>NW_028319054.1:0-315986 GCF_062004578.1 Staurois parvus
ATGGATACTCGACATCTGTTCATTAAGCATCAAAGTGGACATATGGTCCCGCACCCCCTGAAGAGGGACAGATGTACGTTTCCAAGCTTGAGCAATTGCTTTAGTTGCCCACAAGAAATAATAGCAGGCCAATTTCTGCAGGTAAGCTAACAGGCCCGGTATGGGACAATGAAGCAAGGCATACCAGGCTTCCCGACATATGGAGAGATGAAAATGTGTAGAGAAGGCCAAATACACGAGACCAAAACCGGATCAGTCTCGGGCATGACCACCATACATCTCCACGATGGCCACAACCCCAAAAGTAGCGATCGCTATAGGTAGAGTTCACCTGGGCTACAGTGGGGCAAAAAAGTATTTAGTCAGCCACCAATTGTGCAAGTTCTCCCACTTAAAAAGATGAGAGAGGCCTGTAATTGGCATCATAGGTAGACCTCAACTATGAGAGACAAAATGAGAAAAAATATCCAGACAATCACAGTGGCTGATTTGGAAAGAATTTATTTGCAAATTATGGTGGAAAATAAGTATTTGGTCACCTACAAACAAGCAAGATTTCTGGCTCTCACAGACCTGTACCTTCTTCTTTAAGAGGCTCCTATGTCCTGCACTCATTACCTGTATCAATGGCACCTGTTTGAACTTGTTATCGGTATAAAAGACACCTGTTCACAACCTCAAACACTCCAAACTCCACTATGGTGAAGACCAAAGAGCTGTCGAGGAACACCAGAAACAAAATTGTAGACCTGCACCAGGCTGGGAAGACTGAATCTGCAATAGGCAAACAGCTTGGTGTGAACAAATCAACTGTGGGAGCAATAATTAGAAAATAGAAGACATACAAGACCACTGATAATCTCCCTCGATCTGGGGCTCCACGCAAGATCTCACCCGGTGGGGTCAAAATGATCACAAGAATGGTGAGCAAAAATCACTGGACCACACGGGGGGACCTAGTGAATGACCTGCAGAGAGCTGGGACCAACGTAACAAAGGCTACCATCAGTAACACACTACGCCGCCAGGGACTCAGATCCTGCAGTGCCAGACGTGTCCCCCTGTTTAAGCCAGTGCATGTCCGGGCCCATCTGAAGTTTGCTAGAGAGCATTTGGATGATCCAGAAGAGGTTTTTGAGAATGTCATATGGTCAGATGAAACCAAAATAGAACTGTTTGGTAGAAACACAACTCGTCGTGTTTGGAGGAGAGAGAATGCTGAGTTGCATCCAAAGAACACCATACCTACTGTGAAGCATGGGGGTGGCAACATCATGCTTTGGGGCTGTTTCTCCACAAAGGGACCAGGACGACTGATCCATGTACAGGACAGAATGAATGGGGCCATGTATCGTGAGATTTTGAGTGCAAACCTCCTTCCATCAGCAAGGGCATTGAAGATGAAACGTGGCTGGGTCTTCCAACCTGACAATGATCCCAAACATACCGCCCGGGCAACAAAGGAGGGGCTTCGTAAGAAGCATTTCAAGGTCCTGGAGTGGCCTAGCCAGTCTCCAGATCTCAACCCCATAGAAAACCTTTAGAGGGAGTTGAAAGTCCGTGTTGCCCAGTGACAGCCCCAAAACATCACTGCTCTAGAGGAGATCTGCATGGAGGAATGGGCCAACATACCAGCAACAGTGTGTGCCAACCTTGTGAAGACTTACAAGAAACGTTTGACCTCTGTCATTGCCAACAAAGGATATATAACAAAGTATTGAGATGAACTTTTGATATTGACCAAATACTTCTTTTCCACCATAATTTGCAAATAAATTCTCTCCAAATCAGCCAATGTGATTGTCTGGATTTTTGTTTTCATTTTGTCTCTCATAGTTGAGGTCTACCTATGATGCCAATTACAGGCCTCTCTCATCTTTTTAAGTGAGAGAACTTGTACAATTGGTGGCTGACTAAATACTTTTTTGCCCCACTGTATATGAGCCAGGACCTAATACCAACGGAGCAGTACTTTATATGCCGCCTCCAGCGTATATGTGTTAAACATTCAGCTATAAACAACCAGGCCTTATTCCAGTCCTCCGGATCTACGACCGCCCTCAAATTGCGCTCCCATTGAGCAACATATGATAGGGAAGCATGCGTCGAGTGCCAACTCAAAGATGCATAGAGTAGGGAAACAAAACCCGGGGTGCCAGGATGCTTTAGGCAAAGCTGTTCAAAGGCAGATTTCTAGTATGGAAGGGTGGATGTGCCACACAGTGAGGTCAGCCAATTCCGCAATTGAAGATAACAAAAAAATTCAGCTTGGGGAACAATCCGTGATTCCCAAAGAGAATTCCAGGTAAGGAAAGACCGAGAGGTCAAGAAGTGTCGCACCTGCGAGAAACCATTGGCTGTCCACCAGGAGAACGCCCCCAGTTGATCTAAGCCCGGCGAGAAAAGAGGGTCATTAGTAATTGGGAGCAGAGGTAGAAAGGGTGACATCAAGCCACCAGAGGAGCGATCCGAGTCCCATACACGCAGGCCATGAAGCAAGATTGGGCTCAGTGTCGTCGGGCGTAGAGCAGGGGGAGCCATAGAAGCGTCGATGTTGCAATAGGGGCACAGCTAGGCCGTTCCAAAAGAACCCAAAGTGGAACATCAGAGGAGGCGTGCAACATAGTCAGGTAATCTGACTCGCCTGGCTACATTCGGCACCCCCAGACCTCCCTACAGCCTATAGACGAAAAGCCTAGTTCTGGAGACTCTGGGGCACCGGTCAGCCCAGATAAATTGCATAATCCTCGCCTGAATCAGACGGAGGAAATACAAGGGAACCCGCACAGGGAGGGTGCGAAAATAACAATTTTGCCAGGATAGTCATTTTCATCTAATTAACTCGTCCTATCCAAGACAGGAACAGGAATTGCCAAGAGCGCATGAGAGAGGACACGGAGCGAAGCAAAGGAAAATAGTTTGCCGCAAACAGGTGGGGGTCAGGTGAATATCCAACTATTCAAGCGAAAATGAAGCCCATTTGTAAGGGAAGTGGAACTCTAGGTGCGAAACCAAATCCAGAGCCAGGGTGATATTGAGAGCGACATTCTTATCTAGATTTATACAGAGACCTGAAAACAAGGAGAAACGCGCAAGAACCTGTTGCAAGTATGGGACCTTAGTTAAGGGACTAGTGAGAGTCAAGAGGGCATCGCCCACAAAAAGATTCAACTTAAATTTCTGTCCCGCGTAAGAGACCCCTGATATGTTGCAATCATTGCTAAGGCCACTGAATCAAGTGCCAGGATAAAGAGCGCCGAAGACAGGGAACATCCCTGTCTCGTCCCTCTCCAAATGGGAAAGGGATCTGAGAAATACCCTACATACTTAACCGATGCCGAAGGGAAGAATACAAGGCCTGAATCCAAGAAAGGATAGAATCCCTGAAGCCCCAGCGGGACAACACGAACCGCAGGTATTCCCAGGATAAGGAATCGAAAGCTTTATATATGTCCAATGACAGCAAGAATCCCAGAATTTTCTGTTGCAAAAGGTGTATAAGATGAACCACCTTGCGAACATTGTAGCCCGCATGCCTCCCAGGGACGAAACCCATTTGGTCCCTATGGACCAGGCTGAGCAAAAATTTATTGATCCGAAGGCCGAGAATGTTGCCCAAAATCTTCAAATCCTCGTTAAGAAGTGAAATGGGCTGAGACTTTCGGTTCCTGTACATCCTCCGTTGTCTTAGGAATCATTGAGATATGAGCTCTAAGCGCATCCGGAGAGGGCAAAGAGCCATGTCATAATTCATTGAAGTAACTAGCCAAGAAGGGCGTTAACAGGGTTGCGGGGCCGCGGAGGACCACAAGGATTTAATAGCTCAAAGTACTTCCAATACAGATATACCTGCATTAAAGGCCAACTGCGCCACTTCGTACAATCCAGGGAGCCGCAAATCTTGAAAAAAAGCTTCCGCCTAAGCTACAGGGAAGGGGTCCGGTTTGGTGTACAGATGCAAAAGGAAGTCCGTGAAGCGCAAGACAATCTGCTGGAGATTGGAAGTACAACCCCCACAGGGAGCCGAAACTGGACCGGCTTATAGGGTTTCCCCACAGAATTGAGTTTCCTAGTTGGCATAGGACCCGGTTTAGAGTATTAGCACAGGTAAAAAAAAACAAAAAAAAAAAAAAAAAAAAAAAAAAACTTACATTTGGTTCAACGCAAGGCCCGTTTAGCCTCCAAAGAAGCAAGTCCAGTTCTGCAGCTAGGGTGTCTCATGTACGTTTATGGGCCAGGGACAGTTGCAACTTCCACTAAGCATCCACCGAGGCCAGAAGGGAATGAAGTTCAGAAAGGAGTCGCTCCCGTTCCCGCTTCCGAGCCATGGGCAGGTGGATAACGTGGCCCCGCACCGTAGCTTTATGCGCCTCCCACAGGGGCACCGCCGAAGAAACAGATCCTGAGTTGTCCGCAAAATATATCCGTATAAAAGATTCAATTTATTGACAGGTGACCTGAGTGCTCAATAAAGACTCATTAATACGCCAATGAAAGGAGCGCAGTGCCATACCAGAGAAGTAAGACAAGGGGATCATGGTCCGACCAGAGTGAGGAAGGAATAGATATCCATCTAACTAAAGGAAGCTGTTGCATCTGCATGAATATGTGATCAATTCTGCAAAAACTGTCATGAGGATTGGAGTAGAATGTGAAATCAAGCTCAGTAGGTCGAAGTTCCCTCCAAGAGTCTACCAGCCCCACAGACTGCAGGAGCGAGCGCATGCGTTCCTCCTGCACCAAGTTGTGGGAAGGGGTCATCCCCCAAGCATAGCGCTTATCTAGAGCGGAAACCAAGGTAACATTTGAATCCCCCAAAAGAAGGTGGCCCTTTAAATATCGGGAAATGATAGAACAAAGATGTGATAATTTGTGCTGAAAGCAATTAGGGGCATAATAGGAGACAAAGGTGACCTCCTGGTATCTGTTTTGCATTTTTGAGAGAGTTTTCTAGCAGACGCTAGTACGCACGTTAGTACAAGCAGACACTCAAAAAGTACCAGTTACACTTACTGGTAATGGTGTTTCTGGGAAATCTTTCAGGACGGCACACCTGAGAGATGACTAGCTCCACCTGACAGGAAACACAATCAAAACAACAGAATTTAAATTCCCTGCCCTTCCCTCCACTCTTCAGTTATGTAAGAGTATTCCTGTATCCTGGTGCACGAAAGGTAATCTGCCTCGAATTAACCAACACCTGACATAGGTGGGAAGTAGGCATGCAGTCCTGGAAGATTTCCCAGAAACAAAGTTAGCGGTAAGTGTAACTGGTACTTTTCTCTAGTCATCTTCCAGGACAGTACACCTGAGACGAGAAACAAGGAAATCAGGCCTACCTTAGGGTGGGACAACTGCCTCTAATACTTCGTTGCAGAATGCCAGCTCCTGAGATGACAACAAATCTAACCTGTAGTGTCTCACGAAGGTCTCCTGGCTTGTCCATGTGGCTGGTCAGCAGACCTGTTCAATCAATGCTCCGGCCCTCTCCACCCAAGAGGTCGCAAGTGATCTAGTAGAGTGAGCCCTCAGGTGTAACGGAACTGAAACCCCTAATTGCTAATAAGCTAAGGAGATGGCTTGTCTGATCCATCTAGCTATTGTTGGCTTATAGTGCCTTGAAAAAGTATTCATACCCCTTGAAATGTTCAATATTTTGTCTTGTTACAACCAAAAATGTAAATGTATTTTATTGGGGTTTTATGTGATAGACCAACACAAAGTGGCACATAATTCTGAAGTGGAGGCAAAATGACAAATGGTTTTCTAAATTTTTTACAAATAAATATCTGAAAAGTATGGCATGCATTTGTATTCAGCCCCCTTTACTCTGCTATCCCTAATTAAAATCTAGGGGAACCATTCGCCTTCAGAAGTCACCAAATTAGTAAATAGAGTCCACCTGTGTGTAATGTAATCTCAGTATAAATACAGCTGTTCTGTGAAGAATGGAAGGAAAATGATAAATGGTTTTCAACATTTTTTACAAATAAATATCTGAAGAGTGTGGCATGCATTTGTATTCAGTCAAGACAAAATGTGGAATATTTCAAGGGGTATGAATACTTTTTCAAGGCACTGTAGATGCTTGCTGTCCCTTCCTTGGGCCACTAAACAAAATCAGAAGGTGACTCGACTTCCTGAAGTCACTTACTCTATCCAAATATGTCAGTAAACATCGCCTGACATCTAAAAATGAAAACTTTTCCCTCCCATTCCTAGGGTTTTGACAGAAAGACGGTATTACAATCACCTGTGTCCTATGAGACCGTGAGGCAACCTTGGGCAAATAAAGAGGATTCTGTATAAGCACTACCCTATTCTCATACCACCAGGAAGGGTTACTGGATAGACAGGCTCTGAAGGTCGCCTATCCTCCTTTCTGAAGGCTAACTTAAAAGATAAAACCCTAATAGAAATCTGAGCCACTGGCTCAAATGGTGGCTTGGTTAAAGTTTTTAACACTAAGGTCAGATCCCAAACCAGAAAATTATGCAACATAATGGGTGGTCACCCTTTCCCTGGCTCCCAGAAACCTCTTACTAGGGACTCCAACACAAGTCTCTGATCCAAAAAGACCAATAAGGCTGCCACATACACCTTTAGGATGCTTACTGCTATACACCTTTATCCACCCCTGCTTGGAGAAAGTCTAGGATCACTGGGACCATGGGAAGAGAAACCCCCTTCTCCTGACACCAACTAGAAAACACTCTCCACACTTTGGCGTATATTTTTCTAGTGACCTGCTTCGTACTGAGGAGAAAAGTGTCTATCACCCTCTCAGAACACCCCCCTTCTTTAAGAGAACAAACTCCGTATTGGAGTGCAGAGTTGGCCCCTGCAAGAGAAGATCCCTCCCGACAGGCAGAGGCTGCAGGGGAGCTACGGACCACCTCTTCAAAGTGGCGAACCAGGCTCTTCTTGGCAACCATGGAGACAGCAAGATCAGTCTGCAACTTGACCGAATAAGCTTCTGTAGTACCGGCAGGATCAATGCCAGAGAGGGGAATGCATATGCCAAATCCCAGTCCTGCACTAACGCGTCCAGACCCTCAGACCCCTTCTCCTTCCTGTTTCCCCTGCAGGCAAACAGATCTATTTCCGGGCTGCCAAAAACCTGACTTATCTGAAAAAGAAAAAAAAAAAAAAGACCTTGGGGTTGAGTTCCCACTCCCTGGCGGATTAATTTTCGGCTGAGAAAATCTGCTTACATGTTGGTCAACCCCTTTATGAAAACCAACAAAACTGAAAGGACCCTGCTCTTTACCCATCCTAGAATCTCCTACACTAGGTCCAGGATCTTCTGGGATCTGGTTACCCCGATGATTCAAGTATGCCACTGTCGACATACTGTCTGACAGAATTGGGACTTATTTTCCACCGATCCTTCAAGGCCTGACCTACTGCTAGCAGCTCACTGCAATTGGAAGAGGTCCCCCTTAGGTGTGGCGCCCACAGGCCCTGGGCTTGTTGTTCCTCTAGATCAGCTCCCCAACCTCACTCGCTTGCGTCTGTGGTTACCTGAACTTGGTCCCACTGTGACCATGATAAAAATAAAAGAAAGATATTCCTGCTCCAATACAAATTAAGTGAATCACCCTTCTAAATTGCTGCTGTGCAAAAAATGTGAATACACAATGAAATATATAAATAAACAGCGCAAAAACAGACCTAAAATCAAATATTAATTGATATCTTGAGAACGCCCGATGGGAGGGGCGAAACGTGTTGACGCATTTCCGGTTCATTCGCCTTACGTCTGACGTCACTTCCGGTGAGTGGAACGCACGCCGAGTGGTGCGTTCCAGCGGCCATTTTGCGGGATTTAGGTTGGTTCTCTGTTGTTCCTCTGCTCCATCTGGCTACATTGGTGTGGGAACCCTGGAGTATGTTGGCTGGTTTTGATCATCAGGCTGTCATGGGCTTAATAAATGTGCCTTTTACAAGCTATTGAAATGTGAGTGGCCTGGATTCTGTTCGTTATGGTATAAGATTGATCTGGCAATATTACACTATGTAAGTTTTTCTCTTTGATGATAGGGTGGAGCAAACTAGGGAGCCACGGTGAGGACCTGAAAGAGGATCTTATCTTGGAAAGGCTATCATTGAGCTGATGAAAAGAGGGTATAGGATTCCCCATAAAATCCTTAAAAGCTTTTCATTCACCAAAATCTGGTGAGTGTATTTGATTTTGGTGTGCACGGGTGAAAGGTGGAAGAAAAATCTATTTGGAGTTCGTATTTCTCACCACAAGGGACTTTATGGTGTTTTTTTCTTGAAAATGTTTTCTGATACAGATATGCACTAATTGATATGGGACATTTATATTTTGTGATTTATTAATATTTGATTTTAGGTCTATTTTTGCGCTGTTTATTCATATATTCCACTGTGACCATGGTCTTCCTTCCCCCAGATTCTGGGACCTGAGCCACCACCCCAGCAAGGTCTTTACATTCTCTGGGAGAGAAACCCACCCGTCCAGCGACTCCACTTTCCTGCTCCAAGAGGATAAAAGGAAGAATTGAGGCTTCCTGGAATGTAACTGTACCCACTCTATGGTCAGAATAAAGGCTGCCAGGCTCCTGAGTCCACACTCCCCAAGGTTATTTCTGGGGGCTCCTCACCGGCCTCATGAGGAAGGGAACACTGACTAGCACCGCCATCTTTACGGCGGAAGTCCCGCCTTACCTGGAAGTCTGACTGAGAACGAAGCTTGGTCCGCAGCCTCACTCCCCTTCCTATCCTGCGCCCACGGACTGTGGGTTCTCAGTTGACTGTCCACCAGCCCTAGCAGAGCTATCAGGGAACTCCACCGCGGCACTCCTGCCTGCCTACGGGTGCACGCCACGCAGTTCTCGGCCAGAGTTCCCACAGCACCCGCGAGATAACCTCACAGCCTGGTCCTCTTCTGTCTGCCTTCCGGCTGCCAAGAATGAAGGAAGAAGGGCGCTCGTCCCCGGAACACGAGGCACATCTCCCCTGTGCCCGGAAGGCTCCTACGTGCTGGGCCCCTGGAGTGGGTGAGTGACCCCAGTTCACAGCCTGCCCTCCACGGCTCAGCTGCTTAACTCCCCAGGGGGAACCTTCCAGTCCCAGGCCTTAGGTTTCCAAAAAAGAAAAACATTTTGCTGCCAGGGAAACAATTGAAAACTGAGGAGTGGAGGGAAGGGGGGGAATTTAAAAAGTTTTTTTTAAGCCAGTGTGCATGAAGCCTTAAAGCAGAAATCGGGGGGAAAAAAATGTTGCCGTCACAACCCCACTGTACAGGTCAAACGCTCATTTTTTTGTTTTAGGGGAAAGGACACCGAAGATATACTCACCTGACCCACCAATCCTCCCCACACATGACCGTTCCCCTTTCAACTCCTGCCAGACCCCCCACCCCCCTGTGGTCCAGTGGTTTTGTGAATGGGCTGTTCCTGACATCAGCACACTCCAGACAGGAACAGTCTAACACTAGACCATGGGGGAGCACTGTTTTCTGTAGGATCGGTGGGTCAGGTGAGTAAAACCTTTGTCCTTACCCCTAGAAAAAACAAGCAGCTGATCCATGCAGTGGGGGCACAGCCCCACTGCGTGGTAAAAAAAAATTAACTGGAGTTCTGCTTTAAGGCTGCAGAGGAACACATTAATGACTAGTGCAGTATCTCTGAAAAATGCTGGACTATTAACTATGGGGATGCTGCAAAGCTAGTGTTAGGTTTCAATAGGTAGATGGTCACTTTCATTCATAAGCTGATAGGTCAGGGAAGGGGTGTGGTTGGGGGAGGTTAGGGGGTTGTGGCTTTACTGAGGGAACTCAGTGAAGAGCTGGAAATTTTTCTGCTGCACTGTATAGTAGAAGCACAAAAGCAGCTATGAATAAAGCAGAAGGGCAGGTTCGGTGTTAGGTTGCATAAATTTATTAGGAGTCAGTTTAACAGTTAAGGATGGGTTAAAGGTCAGGGACATCTATGGTCACTACGCAGTGTTTTGCAAGTTCTACACGGAAAACTGGATGAGGAATTCCCAGAGTCAAAATCTAAATCTGAATAATGACTATTCATTTAATTCAAAACTTAAAAAATTAACATTGCAAAGATGTATTAAGAAAAAAGTAATTAAACTGTATTATATTCAAAATAAGCAAATATAAAGTCCCCAATTCTTAACTTCAATATAGTGAATCAGTAGATTATTTAGATAATGGATTGATACTTACTTGGTCTTGTGTTTTGTACCACTGATGTGAGCCTCATACTGTGCTATAGAATTCACAACAATATTGCATATGTCACAGGTGAAACCGTTCCCAGCTGAAAGACACAGGAATAGCATGCATTTATTATGATGGGTATCCCTAACGTAAAGGGCCACAATGCGCAAGACATCTCATGAATTGCGATGCTTCCGACTCCAACTGCTATGCGGCTTTGAAATCATTTGTGGTTACCCATACTTATTATTGCAGCAAGGTTCACAAAAAGAAATATACGGGTACAAAAGATAAGGATCGCCAGGTCTGTACAGAACACAAAAGGCTAAGCTCCCTGAAAGCTCAGGGAGAAATAGAAAAAGCAGACACTTTTAAAAATATTTTTAGATGCTAAGGAAACGTTAAAATTCATCTGCTTTTTGCTGTTTGTCATTGGAGAAAATTTCCCTTAGCTTCCTACCCCATAAAAACACAACCAAAAGTGAGGGGACCTCTCTCCAAGGTGTGCAAAGTCCTTATCCCAGTAACAATGGTCAGGAGCACAAAGACAACGATACACCTCTATCCAAAATTTAAAAAAAAAAAAAAAAAAAAAAAAAAAAGCATGACACACTTTTAAGTCCCATGTGTGATCATTTCAGTGTACCCCACACCGATTTGTTTTCTCAACATGTACACTTACCAATCCCAATATGCATGTTGGTTGTCTGACAAAATGTGTCAAATTATGTCAATATATGACTGTCCTCTATTGCCAGCCTAAGAGGGACCTAAACTTACATTTTGACTTTTAAAACTGAACTCCAGGCAGATATAATAGGAACACATTAATACAGCTCTGTATTCAGTAGTACATTATTCAGTGTATTTTTACTAAATACAAGGAGTTTAAGTACCTGAGTTTAACCACTTGCCTACCAGGCACTTATACCCCCTTATTTACCAGGCCAATTTTCAGCTTTCAGCGCTGTCGCACTTTGATTGACAATTGCGCGGTCATGCAACATTGTACCCATATGAAATTTTGATCATTTTTTTCTCACAAATAGAGCTTTCTTTTGGTGGTATTTAATCGCCACTGGGCATTTTACTTTTTGCGCTATAAATAAAAAAAGTGCAAAACATTTGAAAAAAAAAAAAAAAAAGTTTCTTTGTTTCTATTATAAAATTTTTCAAACAGGTATTTTTTCTCCTTCACTGATGTGCGTTGATGAAGCAGCACTGATGGGCACTGATAGGCTGCACTAAAGGGCACTGACAGGCAGTACTAATGAGGTGTCACGGATAGGCGGCACTAATATGCAGCACTGATAGGCGGCACTGATAGGTGACACTGATGATGGGTACTGATAGACGGCACTGACTGGCATCACTGCTGGGCACTGACTGGCACAACCCCTGGGCACTGACTGGCAGCACTGCTGGGCTGCACTGGTGGGTGGGCACAGGTGGGTGGACACAGGTGGGTGGCACTGCTGGGCACAAGTAGGTGGCACTTCTGGGCACAGGTGTGTGACACTGCAGAGTGGCACGGGTGGGTGCACTGCTGGGCACAGGTGGGTAGAGCTAGTGGGCGCACTGCTGGGCACAGGTGGGTGGAACTTGCGGGTGGCACTGCTGGGCACCGATCATCAGGGCACTGATCATCAGTGCCCTGATGACCGGTGCCGATCCCCGCTCTGACAACTGCCAGTTCTCGGCAGTACTTTCCTCACGATCTGACAGCGTGAGGAAAGTGCAGCCGAGAACCGGCACTTGCATTTCCCTCTGATCAGCGTGTCACTGGACACCGCTGATCACGTGGTAAAAGGCCACTGTGATTGGCCTTTTACCACATCACGTGATCAGCTGTGTCCGTAGGACACAGCGATCACGGAGATCGCCGGGTGCGTGCCCCCTGGGGCGCGCAGGAGAGTGCGTTCTGGGAGGATGTCATATGACGTCCACTCAGAACTGGCCGGCCGCAGTGTAGCCGTCATTCGGCTATCTGCGGTCAGCAACTAGTTAACCTGACAACAGCCTGGTGCAAACCTCTTTGTAGCAGAGCCCAGACTGGAGAATAAGAAGTGGCACAAGCAGCCAACCAGTTGTGCTGCAGTGCAATGAGTTTCCTGTTAGGAGGAGAGAGAAGTGTGACAGAGATGACCTCATTAGTCTGTCGATTCTCCTTTTACTGGCAAGTCACAGGCTGGGAGAAGCACAAAGCATGTTACTGAACTGCAGCAGATAAAAATTAGGTGGTTATTTACTAAAACTGGAGAGTGCAAAATCTGGTGCAGCCTGTGCATAGAAACTAATCAGCGTCGGTTTTTTTTCCAAAGCCTAATTGAACAAGCTGAAGTTAGAAGCTGATTGGCTACCATGCATGGCTGCACCAGTTCTAGTAAATCTACCGCCAGGTCTCCTGCCCTGCTAAACTAGGCTGTGCTATCATACAAAAAATTGGTATTTCACAAAATGGACTGTGACAGCAGTCTGTGTGCACATCCAGCAGTTATTACATCCCCCTCCACACAGCTCACGGGAACAGAGCTGAGGCTGTCAATCACAGCCTGTGCCCTCCCCTTCACCATATTTCTCTTGGTGTCAGGAAAACTTGTCAGAAGTGACTCATGCTTATAGCAGAGGAATGAAGCAGCAGACAAAAATGACTCTTAGTGCTCTGGATTGAGACAATCATACACTACGAGGGATATGCTTTGTTCATATTTCATGTCCGACGTTTACAACCACTTCAAGTCAAGAGGAAAGACTGCAATAGGCCATAGTGATCGTTTCCATGTAAGGACAAATGTGTCATTGCCTATAACTCTTGGTGAGACACCTACCCAGCTAGTTTGCATTGACAGTCTATTTTGTGAAATAATAAATGTTATTTGTATTATAGGGGAAAGCCTTGAAACCTACTTTTAACAGCTGAAACAAAAATTATACCCTGCTGGTATGCACTAGTGGCAAAAAAATAAATTATAAGATATGGTGTGATCTGTATGGACAGGCACTGCATTTGTGGCAAGGATAGATAAAAGTAAAGGTATCAATAAATGAGATGTTGGAGACTACACTTTACCAAACCTATGGTTTTCTGCGGCTATGAACAACCATTGCATAAGCATTTTATAATTGAGAATGGATTTACTTGCCAAAGGATTTGTAATCCTTTTAAGCTAGGTTTGTAACCCGCCCCTAAAGAAGAAGAAAAATAATGGCTACAGCGCTGACTGCATAAATAATTTTAAGGCTATGGTACTGCTAGTTAAGCCAGGGATGGATAGGGCACAGTCATATGAATGAGAGTTCAATGTAAAAGTTAAAATAAAAGTCATTAAAGAGCTGGCTACTGCTCCCCTAAATCAGATTTTGAGTATACCTAATACATATGTAAATATAAGAGAGTAGGCACCTCCATCTAAATGTAAACCATTTTATTAAAAGGAAAAAAAAAAAAAAAAAATGAATATGTGCTCACTGTATGAGATTACATCAGCATATGTGGAGAATGGAGTCATCTGTGAAGCGGCTCAATCTTGCAGAGATTGACAGGCAAGTGGCAGTTCCAAGGTTCAGCAGGTAAGTGGCTGGTGTATGCAGTGTTCGGCCGGGAAGTTTGTGTTCTACCTGCCACCTTGACACTGCCTTATCTCCTCCATCCAGTAGCTTCCTGGCCAAACTGGACATATGCCCGCTGTTTGCCTGCTGATATCTGTACCTTGGAAAAGACGCTGGCCTGCCGATCTCTGCATGACTGAACTGCTCCAAATTTAAAACACACTGCCCGAATCTGTCATGCAGTGAGTGAATAAATTTATTTTGTTTTTAATAAAATGGTTAACACTTAGATGAAGGCACCCTTTCTTGTTCTGATTTGTAACCCACCCCTGCCTGGCAGAAAAGCCAGATTCTTGACTGACCTCCAAAAGCAGCAGAACAGGTTGGACAAGAATACTCCCATACTGCAGCAGAGCCTGACTACCTAAAGGGCCTCAGTTCACTTAGGTCTTGCATTAAGACATGAGTTTAAGGAAATGCAAATTCACTTTCAGCAGATTAAAAAAAAAAGTTCTCAGAAGCCTCTGATGCAATGGACAAGCCTGAGTGCTGCTAGAATGATGAGCAGAGACCGATATGAATAAATACAGTTCAGGTTCTTTCTCTGTAAGAATTTAAAACATAAAATTGTAATGGATTAACCTACTGCATTAATCTGCATTGTATTAGGACTGTCTAGAGTTTAGATTACAAAACAGGCGTTTGTTCAAGGTTTAAATTAAGAAAATAGGAAAATATTTTTTGGAGTTTGTTAAAAAAAAAAAAAAAAAAAAAAAAAATGTATGCCTTATTGGGAGGAGTTGGGTGAAGTTTCCTGTGTTGACACCTAAGTCCAATAGTACTCCTGTACAAATTTAAAGTTGTGGCTATTGTGAATGTTGACAGCCTTCATCCACTGCTGTGCAAAATTTTATGAAAGCAGCACTACATGCTACAGTTTTTAAAAACATGCATGCTTTAAATGTGTCACAAATTGCAGCATTTAAGAAAATAGAGGCTAGAAAATATACTTTTATTATGGCTGCATAATCAAACGTTAACCACCGATTTTTCTTAACTGGAACCAGTAATTAAGATTTTCACAAGTAGATTTACCTTCACCTAAAGTGTTACTAAGCCCAAGACCCTGCATTCACTATATTTGGTCTTCCACAGTACATAGAACATGGAAATGCAATTACTTTAGTAAATATAAACTGCTAAATACCTTTTCGCATCAGCAGTATATAGCAGTCTTGTGACTTCTATCAGTGTCCGGCCAAGCACTGGTTAATCATGTAGTTTTCATTCTCCTCTGACTGTCCTATGAGGATGCATGACTCCTGACCCTCTGTCCAAACAGCGCTGCTGATTTGCCCACATGCACCCCCCCCCCCCCCAAAGAAAAAAGTCTAGCAATGCAGAGTATGTGCAGACTTGCTACTGCTGCTCTGTACGATGGAATGGGGACAGTAAAAGAAGGGGAGGATCAGAGAAGACAGGTTCAAACAGCCTTTTTACACACTGTGGAGGATTACCCTTTTAGGTTTCACAGCAAGTTTAATAAGCATGTTTTATTGCATCTACAGACGGATTTTACTGTTGTATTTAGTAACACTTTAAAGCGGTAGTAAACACTTGATCACTAGTACTTACAGGTAAGCTTATAATAAAGTTTACCTGTAAGTACAGTGAACAGCTCTTAAAATGTGCACCATTTAGGAGATATTCCTATTTTGTAGCAGTTGTGACATTGCAAGTGCACATGCACTGCGATCTGAATGGTTTGGTTGCTATCCATTCAGAGTGGCTGAGCCTGCAAACCTAGAAAGACGACCGGGTGAAGATGGAAGCCCTGGCAGCAGTGACAGCACACCGCTGGAGGGCTTCGTTTTAAGGCAAGTCTTTCATAATGTGCTAGTACGCAATGCATACTAGCACATGACATTAATCTGCAGGGGAAAATTCTCTTCTTTTTTTTTTATTCAAGAATTTACTACCGCTTTAAATGCTGTAGAGCAGAGTTTAAAGCATGATTCCAGGAAATGGCAACTTTGCAAAGTAGCTACATAACACTGGAACTGTGATATACTCCAGGGTACATTGAATGGACTTTGATGTTACCTATACCTAGGAATAAATACGTAATACATTGCAGTTTTTCAGTTGTTAGATGTGGTGGCTGAATTTGTTTTCTTTTCTCAACCCAATTACATTTTTGCAGGTATATAAAATGTCTTTTGATCCTACTAGTCCTTGTATCTTTCTGTGCACTAAACTGAAATATCAAAGTCATAATCCATCGCATCTTTCTTTCGTAACTTACAGAACACCTCCAAGAGGAGGTGTTTGTAGTTCAAAATGGGACAGCAGCTTAGGGCAACATTAATTCTCCCCAGACAAGACACAAAGGAAAGCACTGCTACTCCAGGTGAAAAGTGTTACAGGCAGGACCACACTGAAAATGTTTTCCTAAAGTGTTTTGGTACCTTCAAATATATTAGGATATGTTTTTTGAATTCATAAACTTGCAGGTAAATTTAACCTGTCTTTTTTCTTTTTCTTTTAATACCTTGTGGTCATCGTGCCGTTTTTCCTTGTTACTGCTGACAACACTGAGCATGGAAGCATATCCATACGGACGTAGTCATTTGTGTACCTGGGATTGCAGCCAGGTGTAACAGGACACAGTGCCGATGAATCGTGTGCATCTTCCATGGTCAGCTCTGCTACCGTGCCCCGTTAATACTTTCCAAAAGGAGCTACCATGCGGTGTGCCTATAGTGACATGCTGCCTTCCCAGTCCTGCAGAACTTGACTGACAGTTGCCCTTGGCAGAGATGATTGGCAAGACTCACCCTCTGCTCACCCTGCAAAATGTGACTGACAGAGGCTCCTGGGACTCATCAGTAGGGCTCTCCCCCAACCCTCAAAAGCTTGGGAGCATGAGCCGATATAGTGATCATGTGACTGCCAAGAAATCCCATTTCAAAAAGGTTTTAGAGAAATGCATTTCTCGTAAAAATAATCAGTTATATGGCATTTCCATCAACGCTGATAAATAGGAGCATGTATTTATGTACTAAATTATGTTGACACTTTAAATCGTACGTTGAGCAAAATACATTTGAGGAAGGGTTAGAATTCCTGTCAGAATTTTACAGCTATCTTGGGTTCCATTAGAAATATTTTCCCTCTCATTCCCTATCTGGTAAATCTGTTAGTGGCACAAAAAAAGTGTGAGAAAATCTACAAAAAGGACACACAGACTTCCCCTACTCTAATAAACATTTTTAGATCTGGTGTTGCTATTGAGGAGACCCCCTAACTTTTAGTGTCAGGAAAGTAAGTGAGAGTAAATCTCTAAGCCCTGGATAGCAGTAAAAACCCAACAGAGGTTCTAACCCTCCCTATTCTAGCAAAAAATAAATAAATATATATATAATACACACTCAAGTTAACATAATTTTTTTTTTTTTATAAATCCTTGTCGGAAATGTACCAACTTGCATTTGGTTTTGTCCGTAATCAAATCCCAGCAGGAGCTGGGTAAGCAATGCAAAAAAAAAAAATTAAAAAATAAAATGCATATGCAAGTTGAAATGATTTTACACAGCTTTATGCTTTTGGCTCTTGGTCTGGATGAACAAACTGAAGTGACTACCTGCGGCTGTCATCAATTTTAGTCCAACCATTCTTGTGTTTTGCAAATGCAAGAAAAGTAGCGGTGTGAACAGAACTCTACATTTTGTAGATCCAAACCAATACAAAAAACGTAAATTAGCCAGTTTTTAGTCATCTCTGCAGCTGCATACTCTATCATTTTATTAGTTCCTTCTTGCTTTTCTAGTCTACAAGGCGGTTGAGCTGCGGTTTAATCATACCCTTCAAGTTACAAAGGCTGGATGGGTTTATACACATGCTGCGGCTATGATGCTTTGTGGTATGGCAAAAGTTTTATCCCCGGTCATGTTCAGTGGGAAGCAGGGTGGATAAAAATCAATGATAAAAAAAAAAAATAAAAAAAAATCCGATGTTTTCATTTAAATTGGATTTTTTTTAAATAAAATGCTTTTTGAGGAAAATATATTACCATCCAAAGGTTATTCCATCATGAAATAAAGATTAGTTTTTTAATTATGTAGAATAAGGCTGTATAAGTTTACTTTTTTTGGTAAATAAATTCCATGAATCCATTCACAATGTCATGCTCTTCCAGAGGTTTTTGTAAGATTATTGGGCAGTTTCTCTGCCTACACGATATTATCACAGATGCTTGGTTTACTTTTGCAGTTCTCAAAACTGAATTTGACTCAGCGGAGATCACATGCCTCTTCTTCACAGCAAAAATGTTATAACATGAACAGAGTTAAGAAAAAGACCTTAATCCTAACTTCTACAAACCTATGAATACAGAATCCACCCCTTCAGTGCTAAGTTTCAAGAAGTTCAGTGAATAGAAACAATATTTTTCTGATTGTTTGGAGTGCAATAGATCTCCACAAGAAGAAAGTGAAACTAAGTGTGAGGAGGAAGGGGCTGACAGTCTAAGTTTCTTAAAATATATATATTCTGTTTAGCCAAATTAGTTAACAAACATGGATGTTTGTTTAAGCAAATAACATATGTTGTAATGTTATTGTTTCAGTTGAATAAATCTATTTAAATTGTTATTATTAAGGTAATGATTATTTTTCTCCTTCCTAAGTAAAACAGAAACGTTGTCCAAATATGAATGATTAACCTATTAAACTGGGGATAAAAAAACTAATATGAAAAGTTGTTATTCTAAAAATCTTCATCTACTTGCATATTAAAGTTATACCAGCAAGAATTAGTCTTTATGTAGAAAACTAGGATTTAAATCAAGCCTGACTAGTGATTTAAATTAGTTTGATTTAAATCAAATCCACCCTGGTGGGAAGTACTGCTAATGAACTAGTTATTAAGTGAATGGGGTTTAGAAGGGGCAGAGATCTTCCAGTTTATAATCACAGACTTCCATCATTATCAATATCAGAGTATCATCAGTCAAGCTTTAGTGCTCTAGAAAAAGTCCACTAGTCTCATGTCTTACAGGCCTCTCAAAACTTCTCTTAAGAGGCCCTAAAACAGCTGACTATTGTGATATAGGGAGATGGACACAAATATCTACAATTAAGTGGATCTCCTTTTTGTTGAAAGTGAAAAATCCCAGTGAGTAACACCCTTCATATGTATGTACGGGTGTCATGGCTCATATTGCTGAGGAAAGCGCCAAGAAACTGAAAAACTTTTAAAACATTAGGAGCATGGCACAGCAAATCATGAATAATACTGATTATTTTTAATATTTGGTGACACATTAAAAATAATTCAGCTACAATTTCCTCATTAAATAATGTCAGACAACTATATGAATGTGAAAGTTTAATACATTTTTTATTTTTCTTTTCACTCCAGGAAAGAATAATTTTATTAATCACAATCACATCTTCCAGTGATTCAGACCTACAAATACTAGTCAATACAACAGTAATGTTGGTTATTTAAAAATAGAATGAGTACTTATGATGTGGCATTAAAGGAGAACTTCAGTCTCCCCAAACAAAGAAAAGGAGAAAAAAGAAGCTATTTAAAAATGTACATCTTCCAACCCCAACCTATAAAAAAAAAAGACACTTCTAAAAAAGGAAACCTTCAGTTTTGTATCTACGGAAGAAAAAAACAGAATGGGAAAAGAAAAAAAAAAATTTTTCTCTCTCCTAAACTGAAAAAAAACTAATGCTCTTGCTCCTGTAAGTGTATACAGCTCTGGGAGAGGCGATAATGATTACTGGCACCCCAGACAACGTCATCCACTGGCAATCTTTGGCAAGATACTTGTAAAATAATGTACAGCTAGGAGGTATTCCGAGGGTGGGCTGTGATGTTTCTCATTACAACAGTGGAACTAACTGATCAGTTGTTAAAAGTAGGCAGATCTATCCACGTAAACACTTATCCCCCTCCCCCAGTAAGTCTAAAACATTTATAGAAGAAAACCAAGAATGAGCTCCGATAAAAGTTAGTTAAAATCAATGTAATGTATATGGAGGACTAGGAGGGGATATTTTGTCCATGCAACAAAACATGAGTTCACTTTAAGAGTAACCTGGCTTAAATCTATAAAGGCATATCTACAGTATCTAAAGTATGTTATATTTTACTCAAATGTTTATGAGATTTACAAAAGCAAATTGATTCTATGACTGCACAGTATACCCCTTCCTGTGTGTAGACCCCCTGCACACTGCCCCAATCTACTGCTGCAAGCCCCATAAGAGACTTGAATTCTGAGTATGGGGCAAACATTTCTTCTCTAATCCCGCTGTGGTGACTCCATTATGAAGATGGAATAAACAGCCAAATACAGCGTTTTAAAATGTAATGGTTTGGTAGCAACCTTCATGGCTGTAGTGGCAGATTTGGGGGAAAGGGGTGGGCAGGAGCACAACAGGCTTTCAATAAAAAAAAAAAAAAAAAAAAAAAAGTATGAACACAACAGCATCTAAATTTCTTTTGCACACAAAAAACCAATGTCAGGTTTTACTGCTGTAGGAGGCTCCAAATTGAAAGGATTTCCCTTCACTTCCTCACTACCTTTTTAGCTAACAGAGGTGACGGAATTTCTCCAACAGCAACACAAACAGGAGTAAAATATAATTTTCTTGCTTTGCGGAAAAACCTTTTCTTGGGATCCAGTTAGGGACACAGAAGTCTCATCTTCGGTTATACTGCCACTTGCAAGAGGATTAGACACTGGCAAAAAAAAAAAAACAAAAACCCTATAGCCCTGCCAAAGTATCCCTCCCACTACCAGCCATGTCTCGTTTTTTTTTTTTTTTTTTGCTACCAAGAGCTGCTCGATGCAAGACCAAGAAGCAATCACAGATCTAACAGAGTGAGCATCGGATGATGGTCTGTCTGAGCCATCTAGAGATAGTGGAACGAAAAGGAAATCTGTCTTTCTAAAAGAAGCAGTTGCTGAGAAACAGATCCTCACACAGCCTGAACCACACTCAGTCAATAGATGGGAAGGTGCCTTTGGTGAACAGGAGACAGACAAAAGGGATGGAAGACTAATGACCTGAATGAGGTAAAAAGGCACAAGCTACAAAGAAAGGAAGTCCTTGGCCTCACCCTCACACCATCATGTCCCTATGCAAAACCAGAAAAAGGTTCTTTGCAGGCGAACGCCACCAGATTAGACACTCACATCACAGAGATGACTGCTACAAAGAATACCGTCTTGAGGTGAGAGTAGAGAGAATAATGTCAGAGAATACCAGATTCAGTACAGGAACAGGGATACAAACTGAGGGAGATAGATGGGAGACTCCCTGTACAATAGCTATGCCCATTACAGCTAGCAATCAAGAAGCAGCATGGTAAATCAGACCTTAAAACAGAAAATCCAGACAGACAATCTTGTGAAGCCCAGAACTATTACTGATTGGCATACCACAACCACCTGGATCAGTCCAGCGCAATGAGGTCCACCAGAATGTACTCCATTTCAATCCTGCAAAGCAAATGAAGAAGAAGGTTTGGGGAAGAAAAGCATAGATCAGTGCATACTGATCCATGGAGTTACCCTGTACCTGGAGCCTTTGTTTGCTGTGGAACCTGGAGTCCAGACAACTATGTTGGAGTGAAGAAAGCAAAAGGGAGGTTTAACAGAGGAGAAGACTTCGGGCTCGTTCACACTTGGCTGTTTTACCAACGCTTGCCAAACTTCCCTATAGCGTTTGGCAAGCGTTGGTCCGGCATTTGCAGAGCGGTTTTTTAACGCTCGGCAAACGCCGCATGCGCGGTTTAGCGGCCTTTGCTAGGCATTTGCCGAGCGTTAATAACGCCCCACAAATGCCTATAATGCAGTTTGAGTGGTGTTACCGCTCCGCAAACGCCCCGCAACCGCCGGCCAGGCGTTTGCGGAGCGGTACCACAGACGAGAATAGGAGGCTTCAACGCCTCCTGACTCGACCAGAGGCGTCCGTTTTGCCCCGATGCCACGCAAACGCTCCCATTAGAACAGCACCATGTGCTGTAATGTGCAGAGGCGTTTGGGAAGCGGTAAAAACGCTTCCCAAACGCCTCTCTGCCGCCTGCACACAACGCTAGTGTGAACGTAGCCTTAAGAATCTGTTCCTTAGTTTTCCTCCATGTTTCAGATTTATTGAAGAGATGTCCCTTAAAGGCAAATGAAGATATGCAGGTTTTGCAATCCTTAACTTTGGTCAAAGTGTCCTCCATCTGTGTACAGACAGGAGACCCATGTGGGACAGGAGACAGGAAGTTTCCAGCAGACTGAATCCTAAAGCTACAACCTTTTGCTCCAAATGTTCTGTAATTAAGGGATCAACAGCAGCAGTGGTGGTAAGATCTTTTAAAAGCACTTCAGCCAAAAGATTTAGCGGAGTAAGGTCACAGGATCTGCTAGCCAGAACAAAGCTCTACATTCCTTAAAGCGGAGCTCCACCCAAAAGGGGAAGTTCTGCTTTAAGGGCTGCTCCCGATTAAGGATTGGCACCTTTGGGGAGGCGAAGGTGCACTGGTAATAGGAGGGGCTATCTTGGGCTGGCTTACACTTTTTTTTTTTTCTTGCAGTGTTTAATCCTCCTGTAGGCAGCAGTATAACCAGAAAGGTGAGAGACTCCTGTGTCCCTCAATGGACAAAAAAATAAATAATTTTTTTTTTTATTCTGCTACAGATCTTTAAGTAAATTTATTATAAGGCTTCTAAATCTCATTGTATGAAATTCAAAATGGATGGAATTTTCCAGCAGACACAAAACAAGAGCATCTCCTCATCTTCGGTCATTACCATAGAATTTCAAGGTGGGCACAGTAGGAGCAAGACAGACCAGTTTACAAAGCACAAAACAGTACCAGTCCTAATCTACATTGCATGTGTTGGTTTCTTTAAACTATCAAGCTACCTTTTAAAATATATACATCCCTAACGATATAGCATTGAATACACTAGCAGGTCATGCATACATTATGCAGAGATACAATAAATGCTGTAAACAGAAAAGGCTTGTAAATAAAAAGTATGGGACAATGGAAATATTTCCCCACTAAAAAAAAAAAATAAAATAAAATAAAAACGCTACGACATTCCCTCACACATTAGCAGGTTTTTCAGAATCAGGCTCAGCATTGAACTCACTTGAAGCAGAGCCTGGCGTTAGAGGTTTGAGAGGTGTACTTTGCGGCAAAGCATTCCCATAGCTGGTATATATAGTCATAAGCTCGCTCTTGGTCTCCTGTTTCTTGTGTTTCTTGCCCGCATAATGCTGTTGTGCCATATGAGGATTGTTAAATGTGGCCCTGCAGAGTTGACAAAACTTTTCAGGGTCTGACCGATCGACTGCCCCTGTGGTTTTTTCTGGAGCAGGTGTCGTTAAACGGAGCTTCTTAGGAAGAGGTATTCCTGTCAAGCACAAAAACTCAAGTTTATGTAAAGATAACACCTTAAAGGAAAGTTATACATATTCCATTTAGAATTTAAAAACTCAAAAAAAGGGCACATATAAAAATTACCTCTTACTATGTAAAGTTTAAAAAAAAAAAAAAAAAAAAAAAAAGTGTCAGAATAGAAAATGCTTTTTTTTTTTTTTTTTTTAAATCAACTCTATTGCTATCCCAAGGGATGAACAACATCCCTTGTGATAGCATGGGCCAGAACAGGTCCTCTTTACAGAGAGATATGGGGTCTATTAGACCCCAGATCTGCCATCTAGCCTCCAAAGCACCTGATCTGACAAAGATCGGTGGGAACGGCTGCTACACAGGTCGGTAAGGGCCTATTTACATCAGACTGGAAGTAACCATATACTCTCTGCTTCCAGGTTCTTGCTCTCTGATCATCTCTGCGGTCTGTCTTATCCTTGGTCATCTCTATGGTAAGCAGTCCGAACCGCTGGCTTCAGTCCCAGGCTCCCCGTTACTATGGAAGATCCCCTTCCGCCACGTTTAAAGCAATCCAGCTGCTCGGAATACTTTTAGTTTTCAGCATCACTGAGAACACGGATACCACAGTTATGGCTGCAGCTACAATCATGGTCCTGGTATACCCGCTTCAACCAGAGGACATACAGATACATCCTATGGTGCTGAAGTGGTTAAAGTGGAACGTTAATTATCAAATGAAGTCCTGATGTTATTACTCAATGCTGACCCCTTTTGCAGGTATTGCCTTGTAAAAAAAATTAAAAATAAGTACCCATACCATTTAAAATCCAATAAGGCGCTGTCTCACCCTGCTCTGTGTAACCTCAGTTGCTCTATTCTCAGCACTAGGCTGAGAAAAGAGCAGTGAGTCACTGAAGGCTGATATGCTGAAAGCCACAAGATTTACTTTCTCCTGAAGGGGAAGGCACCAGGAATGACACAGACTGTGCTGAAGAAACACACATTAGGGAGAGAGAAAAGCAGGAGAGGTGACAAGACAAACTCTGCTGCCAGGGAGACACAAAAGTTAAACATACAAGGACAGACTTATCTCCCTTATTTTCTCTCCTTTTTCCCTCCACAGCCCTGTGAATCTGAGCACTGTGCAGAGTCTGTCCTTCACCTCTAGCCAAGACAAACTTAAGGCTGGAAATACACACATTTTAATTGCAGAAATTGGCATAGTTTGAGACTAAACAGAGGGGGAGACCTTTCAATAAGAAGCGATTGCTCTGGGTCGCAGCAAATGGTGAAACAGGAGCAATGCTGGAGGCAAAGTTACAGTACAATTATGAAAGTGGAATGTATATTTGTTTTTTAAAGAACTTTAATTGTTTTCAAATTGTTATGCAACATTACCAATCATAGGATGTGGTGGCTGCATTAGTACTTTTTTTTTTTTTTTTTTTTAGGCTTTTCTCTGTGTTTACCTGGTGATCTGGCCAGTAAACAACTCATGTATTAGAGTGCGCCCACTCTGGAGGAAGGAGTACATGGGCACCTTTAGGCACCAGCATTGTTAGTCTGGGAGAAGGGGAATGTTAGATGCACAAGCAGATTTAAATACACTAAAATTGATGCTAAACTCCAGCTAATACTTTAAAAGCAGGTTATAGCAAACAGTTTTTTTTTTTCCTTTTGGGAAAAAGGTTTAACATGAAACCAACGCTGATCATTATAAGCACCCGCACTAGTGTAAAATGGTTTGTCTCATCCTTGTAACTGATTGATTCGCCTGGAGAGCTTTTTTTTTTTTTTTCAAAAGAACAACAGGCTTACTGGCTGGATCACCAGATTTAAATAGAAAAAAAGCCAGCCTAAAAAAGAAAACTAATACAGCCATCACATCTAAGAATTGGTAAGCTGCATAAATGTTTGATTTCGAGTTTAATATCACTTGAAGTTTAACAGTTGCTGGCCTGTCAATTGCCTGACCTCATGTACCACCGCCTATACCCTAAGGCTCCATGCATACTAGGAGTTTTAATAACTTTGGTAGCGTCAGCTGTGTAAAGTCATGATAAAAACGCAACTTTTTTCAGCAGTTTTTAGCGTTATTTGGCATTATACACACATTGTACTTAAACTGTTCTGAATTGACATTCATAAAATGCTTATGGGATCTCAGTGACAACAGACTGATGAATGGTAAGAACATATTGATTATGGTATGGAAGCACCAACATGATGGATGGCACATGTAGTACATTTTCTGCCCACAGTTCATTCTGATTTTTGGTAAAATATAAAAAGATGGTTGTATCAAGTATATAGCTACCAAACATGTCAAACTTTAAAATTATGCATACCTGTGAGACAGAAACAAGCGACAGTACCCAAAGTTGTCATAGGTGACATTTTAAAAGCCCTTATAAGTTATTAGTTTAGTGTTTACCATGAATGATAACCCTAGAATAGCTGCTCTCACTCCTGCGCACATGGCAATACCAAATATGTGGGGTACCATTGACACAATTTTCATGCAAGACATGCATGTTTACTTGTTCCTTGTATATGCACAGCCACCTGAATCACTTCCACTAGAAAGCCAACCGTCAGCTGAAGAGAAGTAAACAGACTCCTGGCTGCTATAGCAGGCAGGAGTTAATTTTTAAGGGCTTTGCTGCTGCGAATATAGTAGTTATGTCCATGGCAGCAAAAAGGGTTAAAAGCAATGGTGCTGCAAAATTAATATTCTAAAAACAAGGTTGACATGTACAGTGGGGATCGAAAGTTTGGGCACCCCAGCTAAAAATTTGTATTAATGTGCATAGAGAAGCCAAGGAAAGATGGAAAAATCTCCAAAAGGCATCAAATTACAGATTAGACATTCTTATAATATGTCAACAAAAGTTAGATTTTATTTCCATCATTTACACTTTCAAAATAACAGAAAACAAAAAAATGGCGTCTGCAAACGTTTGGGCACCCTGCAGAGTTAATATCTTGTACTGCCCCCTTTGGCAAGTATCACAGCTTGTAAATGCTTTTTGTAGCCAGCCAAGAGTCTTTCAATTCTTGTGTGAGGTATCTTTGCCCATTCTTCCTTACAAAAGTCTTCCAGTTCTTTGAGATTTCTGGGCTGTCTGTCACGCACTGCTCTTTTAAGGTCTATCCATAGATTTTCATTTATGTTGAGGTCAGGAGATTGTGAAGGACATGGCAAAACCTTCACTTTACGCCTCTTGATGTAATCCCCCGTGGATTTCGAGGTGTGTTTAGGATCATTATCCATTTGTAGAAGCCATCCTCTCTTTAACTTCAGCTTTTTCACAGATGGCATCAAGTTACCATCCAAAATTTGCTGAAATTTTATTGAATCCACTTTTCCTTCTACTCGTGAGATGTTCCCTGTGCCACTGGCTGCAACACAACCCCAAAGCATGATTGATCCAACCCCATGCTTAACAGTTGGACAGAGGTTCTTTTCATTAAATTCTGTGCCCCTTCTTCTCCAAACGTACCTTTGCTCATTCCGGCCAAAAAGTTCAATTTTAACCTCATCGGTCCACAGAACTTGTTTCCAAAATGCTTCAGGCTTGTCTATATGTTCATTTGCAAAGTTCAAACGATGATTTTTGTGGTGAGGACGTAGAAGAGGTTTTCTTCTGATAACTCTTCCATGAAGACCATATTTGTACAAGTATCTCTTTATAGTGGAATAGTGTACCACAACTCCAGTGTCTGCCAGATCTTTCTGGAGGGATCGTGCAGTCAAACGTGGGTTTTGAATTGTTTTTCTCACAATCCTGCGAGCTGTTCTCTCTGATATTTTTCTTGGTCTTCCAGATCTTGCTTTAACGTCCACTGTTCCTGATGACTGCCATTTCTTAATTACATTCCGAACAGAGGATATTGACATCTGAAAACGCTTTGCTATCTTCTTATAGCCTTCTCCAGCTTTGTGAGCGTCAACTATTTTCAGTTTCAGTTTTCTAGACAACTGCTTAGAAGAACCCATGGTGCTGATTGTTGGGGCAAGGTCAGATGAGTCTGAGCATTTAAAACCTTTGAGATTGACATCTGGTCTTCCCAGACGATGATTGAGAACAATCCATAACACTGGCAGGTCTCAGCTTTGCAAAGGGGGCAGTGCATGCTATAAATTCTGCAGGGTGCCCAAACTTTTGCAGACGCCATTTTTTTGTTTTCTGTTATTTTGAAAGTGTAAATGATGGAAATAAAATCTAACTTTAGTTGACATATTATAAGAATGTCTAATCTGTAATTTGATGCCTTTTGGAGATTTTTCCATCTTTCCTTTTTGCTTCTTTATGCACATTAATACAAATTTTTAGCGGGGGTGCCCAAACTTTCGATCCCCACTGTAAAGATCTTATACTTACCTGTTCTTCTGCCCACACAGCTGGTGTGCGATTTTCACCAACCCCTACATCATTGCAGGACATAGCAGTTGTTGGAGAGCAGAGATGCTATTGGAGAGCTCAGCTGCTACAATAAAAAGGCAAAAAGCACCCTCCCACAACAAGGAGCTTACCAGGGAGAACAACTTATAACATGGTGGGTGGAAAAAGGTTGACCCCTTTTATTGTTTTGTTTTGTTTTTTTAAGATATTAGTCAAATATTCTAAAGAAAAACAAAGCTGTTTTCAGAATGATGTTTAGGATACACACCTGTCTAGCCATTTTTAAATAGATATAAAATAAATTGATTACCTTCTCTAACTCCACCCTGCATTGTCAGCTTAAGATTTTTTGCATGCGTTTTTCCTTCATAGTGGGATGAAGCAACCACAGGAGATGAAAATGTCATGTTGCAGACTGGGCAGCACTTGTTCCTATCAGTCTCATCACCCATATCCTGCAAATACAAAAACAGGGAGTAGTTACAGAACAAAATTAAACCTTGTACAGTCAGAGTGCATTCTTTGATAACTTCCATTTTTAGGGATCGTTCACACCACGTTGCAGAGTGAGTTTTTCTGCACACATTCTGCAATGGCACAACAAAGGTGCCCTGTTCACACCACGACACTGGTATCACGTGCAGATTTTTTTCTGCTCAAGAATCTACGTGTATAAAACTCATCGAAGCTCACATGAAAACAGATGGCTCTGCAAGTGAAATCTGCACTTCAGTTTCCATTAGTTGTTTTTGCACATATTGTGTGAATGAGGCCTAAGATCAACCAATTAGGTTTTATCTGTGCAAACTAAAAGTGTATTTATTATGCAGCATAGAAGCAACAATCAAAATTTTTGAAATGTTAGGAATCAACCCTTTAGATACTGTTAATGTTTATAACAGACTCAGTCCTTTGAAATGTTACAACTTTACTTCCAATTTGCCAATATACTGTGCTTCATGGCAGATTTGAAACCGACTCTTGGGCCTCGTTCACACCAGTGTGCAGAGAAGTGAGTTTTTCTGCACGTGTTCTGCAAGGGCACAAAGAAAACCATTGCTCTTTATGTGCCTTGTTCACACCACAACACTGGTATCATGTGTGAATTTTCTTCTGCACAGGAAACTGCAACGTGTATAAATCTCACTGAAACGCAAATGAAAACTGTTGTAAACTTGTGCCTCTGCAAGTGAAATCTACCTGTTTTTCCCCATCAGTTTTTCTGCACATATAGTGTGAGCAAGGCCCTAGAGAGGTGAATACGGTTCAAAAAGTTCCACTTGGTGACTAAAATGAATCAACAGAAACCTTGGTTTCTAATTTTTTTTTTTTAACCACCACCCACAGTAGTGCTATACTTTTTAAAAAGGAATCAAGGAATAGATTCATATAAAATGTCAGACCAGTCAAAACCTTAAAAGCGGTAGTAAACTCTCCTATAGTATTGTTCCACATCATAACCACACTGCATTAACTTACATATAGCGGTGTTTTATATTCCTCAAAGCTTTGCTGTTTGTGAGAAATCCCCTGCTGTTCCCTGCAGTGGTGTTATTTGCGCATGTACCTTTCTGCCGTTTCAAGGCATGCTCTATGTACCATCAAACCTTTCTAAAAGGTGCCATGCCAACGTTATCGGCACTTGGCATCCATTTAAATTATGGGAGAGCTCTGGGCCAGCAGTGTAAATATCGGGCCGGGTCAGCAAGAGAAGTACAGCGCATGCACTGCCATACTATTGTAGGAAGGGCGGAAACGCACTCTGCACTGGAACAGGATACCAGGAGCTGACATGGTGCAGGCTGCAGCCGAAGGGCATATAAAGAAAGTAAGGAGAATTGACATTACAAATTACGCAAATAAGGAATTGACATTCTGGTGTGCTTTTTAAGGTTTGCAAATATTGATGCAATGATGAAATTGGATTCTGTGGGCTGTGTTTACTTCAGCTTTAAATGGGCAAAGTAAAAACTCACCTACTTATATAATACTAACCAACAGATAAACAGCACTGCATTTATGAATACTAATTAACCATTTTTGAGTAACATAAGATAATTACCAGAGCACGTTCAGCTCTTCTTTTTACTGGTGCAATACCCTCTCCTTGGTGAATGGTCAAGTACCGTCGAAATTTACTTGCATGTTTCTTGCTCTAAAGAAAAAGAAAAAAAAAAATACATTTACATGTTTGACACTGCAATATTAAAACTTTAAAGTTGTCATAAGAGAGTTAAAATGCAGATCTTGCAGTGATTTCAAAGTATGTGTGTTAATCTCAGTAGCTCTAGGGAGCCTCTAAAACTGAAGTGGCGTGGATTAAAACATAAATAAAACTTCAACTTCTAACCCAATTTGGTACTAAGCCATACCCACCCTTCTTATGCCATTTAATGGTCTAATTTGAGAACCACAGAGATTTGGATTATAAGGGATAGTTTTTATGTATGTTATAGATCTGTGCTCAAGCAGCTTTCAAAGCCCACTGAAATTCAATTTGATCAACAACTACTTGTGGGAACAATAAGTCCATGCATTTTAAACATTCATTTTAGATTATTCATCTGAAAAGTTCACTGTAAAAATGAATAGAAAGTTACCTGGTAATGTGCAAGCTTCTGTGACTCAGAAATCAAAACAGCACTGCACACTTTACAGTGGCCATCAGAGAAAAGGTGGCAATTTTGTCGGATTAAACGGTTTACTGAAAAGAACACAAGAAATGTGTTAAAATGTTTATCACATAACCAATTAAAAAATACACATACAAGAAGAGAGAATTGTAAAAAAATATAAATTCCAAAATATATGGTTCATGTTCTAAATAAGCCAAAAGGGAACTATGTGACTGGAAGCCACTCTGTCTTCGCATACCCACATGCTGTATATACCCCTCTTTCTTCATTTCTGAACATTAATTCTAAAAATTTTTCCTAGAGTGGAGCCTCAAGTTTAGATCTAACCAAGCTTAAAACTGCTGTACAAGGAAGATGCAGTCACGTGATCTCTTCAACAGCAAGGAGAGGAGAGAGTGCCAACAGCTTGAATGCCAGGGCAATGACATCACCCATAGGCTTACTATGGGGCATCCCTTGTCAGCTGTCCCTCCTCTCCCCTGAAGCCAGCGCTGGGAGCCGATCATGTGAGCAGACCAGAGCACCCTGAGTATAGGTAACTAAAAAGATCCTACTACTACTGGGTAGTTAATACAGGTGTTACCCGGGGGAGTATGAGCGGTTTTAGGCCCCTTTAACACTGACCGTCCGATCGGGTCTGCCTGTCAGTTTTTCAGGCGGACCCAATCAGACCATCCATCTATGGACTGGCGGGTGTCAGTGGACACCCACCGGCAACCGATCATGTACGCTAAAAACAGATGGATGGGGGTCAGTTTCCTATCCGTCTGGCAGATTAGATGACAGTCGGGTGGAAATGGACAAGCGGTCCTTTTCCATCTGACCGCCCCATAGGAAGACACAGGATGTGTGCCCCCGCTCTTCAGCGGACACAAACCTATCATCCGCTTGCTCAGCAGAAATTTCCCGCTGAGCAAACGGATCCCACTGGCGGGCCCGCCCCGTCTGAAAGGGGCCCGAAGCTTAGTTAGATTAACTTCTACTCTATTATTCTACTATTAACCTACTGGCTCTCACTAACATATGTGCAGCGGCAAAGAGGGTAGGCTTTAAAGTGATTGTAAACCTCAGACATGAAATATGAGCAAAGCATATCCCCTCTATTGTATGTACTTGTCTCAAGAGTACCAAGTGTCATTTCTGTCTGCTGCTTTGTTCCTCTGATATCCGCACAAGTAACTTTGGACAAGTTTTCCTGACACCAAGAAAAAAAATGGTATCAGGGGAAGAACCTCCAGCAGATTGACAGTCTCAGTTCTGTTTCTGTGAGCTGTGTGGAAAGGGTGCGTCTCTTCCCAACAACCAGTATGTATATTCAGCACTTTGAACAAATGTAAAGAAGACTGCACATAAGACATGTACAATTTATATAGGAGGATTAATTACATCTCTGTGTATCAGCTGAGGCCAGTCACTTCACATATGGCAGGGTTTACAATCTATGGCCAGAAAACGTTTTCTGCACTCACTGCACACTCTCAGCACGATGACCAAGCTGTCAGACAGCTCCCAATCCCAATAATGATTGAGAGCTGGCGGGACTGTTTTCTGATTATTGGACCAGGGTGACAGCCAATCACAGTGGTCATGTGATCAGACATGTTCCACCCACCCTAAATACGGGTGGAACATGTAACATGCTCCAAAGGTGTACTTAACCTTTAGGATCACAACACACTCCAAAGTTGGTTTCAGTAGGTTACTAACCACTTCGAAACATCTAATGTATGTTTACATCAGGCTTCAAAGAGTTTGATGCAATAAACCGTAACATGAAAAACAAAATAAGATTTCTGTGCCTCACTTTGAGAAAAAAAAAATCCATACTACCTATATTTACAGAGGTGAACAAGGGCTTGTTTTTACTGCTAGTTCAGAACATCTTAACACTTTAATCTGTACATAATCTGGACATGGGCTTTGTAACATAAACTGGCCATGCATGCCCTGTGTAGACAGCCACTGGGGACAAAAGGAAGAAAATTCTAGTGGCAAGTTTTCCTCCATAGAATGACTGGACAGAAATAAGCCCAGTCAGGACAGGTTCCCTTTTGAGGGGATGAAAGACTCCCAACACAGATTTTTGGAAACTTAAAATGACACTAAAAATCTGTATTCTTCATACATTTTCAATACCCATCCTCAACTAAATGGCCCTGTAATCTACTTTTCATGAAATTATGTTTTTCTGTCTTCCTGTAATGCTCCGTTACCCGCTTTTTTTTTTTGGTCCAATTGTGGCAGGGTCTTTAAGCATTTAAGTACTGGCCACCCTCAAAGAAACTGTAGCAGATGACCACAGAAAAGCAAGAATGCTCTCAAACATTTATGAAAGAATACATTTTTTTTAAAACACACAAAACACAATGCATTCCTTAGTAGGCATTTTAAAGCATTGCTGCCTTTCCATGGCTGTGATCACATAGTTCTTTTTCCTGTTCCTCCTGGTAATAGGACTGAGGTTGTCCTGTGTCTCCTGTCTTCCCTGAGCTGGCAACCAGGTGAAATACTCGCTAAACATTTAAATGAAACATTTTAAGAATAGGCTATGCATGCACACTTGAGGGGAAATGAGTGGGTGGGCTGCCCAAACAAACATTGATATCTTTTGTTTGGCCCATTAGGGAATATCAAATAAGACCTCCATCCTCCCTAAACAGCCTGCATGGAGGAATCTCCACTGCCAACTATTTTACTCTGACAGCCACAGCACCTACAGCAGAGGAGTACTCAAACAGTGACTGAATCTGATTGGATGTAGTCACTATTAAGCAAACTATTTTATGCCCAGTTATTTTCATTTTTTTAAATCCAAGTTTGTCAAGCCGGTTGGTGCTGAATGGGCAACACATGGCTACAATTTAAACCAGTTCAGCAGAAATTGGGCAACTCAGGCTGCTTGTGGATAGCATTAGTTTACCATGTCAGTCCTATTTTAAGGCCTTGTTCTGAAGTATTTTATTCCTTAAAGTAAAGGGGAAAGGTGATCTCAGTGCCTCCATTTTTTTGCACTTTGAAGATTAATTTCTACACAATGTTCAAGCCTGTATTTAATCCCTTTATGTTTTTTTTTTTCTTTTTTGCTGGAAGAGTCACTTTCAGGTAAGATATAAATTCAATCACTAAAAAGAATCACTGGAAGAACACATTGATGTGATTTCATAGCACATAAGGCTTGAAGGGAACCCATATGTACACTAAACCTCATACTCCAACCCCGCCCTATTTATCTTTCTCTTCCCACATTCTTGCTCACGCCATTCCTTTCACAAGTTCCCTCTCACTCCCGCCCCCTCATTTTATTCCCTTATCTTTTCCTGCATTCTTCCCCCCTTCTACTGCTCCCCTTTCAGCTATCCATTCATCTCTCCTGTTTATAATTCCCTATCCCTTCATTTCTTCCACTCCCTATCCTTCAATCTCTCCTACTCTTCATTCCCGTATCTTTCCTCCCACAAACTCTCCCACTCTCTGTTCCCCCATCATACTTCCCACTCCCAATCCCCCCCACTTTTTATCTCCCTCATCCCTTTAATTCTCTTTTTCCTATGCTTCCTAACCTGTTTCAAACACCCCCGCCCATCTCTGTCTTTTTCATCCTTTCCCTACTACTCTTTCGTCCCAAAACCCATCCTCCATCTCTCCTGTACTCTAACCCTATCCCCCCCCCTCTGTCTCTTGATATCTTGCACTCTCTCTCCAATTCTCTTTCCCTCCATCTCTCCCACTCTTTCAGTCTCTTCTCCTATACCTCCATCTCTCCCAACCCGTATCCCTCCATTTCTTCCCCTTACCCTCAGCATCTCACCCATGCTTTCTTCCCCTTTCCCTCCGTCTCTCCCACTCTTTTCTTCCCCTTTCCCTCCCACTTGTTGTCTTCCCCTTTCCCTCAGCCGTCTCCCCCACGCTTTCTTCCCCTTTCCCTCAGCCGTCTCCCCCACGCTTTCTTCCCCTTTCCCTCAGCCGTCTCCCCCACGCTTTCTTCCCCTTTTCCTCCCCCACGCTTTCTTCCCCTTTTCCTCCCACTCGCTTCCTTCCCCTTTCCCTCTCCCACTCACTTCCTTCCCCTTTCCCTCTCCCACTCACTTCCTTCCCCTTTCCCTCTCCCACTCACTTCCTTCCCCTTTCCCTCTCGCTTCCTTCCCCCCCGTCTCCCCCACTCGCTTTCTTCACCTTTCCCTCCACGTCTCCCCCACTCACTTTCTTCCCCTTTTCCTCAGCCGTCTCCCCCACGCATTCTTCCCCTTTCCCTCCGTGTCTCCCCCACGCTACCTTCCCCTCCGTGTCTCCCCCACGCTTCCTTCCCCTTTTCCTCCCACTCACTTCCTTCCCCTTTCCCACTCGCTTCTTTCCCCTTCCCCTCTCCCACTCGCTTCCTTCCCCTCCGTCTCCCCCACTCGCTTTCTTCCCCTTTCCCTCCGCGTCTCCCCCACTAACTTTCTTCCCCATTCCCTCCGCGTCTCCCCCACTCGCTTTCTTCCCCTTTCCCTCCGCGTCTCCCCCACTCGCTTTCTTCCCCTTTCCCTCCGCGTCTCCCCCACTCGCTTTCTTCCCCTTTCCCTCCGCGTCTCCCCCACTCGCTTTCTTCCCCTTTCCCTCCGTGTCTACCCCACTCGCTTTCTTCCCCTTTCCCTCTGCGTCTCCCCCACTCGCTTTCTTCCTCTTTCCCTCAGCCGTCTCCCCCACTCGCTTTCTTCCTCTTTCCCTCAGCCGTCTCCCCCACGCTTTCTTCCCCTTTCCCTCCGTGTCTCCCCCAGGCTTTCTTCCCCTTTCCCTCCGTGTATCCCCCACGCTTTCTTCCCCTTTCCCTCCGTGTATCCCCCACGCTTTCTTCCCCTTTCCCTCCGTGTACCCGCCACGCTTTCTTCCCCTTTCCCTCCGTGTATCCCCCACGCTTTCTTCCCCTTTCCCTCCGTGTATCCCCCACGCTTTCTTCCCCTTTCCCTCCGTGTATCCCCCACGCTTTCTTCCCCTTTCCCTCCGTGTATCCCCCACGCTTTCTTCCCCTTTTCCTCCCACTCGCTTCCTTCCCCTTTCCCTCCGTCTGCCCCACTCGCTTTCTTCCCCTTTGTCTCACCCACAATTTCTTCCCCTTTTCCTCCGCGTCTCCCCCACTCGCTTTCTTCCTCTTTCCCTCATGCTTTCTTCCTCTTTTCCTCAGCCGTCTCCCCCACGCTTTCTTCCCCTTTCCTTCAGCCGTCTCCCCCACGCTTTCTCCCCGTTTCCCTCAGCCGTCACCCCCATGCTTTCTTCCCCTTTCCCCCAGCATCTCCCCCAAGCTTTCTTCCCCTTTCCCTCCGTGTCTCCCCCACTCGCTTTGTTCCCCTTTCTCTCCGCGTCTCACCCACTCGCTTTCTTCCCCTTTCTCTCCGCGTCTCCCCCACTCGCTTTCTTCCCCTTTCCCTCAGCCGTCTCCCCCCACGCTTTCTTCTCCTTTCCCTCAGCCGTCTCCCCCACGCATTCTTCCCCTTTCCCTCAGCCGTCTCCCCCCACGCTTTCTTCTCTTTTCCCTCAGCCGTGTCCCCCACGCTTTCTTCCCCTTTCCCTCTGTGTCTCCCCCCACGCTTTCTTCCCCTTTCCTTCAGCTGTCTCCCCGTTTCCCTCAGCCGTCACCCCCACGCTTTCTTCCCCTTTTCCTTCGTGTCTCCCCCAATCACTTTCTTCCCCTTTCTCTCTGCGTCTCCCCCACTCGCTTTCTTCCCCTTTCCCTCAGCCGTCTCCCCCACGCTTTCTTCCCCTTTCCTTCAGCTGTCTCCCCCACGCTTCCTTCCCCTTTCCCTCAGCCGTCTCCCCCACGCTTCCTTCCCCTTTCCCTCAGCCGTCTCCCCCACGCTTTCTTCCCCTTTCCTTCAGCTGTCTCCCCCACGCTTCCTTCCCCTTTCCCTCAGCCGTCTCCCCCACGCTTTCTTCCCCTTTTCCTCAGCCGTCTCCCCCACGCTTTCTTCCCCTTTTCCTCAGCCGTCTCCCCCACGCTTTCTTCCTCTTTCCCTCAGCCATCTCCCCTACGCTTTCTTCACCTTTCCCTCCGTGTCTCCACCACGCTCCCTTCCCCTTTTCCTCCCACTCGCTTCCTTACCCTTTCCCTCTCCCTTCCCCTTTCCCTCTCCCTTCCTTTCCCTTCCTTTCCCTCAGCCATCTCCCCCACGCTTTCTTCCCCTTTCCCTCCGTCTCTCCCACTCGTTTATTCCCCTTTCCCTCCCACTTTCTTCCAACTCCCCCCCATGCTTTCTTCCCCTTTCCCTCTGTGTCCCCCCCATGCTTCCTTCCCCTTTTTCTCCCACTCGCTTTCTTCCCCTTCCCTCCGCGTCTCCCCCACACGCTTTCTTCCCCTTTCCCTCCGTGTCTCTCCCACACGCTTTCTTCCCCTTCCCTCCGCGTCTCCCCCACACGCTTTCTTCCCCTTTCCCTCTGCGTCTCCCCCACACGCTTTCTTCCCCTTTCCCTTCGTGTGTCCCCCACTCGCTTTCTTCCCTTCCCTCCATGTCTCCCATACTAGCTTTCTTCCCCTTTCCCTCCGCGTCTGCTCCACTCGCTTTCTTCCCCTTTTCCTCCGCGTCTCCCCCACTCGCTTTCTTCCTCTTTCCTTCCGCGTCTCCCCCACTCGTTTCTTCCCCTTTCCCTCCCACTCACTTTCTTCCCCTCCAACTCCCCCCATGCTTTCTTCCCCTTTCCCTCCGTTTCTCCCCCACGCTTCCTTCCCCTTTTCCTCCCCTTCCCTCTCCCACTTGCTTCCTTCCCTTTTCCCCCTCCCATTCGCTTCTTCCCTCTTTCCCCCTAACCTCCGTGTCTCCCCCCCACGCTTACTTCCCCTTTTCCTTCCTTCCCACTCCTTTCCCTCTCGCTTCTTTCCCTTTTTCCCCTCCCATTCGCTTCTTCCCCGTTTCCCTCCCACTCACTTCTTTCCCTCCGTGTCTCCCCCTCGCTTTCTTCCCCTTTCCCTCCCACTCACTTTGTTCCCCTCCCTTTCTTCCCCTTTCCCTCTGTCTCTCCCCACTTGCTTTCTTCCTCTTTCCCTCAGCGTCTCCCCCACGCTTTCTTCCCCTTTCCCTCAGCGTCTCCCCCACGCTTTCTTCCCCTTTCCCTCAGCGTCTCCCCCACGCTTTCTTCCCCTTTCCCTCAGCGTCTCCCCCACGCTTTCTTCCCCTTTCCCTCAGCGTCTCCCCCACGCTTTCTTCCCCTTTCCCTCAGCGTCTCCCCCACGCTTTCTTCCCCTTTCCCTCAGCGTCTCCCCCACGCTTTCTTCCCCTTTCCCTCAGCGTCTCCCCCACGCTTTCTTCCCCTTTCCCTCAGCGTCTCCTCCACGCTTTCTTCCCCTTTCCCTCAGCGTCTCCTCCACGCTTTCTTCCCCTTTCCCTCAGCGTCTGCCCCCACGCTTTCTTCCCCTTTCCCTCAGCGTCTCCCCCCACGCTTTCTTCCCCTTTCCCTCAGCGTCTCCCCCCACGCTTTCTTCCCCTTTCCCTCAGCGTCTCCCCTATGCTTTCTTCCCCTCAGCATCTCCCCAACGCTTTCTTCCCCTTTCCCTCAGCGTCTCCCCTATGCTTTCTTCCCCTCAGCATCTCCCCAACGCTTTCTTCCCCTTTCCTTCCAACTCCCCCCACGCTTTCTTCCCCTTTCACTCCGTGTTTCCCCCATGCTTGCTTCCCCTCCCGCTCACTTTCTTCTCCATTCCCCCTCGCTTCTTTTCCCTTTCCCTTCCTTCCCCGTTCCCTCTCCCACTCGCATCCTTCCCCTTTCCCTCTCTTCCCCTTTCCCACTCGCTTCTTTCCCCATCTTTCCCACTCGCTTCTTTCCCCTTTCCCTCCATGTCTCCCCCACTCGCTTTCTTCCCCTTTCCCTCCAACTCCCCCAACGCTTTATTCCCCTTTCCCTCCGTTTCTCCCCAACGCTTCCTTCCCCTTTTCCTCCCACTCCCTTTCTTCCCCTTCCCTCTCCCACTCGCTTCCTTCCCTTTTCCCCCTCCCATTCGCTTCTTCCCTCTTTCTCCCTCCCACTCCTTTCCCCCTTACCTCAGTGTCTCCCCCCGCGCTTTCTTCCCCTTTCCCTCCGTCTCCCCCCGCGCTTTCTTCCCCTTTCCCTCCGTCTCCCCCCGCGCTTTCTTCCCCTTTCCCTCCGTCTCCCTCCATGCCATCTCTCCCCCTTTCTCTCCCTCCATGCCATCTCTCCCCCTTTCCCTCCATGCCATCTCTCCCCCTTTCCCTCCATGCCATCTCTCCCCCTTTCACTCCATGCCATCTCTCCCCCTTTCCCTCCGTCTCCCCCCACGCTTTCTTCCCCTTTCCCTCCGTCTCCCTCCATGCCATCTCTCCCCCTTTCCCTCCATGCCATCTCTCCCCCTTTCCCTCCGTCTCCCCTGACGCTTTCTTCCCCTTTCCCTCCGTCTCCCTCCATGCCATCTCTCCTCCTTTCCCTCCATGCCATCTCTCCCCCTTTCCCTCCGTCCCATCTCTCCCCCTTTCCCTCCGTCCCCCCCACGCTTTCTTCCCCTTTCCCTCCGTCTCCCTCCATGCCATCTCTCCCCCTTTCCCTCCATGCCATCTCTCCCCCTTTCCCTCCGTCTCCCCTGACGCTTTCTTCCCCTTTCCCTCCGTCTCCCTCCATGCCATCTCTCCTCCTTTCCCTCCATGCCATCTCTCCTCCTTTCCCTCCATGCCATCTCTCCCCCTTTCCCTCCGTCCCCCCCACGCTTTCTTCCCCTTTCCCTCCATCCTCCTCCATGCCATCTCTTCCCCTTTCCCTCCGTCTCCCCCACGCTTTTTTCCCCTTCGTCTCTCTCCATGCCATCTCTCCCACTCCATCTCCTCTGTCCTCCCTTATCCCTCCATGCTCTCTTCCTCTTAAAAAAACTCTCCCTCCCACTCCATCTCTTTCTTTACCATCCTTTCCTTCCTCCTTCTCAACCGCCCTCTTCCATTGTCCCTCTCTTCCTCCATCCTTTCACCTCTCCCACTCCCCCTCCTCTCTCACGCTCTCTCCCCCTCCTCGGAGCCATGTCCGGTGTCTTCTATCCCGTGATCAATGAAGGACGAATGGTGCTCGCTCTGCGCCCTCCCACCTCTGTAGGTCTCTGCTCTTCTATCCAACAAGCAAACGGCCCCGTCTTGATAAAACCCCGGAATACAGAGAATATCCTCCCCCTAGCCGGCATGTCTGAGCAGCATGCGGAGATTCGCGCTTCTTCTTGTTCGGTGATCCGGCGTCCATGGAAGGCCCACGCCGGTCACACCCCTCCCTCTCGACCTTGGACACCCGTATCCCGTCGTAACCTTCCTAAACAGATCTTACCCGCGTCTATCCCCACAGGAAGGTCCATATCGTCCCCATTATCGAATATGTCCGCCATCTTCTAGCTGCTAAGTGACCCTCCGTGCACACGACAAAGTACACGCGCTGAAAGAGCTAATCTCGCGAGATGGCAGCCAATAGCTCGAACGTAATTCAAGCCGCCAAGCGTGTCCGCCCAGTTACAACAAAGCTTTATTGATAGGAGAACAAAGAACAAAAGCTTCACGTTAGCCGACCAGAGGGCGGGAATAAGTCACTTTTGTGTGGTAAAGACCTTAAAATGGTGTACGTGCACGTGTAGACAGAGGAAGTCCTATTAAGAGACTGCTAAAGCACTGCGTATAATAAACAGTTGACATTTTTTAAAAGCTTTTAGAACATATTAGAATGACTTAATAAAGCAGTTGCAAAACTTTTCTAGCATTGTTGCCCCGTAAACCACTTGAAGACTAGGCCTATTCAGACATGTAGAAATCGGGGTTTTTATAGCTAGAAAATTAAATAGAACCCCCAAATTTAGATTTTTTAAGCAGAGGCCCTAGAGAATAAAATGGTGGGTTTTGCATTTTTTTCATGTCATGTAGTATTTTCAAACACATTGAAAAATAAAAACAATTTAAAAGAGTTCACCTTTGTTCACCTTTTTTCTAAATTCCAACTCCACCTGCAGGGCTGCTGTTAGAAACTACGGGGCCCTATGCAGCCAACATGACAGGGCCCCCGCCCCAAGAAAAACTGTTTTCTGCTTTATTTATGAATGAACACAGTGATCAGTACCAATCAGTCATTGTGTTAATTCAGGGAAGGAAGGGGCTTGTAAATGTGACATATTTACTGCCACCTTCCTCTATTCTCCACCCTGAAGGATCCTATTGTGTGCTTGCAGCTGCTGGAGGGAAGTCGGCAGTACTGCGGGGGTGGGGACACACAGGGGAAACTGGCAGGGTGAAATATATGGTGCACAGGTAGGGTGATGGGTGCAGCAAGGGGGGCAGTTACTGGAACCCATCCCCTGTATGGCTCTTTCCGCAGCAGCTGAAATCAAGCAGAAGGGAGAGGAGAAGAAGCCAGCTTTCAGCTGCTGCAGGCAGAGCCATACAGGGGATCGGTTCCAGTATCTGCCGTGCCCGCCATACTGATAACCCTCCCTGCCCACATCTGATTCACCCAGCTTCCTTGGCCCCCCTACTGGCCTGGGCCCCGTACAAGAGGATTGGTGGTACCCCCTTATCCACAGCCCTGCTCCCCTGTGTATCAATATAGCATTAACCACATGCCCACTGCCCTATAGCAGAAATACTGCTGCAGGGGTGCGCAAAATCACATATATATACGTGATTTTGCATTTCTGGGAAGGGGCACGCGCGAGATGCACGTGCGCCCTACCAGCGCCACCATTCGCGGCCGCAGCTGTCAATCACTGGGTCCCGGCTGGTAATTGCCGGCAACTGGTGATTTACGACAATCACTGACTGGGGGGGGCGCGGGAGGACCGTTTTGTTTACTAACAGTCCTCCTCCCTGTCAGCTCGGGCATGGATGGCTGTGCACAGCAGTGTGATTACAGTTAAACACACACATCCTGCCCCCCAGTAAAACACTCCTTGCACACAGTTAACCTTTTGATCACCCCAGATGTTAACCCCTTCCTGCCCAGTGCCATTAGTGCAGTGCCAGTACTTTTTTTTAGCACTGATCACTGTATTGGTGTCACTGGGGATGTCAGTGACACCAAGTCAGTTCCCCCCTAGTGTCAGAATGTCTGCTGCAGTCCCGCTATAAGTTGCTGATTGCCACCATTACTAGTTAAAATTAAAAATGAAAAAAAAAATTCCAGTATATATACCGCCATTTGTAAACACTATAACTTTTACATAAACCAATTAATTTACACATATTGGGATTTTTTTTTAGCAAAGACATGTCGCAGAATACATTTTGGCCTAAATTTATGATGAAATGTGATTTTTTTAAATTTTTTTTACTGGAGATGTTTAATAGCATAAAGTCAAAAATATTGTTTTTTTCTCAAAATTGTCAGTCTTTTTTTTTCACAGCACAAAAAATAAAAACCGCACTGGTGATCAAATACCACCAAAAGAAAGTTCAATTTGTGGGGGAAAAAAAAGGATGTAAATTTCATTTGGGTGCAGCGTTGCATGACTGCGCAATTGTCAGTTAAAGTAACAGCGCCGTAACGCAAAAAATGGCCTGGTCAGGTAGGGAAGTAAATCCTCTGGAGGGCAAGTGGTTAATGTACTCCATTTGCAGACATTCAAAAGCTTTCCATTTATGTCAGTGTCCAGATGGCTGTCCACAAATCTTCCCCATTACTTCTGCCTTACTTCCTGCAGAGACTTTAGGTCATGACACAGGAAGGAATTGACCAGCTAACCTCATTAGCACACACCCTACATCATCTAAGTTAAATACCAAAAAAAATCCCTGATCACAACTAGGTCTTATTTTCGGTGTACGTCTTATACTTTAGCAATTCCCAAAAATAGCACTAGGTCTTATTTTTGGGGTAGGTCTTATTTTAGGGGAAACAGGGTAGTGAATACTGCGCTACCTTAAACTGGTGACTGTGCTATTCAAATTAATGTATTATGAAATACCAGTGAGTGTTGTGTGTTTCTCTTTCAGCCCTGGTTTACACTGATGCGGTGTGGAATTTGCAGCGTTTTCAGTGCAAATTCTGCACCGCATCACAATTGCATCCCATTCATACGAACCTATGCAGGTGTGTATGTTAAGTTAACAACACCCCGACATCGGTCCGCAAAATGTGGTGCAATGTGCAGAATCGGATCGCATAAGTGTGAATACCTATGCGATCCGATTCTAGTGCGGACCGAAAAAGGGGCCTGCATGTTTTTGGTGCTGGTGCGGCGCGAATAGAGCCATACAAAATGTATGGCTCTAATCACAGCAAATACAAATCGCAGGTGATGTGTACAGGAAAGCGATGCGGTTCCTGTGCGAATCACATGAGATTTATCGCACCGCTGTAGTGTGAACCTAAGCTAAGGGGTCAATTCATTAAAGGTTACCGCATGCGATATGAAGGTCACTTGACTCATTTTTGAGAAATATTGTATGAGATAATATGAGTCAATTCATCAAAGTAAAATATCGAATGTGAGATAAATACCGCACATTTGTTAAAATAGTGAGATGAATACCGCACATTTGTTAAAATAGTGAGATGAATACCGCAAAAACTTGAGATAAATAATTAAAGTCACACACATTCGTTATTTATCACCAGGTGTTTGCTGGCGGTATTTTAGAAATGTGCAAAATAACAATCAACTCTGCACTGGCCAGAATGTGAAAAGTATACAATGTATCATTGTAAAAATGTTCTCTTCTGAGCTCAGGAATGAAAATAAATTGTAACATTGCATCAGAGGGAGATCATTTTGTGAACAGAAGCACACTACAATGTTTTTATAGTTTCACAGTATTCTGGTGCAACGTTAGCCTGCAAAAGTAAAAAAAATTGTGAAAAAACAACACCAAAAATAAAGCAAAATGTAAATATCACAAAACATAAATATTTAATGTATTTGGTAAATAACGCATGTTTTTTAGTGAATTGACTACTTTTGAAATAAATATGTTATTTTAACTCAAAAATTCATGCAGTATTTATCTCTTAGTGAATTGACCCCTAAGTGTCTTTTGCTGCTGCTAGCATACACATGTGTTCCCACGTTAAATAAAATACTATACTGTGATAAGTGATGCTGTAGGAAATTTTTGATATAAGTGAAATAAAAAAAAGTGTATATAAATCATTATTAGACAAACAGCTGAATTATCGTGCTTAAATAAATAAACATATACAAACTTCTAGTTCATTCCAACATGTGCAGATATAAACTTAATGATTGTAGAAGTTCATAAATTCCGCACTGTGTGCGTGATTATCCAACCCCAAAATTATACACGTGCTGCTTATTATCTTCACACAAAAAGTGATCACAGAACTCTCACCTCTAGATTTATATCATAATGCGCGTATATTATTATTATTATTATACAGGATTTATATAGTGCCAACAGTTTGCTCAGCACTTTACAATATAACGGGAGACAATACGGCAACAATACAGTTCAATACAAGAGAGTTAGGAGGGCCCTGCTCCTTGTATATGATATTCCATCCAGATTCCACCAATTCTATATGCCTTCTTCTCCACTCCTTTCGTACTTGGAGCCAATGAAAGGAAGGTATGGTGCCTTTAAGACTTTCATGGACTCCACTGTCTCCATCACCTTACCTGTATGTGGAGAGAGAACTGTGCCTCTTATGGTGTAGTATGTTACAACATTCCAATATTTTTTAAATTATATTGCACCTACACTTTTACAATATAAAAATCGCTTCTGTTACAGAGATAAGGGCTTCTGCATGACATCACTTCCGGTCTGTGTCTGCCTCCACTCACACCCTACGCGTTACGTTCCAGTCACGTGACTTCATCAGGGGATAATGGTAGGCAGACTACAGTACCCTTAATTCACTATACCTGGTTCCTCTGCCTACTTTATCAATTTTTGAAAAAAAAACAAAAGATAAATTTTAGATGGTTCTCACAAATGTCCTCAACAGTTGACAAATAGTTGTATTGTAATTATAGCCATGAACAGGGGCGGACTGACAACTCATGGGGCCCCCCGGCAATAGGGGATCATGGGGCCCCTGTGTCCTTGCCCAAACTCAAAAAAGCCTATGAAAAAGGCACCAGGGGCATCTCATGGGGCCCTCTACTGACCCCGGGCCCTCGAACAGTGCCCGAGTTTCCAAATGGTCAGTTCGCCCCTGGCCATGAAACAGTAATTATTACATACAGCACCTGAAGCACACTGGGGAATTCATAAAGATTGTGTAAGAATTCTGATGTTCCTCTGCATGACAAATGTCTTTTGCAGGTGATAAATTAATGTACCTTTAGAGAGAGAACCTGAGAAGGAACTAGTATCTCAGCTTCCCCGTCAGGCTCTGCCCACTGTCACCCTCACTGGTTGCTAGGAGGCTGTCAGTTGTGAGATGTCTTTAACAGCCAGCAGTGAGGGGAATATGTAGCAGTGACAAATAGGCCGCCTGCTACACAGCATACAGAATCAGGACCCCTGACTTGTTCTTAAAGTGTTACTAAACCCAGGACCCTGCATCCACTATATCTGGTCTCCCACAGTACACACAACATGGAAATGCAATTATTTCAGTAAATATAACTGCTTAATACTTTTTCTCATCAGCAGTTAGAGCAGTCTTGTGACTTCAGCAGAGCACTGGTTCAAGCTGGTAGGAGGAGTTTTCTTTCTGCTCTCGAAGGATGTGAAACCTCTGACCCTCTGTCTGGACAGTGCTGATTGGCCCTGTGCTGAACACATGCACCCTCCCCCCAAAAAAAACCCTCTCTAGCAATACACACCAAACTGAGTATGTGCATGTGACCACAGGTTCACTCTGTATCAGGTGGTCATTTCAACAAGAAGAGGGGCAGAGAAGAAAGGATTAAAAATCCTTTTTAGACAATGCAGAGGATTAATCCCTTAGGTTCCACAGTGAGTATAACAAGGATGCTTTACTGCATATACAGACTGGTTTTACTGTTGTGGGTTTTTGTAACACTTTAAATACTCTATAGATGTAGTTGGATCTGTGTCTATCTTGTTGTATCCTTTGCAGTCGATATTAGCAATGGCCATTTTATCTATGATTTTTGGAACTAAAAGCCATTGGCAGCCATATAAGTAGAGTCCACAAAGGGAATCTGGGCTAATAGATTTCTGCTCCCGCTACGCTTGCATAATAATAATACAATACATATAAAACATTGATCTATAAGAATATATGCATATCCATAATTAATATATTATTAAAATCAGGGAAAGACTGATAACTCATGGGGACCCAGGCAATAAGAAATAATGGGGTCTCCTGTGTCTCTGCCTACACTCAAGCCAAAGCCACACCCACACAACACCCCACCTAAATATTGCAGTTCATTTGCATAGAAAGCAGGGTGGATAAAAATCAATGATTTTTTTTAAAACATATACAAATTCGGATTTTTTTTATTTAAATCGGATTTTTTTTTTTATTTAAATCAGATTTTTTAATATAAAACGCTTTTGGAGGAAAATATATTACCATCCAAAGGTTATTCCATCATGAAATAAAGATTAGTTTTTTAATTATGTAGAATAAGGCTGTATATGTTTAATTTTTTTGGTAAATAAATTCCATTAATCCATTCACAATGTCATGCTCTTCCAGAGGTTTTTGTAAGATTATTGGGCAGTTTCTCTGCCTACAAGATATTATCACAGATGCTTGGTTTACTTTTGCAGTTCTCAAAACTGAATTTGACTCAGCGGAGATCACATGCCTCTTCTTCACAGCAAAAATGTTATAACATGAACAGAGTTAAGAAAAAGACCTTAATCCTAACTTCTACAAACCTATGAATACAGAATCCACCCCTTCAGTGCTAAGTTTCAAGAAGTTCAGTGAATAGAATAGAAACAATATTTTTCTGATTGTTTGGAGTAGAATAGATCTGCACAAGAAGAAAGTGAAACTAAGTGTGAGGAGGAAGGGGCTGACAGTCTAAGTTTCTTAAAATATATATATTTTATTTAGCCAAATTAGTTAACAAACATGGATGTTTGTTTAAGCAAATAACATATGTTGTAATGTTATTATTAAGGTAATGATTATTTTTCTCCTTCCTAAGTACAACAGAAAAGTTGTCCAAATATGAATGATTAACCTATTAAACTGGGGATAAAAAAACTAATATGAAAAGTTGTTATTCTAAAAATCTTCATCTACTTGCATATTAAAGTTATACCAGCAAGAATTAGTCTTTATGTAGAAAACTAGGATTTAAATCAAGCCTTACTAACTAGTGATTTAAATTGTGATTTAAATCAGTTTGATTTAAATCAAATCCCCCCTGATAGAAAGGGCATTAAAAATAATTTAAAAAACAATAAAACAATGTCATGGGGTCCCCCCTCCATGCATACCAAGCCCTTCGGGTTTTGAGGGGAACCCCCCATGCCACAATAAAAAAAATGGCATTGGGTCCCCCCCAAGATCTGTACCAGACCCTTATCCTAGCAGAAAGGGGGAGAGACGAGAGAGCACTCCCCTCCCTCCGAAACCATACAGGCCACATGCCCTGAACATGGGGGGTGCTTTGAGGGTGTGGTTTGGGGGCCCCCCCCCCAAAGCATCTTATCTCCATGTTGATCGGTACAAAGGGCCTTTTCCCCACAACCCTGGCCTGTGGTTGTGGGGGTCTGCAGGCAGGTGGCTTATCGGAATCTGGAAGCCCCCAGATCCCACTCTCCTAGTGTGAATGAGTATGATGGTACTGCTACCCATTCACAAAAAACAAAAGTGTAGTGTTAAAAAAGACAGGAGGCAGTCTTTGACAAGTCCTTTATTAAAAGAAGAAAAATAAAAGTAGATCCAACGTCACTCATGATGCCCGCCGCTGCCACTACCCAAATAAAAAAAAAAAAAAAAAAAGGTTCCGCTCCCGATGCTGGCTCCCGGCCGTCTGCCTGCTCTGCTGGCTTGACAGTTCTTAAATATGTAAGAGGCTGGGCCACCCAGTGACATCACGCATGTGGCCCCACCTCCTTGGACATCATTGACCCAGCATGCCTCGTTTGATGACGCCACAAGGGGTGGGGTCACATGTTTGATGTCACTGAGTGGCCCCACCCCATACATATTTAAGAACTGTCAAGCCAGCAAAGCAGGCAGACAGCCAGAAGCCAGCGTCAGGAGCGGAGCCTTTTCTTTTCTTTTTCTTGGTAGCGGCGGCAGCGGGCATCGTGATTGACGTTGGATCTACTACAGGGGACATTCTTTTATTTTTCTTCTTTTAATAAAGAGTTGTCAAAGTCAAAGACTGTCTCCTGTCTTTGTTCACACTACAATTTTTTTTGCGAATTGGTACCATGTACCCCATACTCATTCACATGGGGGGGGGGCGGGATATGGGGGCCTCCTTGTTAAAGGGGACTTCCAGACTTCGATAAGCCCCCCCCACCTGCCTACCCCCACAACCACCGGCCAGGGTTGTGGGGAAGAGGCCCTTGTCCCCATCAACATAGGGACAAGGTGCTTTGGGGGGGAGCCCACTCTGCCCCAAGGCACCCCCCCATATTGAGGGCATGTGGCCTGGTATGGATCTGGAGGGGGGGCTTCACTCGTTCCACCCCCCCCTTTCCTGACCTGCCGGGATGCATGCTCGGATAAGGGTCTGATATGGATTTTGGGGGGGACCCCACGCCATTTTAGAAAAAAATTTTTGGCATGGGGGTTCCCCTCAAAATCTATACCATACCCAAAGGGCTTAGTATGGATGGAGGGGGGATCCCACACCATTTTTTAAATTATTTTTTGACAGCAATTCTTTCTTTTATATTCAGCTGTCAGCCAGAAAGCCCAATGCCAGTTGAAACATTAACGCATGGTTTTCACTATTAAAATACCGCATGACTTGATAAAACAACTCATGCGGTATTTTAGTAGCGTTTTTTTGGTAAATAAAACTTTTTTTTTAATGCTTTTCAGTATCCTACCGCATACTCGGATGCGGTAAGATACTGCTTAGTGAATTGAGCCCAGTGAGCCTCTCACCGGGCCCCCTACTGACCCCGGGCCCTCGGGCAATGCCCGAATGCCCAAATGGTCAGTCCACTCCTGATTAAAATATATATAAAATCTATACTAATCATCTAATACAGAGACTATCGTAGGTGCCAAATGGTCTATAGTTTGTTCCAGCAATATTTATTATTTATCATGCCGCCATTTGTCTATGAATTTTTGGAACTGGGAGCGATTGGCAGCCATATAGTTGAAGTTCACAGAGGGAAACTAAGCTAATAGATTTCTGCTCACACTGCGCACACGTAGTAATAGTACATGTAAACATTAATCTATAGGAATAGGTACTCATATCCACAATGAATATATTATTAAAATATATATAAAACCGATATGGAGACTATCTATTGTAAGTGCTAGATAATCTGTAGTTTATACCAATATTAAATAGTCTACTATTCTGTTAACCATGCTAAGACCAAATATTATATATTATTTAACAGGGCATTGTTATATCTACATAATGAGTGTGCTTAGATTACTTTTCCTGAACAAACAACAAAAGGGGAGTTAGTGACGGTTAGTTTCTGTGAGAGGAGTCAGATGTTATATTTGTGGATAATATTTGAATAAAAAAAATCACTAATAAAACAATTTAAATTGAATTTTACATTTAAACAATTGGGGGTGTCAGCGGGGTCAGTGTATTCAACATAAAAATTCATTTCGATTCAAGCTGGCTAACAGTTCTTACTTTATGACTTCCTCTCCAGTGTTTTTTTTTATACCTTTCAACTGTGAGGGGTCTTTATTATGTGCCACTGCACATAATAAACACATTGTGTTTACTGCATCCCTTTTGGATGTTTTTTATGTGCTCCTTTAGTCTGACTTTCAGGGGTCTTTTTGTTCTTCCCACATATTATAGTTTGCATGTACACTCAAATACATACACTACTCCTTCTGTGTTGCAACATATGAAATCTTTGATGGGGTAGGTCACTGTTGTTTTTGTGGATGTGAATGTTGATTTTCCTCTCATTGGGTTTCTTGGTGTGATTGCAGACAAAACATTTTCTGCATGAATAAAAACCTTTTCTTATTGGTGGCGGTTCTATCACATTCTTAACTATTTTGTCTCTAATTGTTGGAGCTTTTCTATATACAAATTTAGGTTTCCTTGGTAGACTGGGTTGTTTATCCGCTGTTAGTATATGCCAATGGTGCTGGATGATCCTTTCCACTTGTTTATGTTGTACATTGTAATCTAGAATAATAGGTACTATATTAGGCTGTGTAGTTTTTTTTTTTTCTTTCTTTTTCCATGGTGATCATTCTACTTCTGTCTGTATTTGCCACTTCATCAATCATTTCCTTTATAAATTGATTCCTATGTCCTTTGATGGTGAATCTTCTTCCTATCATTTTTGCTTCCTCTATAAAATCTTCTTTCTTTGTGCAGTTACGTCTTAGTCTCATCAGTTGACCCTTTGGCAGTTATACAGCCATGAGTTGTGATGACAACTGTCAGTTGGTAAATAACTATTTCTGTTCACATTTTTAAAGGTTGTTCTAGTTGCTAGCCGATTTCCTTCAAACAAAATGTCTAAATCCAGAAAGTTTATCTTCTTATTATTTATTTCCCATGATAGGGTTATTCCATTTGAATTTAAACCCTCTAGGAAATTTCGTAATGTTTCTTCACTCCCATGATGTCATCAATGAATCTTTTATATAATAGTAGTTGAGATGGTGTGTTATCATAAATGGACTCCTCTTCCCATTGTGCCATAAAGACGTTTGCAACACTGAGTGCAAATCTTGCACCCATTTCTACGCCTGTTTGTTGTTTATAGAAGGATTGATCATACCAGAAATAATTATTTTTTAAGCAAAATTCCAGATTGAGAACTTTGCTTACATGATAGATTACTGTGTTCTCTTAATGCAAATTTTGTGGCCTCACATGCCTGATGATGATGGATGAATGTGTAGAAAGATGCTACATCTGCTGTGGAGAGTACTATGGATCCTTCTCCAACTTCTATATTATTTAATAATTGTAAAACATGTTTTGAGTCCCGTAAGTATGCTTTTGTTTTTTCTACCATTACTTGTAAAATATTGTCTATATATTGGCCAAATCTTGCCATGATAGAATTAATGCCATTAACTATGGGTCTTATCAGCAGATCTACATGTATTCTACACGTCTCTGGTAATAAATATCTTGCTTCTTTCCTATTTAATATCTCTTTTTTCATTCCAAGATGTATTCGATTTTCTAATTCTTTTTTATATTTTGTTGTTGGGTTACCCAATAGTTTATGATTTGTGTTGTCCTCTTCCAATAGCTTACACATCCCTTCATGATATTTCTTCTTTGTTTGTATCACAATTCCTCCCTGTGACGGGAGTCACTTTGGGTGTTGGGTTCATGGAACCCAGCTCACTTTAGAGAGGTGGGGAGACCCCTGTCTCAGCTCCCCATATCCCTATTATGTGTAAGTCACCCTGTGGCTGTTAGGGGTACAGGGTGATCTGTCCTAATATTGGGGTGGGGGGTTGTTGATTGTTTAATGCCATGTGGTTGCATCCCATTGTTTTATGGCTTGGGAGCAAACTATTGTGGGATGTATGTGTTTGTGTATTAGCTTGGGGGGGGGGGGAAGGGGTGTCTCCAGCAGCCCTCTCTCCTGAGACTGTCTGCTGGTGTGCCTCTTGTTACTAAATGTAGATTGCCCCGCCCTGTGTCATTATGCAGGGAGGGGAGATTGTTCCCTGAGGGTATAAAAAGCCAGTTTGAGTTTCAAATAAAGAGTTCCATGTTCAGATAGATTGGTGTTGTCTGGTCTTGTATGTTCATCTGTGGTATCTGTGGTTGGTGTTCGGATGGGGAAGCGGTATTATAATGGAAGTACCCAAGTGCAGTCTGGGGTTGGTTCTGTTACACACCCCCTTTGTCTGCTGGTCTTATCACTATATCCTTTCTTTTAGCCAGACTTTGTATTCCTTTCTTCATATATTCAGGTTCCCTTGTCTTCTTAATTTTCAAATTTCCCAGTTCCTGTGTTGTTTGTTTTTTTAATACCTCAATGTGTTTATTATCATGGACTGATGGATTGATATCATGAACGGGGCTTGACAGCTGAGCATCTCCATCCACTCCCTCCTATGTACTTGTATAAAGATGGTCATACACTATGCAATCTGATTGTACAACCTCTGTACAATTTCCTTTAAATTTTGCAGAACTATGGTATGGGAGGACACACCTATCTACCCAATCGTTCTGTTTCCAATCAGGCAGGTCCTTGCACTACATAGTTGATGGTAGATCTAAAGGAGATTGTACAATCAGATTGTATAATCAGATTGTATAGTGTTTGTGAACTTTACAGAACCCAGAACGCAATTCTCTCCTGTTTTCAATACTACAGCTCTATCCACATAGGCTATTATCTGTTCACTCAGCACACTCTGCTGAATAAATGATCTATGCAAGATGAAAGTTAAGGTAGAAAAATACAAATCTATGCCTGTGTATTTAGTGATAACAGTGATTGATTGCATTTCATTTAATATTCGTGCTCCTGGAAGTGGGTGGGAGGTAGGAGGGTAGAGGATGTACGGTGTGTGCTAATGAGGTCAGCTGGTCAACTCCTTCCTGTGTCATGAGCTAAAGTCTCTGCAGGAAATAAGTCAGAAGTAATGGAGAAGCTTTTTGGACAGTCATATGGACACTGACATAAAGATGGGTAAAAAAATTAAAATCTTTTGAATTTCTGCAAAAGAACTAGATTAATGCTATACTGGTACATAGGTGAGCTGGAATTTAGAAAAAAAAAGGTAAACTTATACTTTGATGGATTTTCATGCATGAAAACACAATATAATACCCAATTGTTTGGTAAACTATAAAAGATTATGTTACGCCAAGTAAGTAGATACTTAACATGTCACACTGTAAAATTGGGCACGTTTGTGTAATGGCACCAAACTACAGCACTTAAAAACCTCCATAGACAATTAACCACTTCCAGTCCGGACACTTTTACCCCCTTCCTGTCCAGGGCAATTTTCAGCTTTCAGTGCTATCACACTTTGAATGACAATTGCGCGGTCATGCAATACTGTACCCATATGAATTTTTTACCATTTTTTTGAGACAGATAAAGCTTTATTTTGGTGGTATTTATTCACCGCTGGGATTTTTATTTTTTTTACTATGTAAATGAAAATGTCCAAAAATTTTGAAAAAGTGTTTTTTTTAAATAAAATTTTGCAAATAAATAATATTTCATCATAAATCTTGGCCAAAATTTATTCCGTTATTTTTTTAGTAAAAAAAAAAAAAATCCAAATTAGTTTATAACCAAAAATGATAATTTTTAAACAATTTTTTTTTAATTTTAATTTTATTTTTAATTTATTTATTTATTTTTACATACTGTCACCCTAGCAGTACACTGTCACCATGGTGACACTGTACTACTTGTGGGGGGTGATGAAGATTTTTTTTTTTTTTTTTACACTGATTGCTTTTACACCCATATAGGATGTAAAAGCAATAATTTCTCTTTCTCTCTGTCTGCATTCTTGCAGTCATTAAGTACTGAGTGAGCTGTGATTGGTCACAGCTTGTCACATGGTACAAGGCTGTTGTGAATAGCCTTGTACCATGTGACCTCTGTGATCATTCACAGATTTCACACGTAGTAAGCAATGATGTCACAAGTGACATCTTGCTTACTACTTTGCATGTGATCACTGATTCGCCAATCAGTGATCACATGATCGGGACCTCGTACAGAGGTCCCGTCCGACGTCCGGAGGACACAGCGAGCACCGAATCGCGGTGGTGCGTGCTCCCAGGGAGCACGCACAGCTAGAAAAGGCGGGTGCCGTTTAGGAACGGCAACCCGCCCCTGGACTGTCACCGCCCTGCCGTTTATAAACAGCAGGCGGACAGCAAGAGGTTAAAGTCTTTCCAGGTTACCAGTTTAGAATTACACAGGAGGTCTGGTGCTAGAATTATTACTCTCCCTCTGACTTTTGCAGTGATTCCTCAAATTTGTGGTATGATCGCCGTTTATGCACCGATGCGCATTCACCTTTGCGTGTGAGCGTGGTGGAATGAGGGAATTTTAAACATTTCTCTTATTTTGTCATATATTTTATATAAAACATTTTATTTTTACACGGTCTCTTTATGTTTTTCTAATCACTTTTATTGCTATCACAAGGAATGTAAACATCCTTTGTGATAGCCATAAGCAGTGACAGGTACTCTTTACTGAGACATATGGGATCCAATGCTTTTCTAAGCCAAAAAATAGCTAACTTTCTGCCAGGGTGGATTTGATTTAAATCAAACTGATTTAAATCACGATTTAAATCACTAGTCAGTAAGGCTTGATTTAAATAATAGTTTTCTACGTAGACTAATTCTTGCTGGTATAACTTTAATATGCAAGTAGATGAAGATTTTTAGAATAACAACTTTTCTTATTAGTTTTTTTATCCCCAGTTTAATAGGTTAATCATATTTGGACAACTTTTCTGTTGTACTTAGGAAGGAGAAAAATAATCATTACCTTAATAATAACAATTTAAATAGATTTATTCAACTGAAACAATAACATTCCAGCATATGTTATTTGCTTAAACAAACATCCATGTTTGTTAACTAATTTGGCTAAACAAAATATATATATTTTAAGAAACTTAGACTGTCAGCCCCTTCCTCCTCACACTTAGTTTCACTTTCTTCTTGTGCAGATCTATTCCACTCCAAACAATCAGAAAAATATTGTTTCTTTTCTGTTCACTGAACTTCTTGAAACTTAGCACTGAAGGGGTTGATTCTGTATTCATAGGTTTGTAGAAGTTAGGATTAAGGTCTTTTTCGTAACTCTGTTCATGTTATAACATTTTTGCTGTGAAAAAGAGGCATGTGATCTCCGCAAATCAAATTCAAATTTGATAACTGCAAAGTAAACCAAGCATCTGTGATCATATCTTGTAGGCAGAGAAACTGCCCAATAATCTTACAAAAACCTCTGGAAGAGCATGATATTGTGAATGGATTCATGGAATTTATTTACCAAAAAAATTAAACATATACAGCCTTATTCTACATAATTAAAAAACTAATCTTTATTTCATGATGGAATAACCTTTGGATGGTAATATATTTTCCTCAAAAAGCATTTTATTCAAAAGAATCCGATTTAAATAAAAATAAATCCGATTTTTTTTATTTTTTTTAAAAAATCATTGATTTTTATCCACCCTGCTTTCTGCAGAAACCCGAAGTGACAAAATCTACGTCACTTCCAGTTTCTCAAACCACAGAAATGATTGGGGAAGATCCAGTCCACGATCACCTCTATGGTAAGCCGGCAGAACCGCCGGCTTCAGTCCCGGGCCCTCCCAGTGAGATGGGAGAGCCCACAAAGGCACCAGAGGGTGGTGTGGGGAACAACTCCTTCCGCCGCATGTAAAAGTGATTCAGCGGTAATTAGCCACTAGTATTGCTTTTACATTATAGAGCATGACAGCTCTATAAAAAGATACCGGGCTCATAACTGCAGATGCAGCCATGGCCCTGGTATACCACTTAAACTGCCCCTACAAACCTGTACGCCGCTTGGGGGCAAGTGGTTAAAATGTCATGTTAAAATTTTTTAAAAAAGCATTCTGACAGTTTTTTGCGTAATTGAAGAGTTCCAACACGTATGACAGATTCAGGTAGTTCTTACTTTATGACTTTTAGAATGTGCCATTATTTTTGTAACTAACTGAAAAAGAATTCCCATTATTTCATAGATAATGGAGCGTGGGTGATTAAGGTGGATCTTCACCCTCAATTTGAAATTCCCTCCTCTCCACACCTCCTCACCTCTGCTGTGCAAATAGCCCTTTTTTGTTTGTTGATCACAAACCTCTGGCCAGCCCCCCCAAAGCACATTACTTGTTTAGGTATTATGCTCGCTGCATGCAGTTTCCACCTCATCCCTTTAAAACCAAAAACACATATTAATTACACATGTTTTGAGGCTAATTTAAAGCTGAACTCCAGGATCTAGAAAACTTTGCAAATTCAGATCCCTCTCCCTAAGCTGTGTTAAACCGCTAACATAGTTATTAACGTTACTTTTCTTGAAATCCAACATTTTCAGTCCCAATGACATCATGAGATCCTTGGAAAAAGGTGTTTCTTCCTGGAACCGGGAGGAGGACCTTCTCTCTTGCTACACATCACATCCAAGCAGGGAAAAGGACTAAGGCTGGCCATACACTATACAATTTTCTTACAATTTTCTGTCTAATTTCCTTCAGATTTTCTGTCCAATTTCCTTTAGGTTTATCTTGAACTATGTAGTGCGATGGCCTTCCTAACTGGATACAATTGAAAGTGTTGTTTAGGTTTGACCTCATATTATATGGTTTTTGGTAAATCTAAAGCAAAATTCTCAAGAAAATTGTATAATGTATGGCCAGCCTAAGTTTCCCATGATGCAAAGGGAAATGCAGGAAATGAGAGGTATTGTGTACAGCGAACCTATGTAGGATAGGAGGGGGAGCAGAGGGTGGAGTTGGAGACAAGGACTGCATGCCCGCATAGCCAGCCTCTATCCTGATAGGCACAGTGGGCAGCTCAGACTGAGAGTTTCAGACTCCTGAGTCCTCCCACTACAGTGAGCAGGCACACACTTATGCTATAAAGAACTACAGTGGAGCAGAGACAAGACCAATGGCCAAGGGGATACACAGCATAGCGGCCACCGGTCTTGCAACATGGATGTTACAGAGAATGAAGCCTTGATTCAAAAAATGCACCCTGGAATTCTCAAACAGGGCACACTGGGGAAAGAAAGAACAAGCATTAAGTATTAAGGTATGAAACCACCAGTGCTTACTGGTAATAAAATGTCTGCCTGGCTGTAATGCACATAAGGGACTAAGTGAGCACTGTGCCTCCTGGGATACACACATCACATATTGCAGGAGGCATAGTCCTTCACTAATAAGGGAGGAGGGGGGTAGGCCTAGTGATGCATCCAGAGTCATGCTGGCTGAACCCATATTATGTCACATAAGAAGATGGCATTGCGGGACCGAGCAGGGGCACAGAAGAGGATTCTGCAGGACAACACTGGATCCATTGGGTGGGTGAGTATCTTAACTGTGCAGGACCCACAACCATGTAAGATTAGAAAAAAATTGGGGAAGAGGTGAAAATCTGCTTTAACCTCTTGCATAATAATCTCCATTGCACATAGATGGCAGACAGGAAGCTTTTCCAATATGGGTTAATGTATCTGTATGTCAGCCCGCATTGGTGGCTCCTGCACGGCTCACAGAGCACACACTCCAGAGCCCAGTGTGTCACCCAGACACAGTGGATCACATTATTGCTGTGTCCGGGTGATCACATGGAATTTTACGATGTGACTGCTGTGACCAATCACAGCACTCACATAGTAAATAAAGGAAAGTAAAAGTAGAGATCACTTCTCTCTCGCACTGAGAGCAGAAAGAATCTTGCAGTCTGTGAGTGTACAGTAGCCTGTCAGGCTATTGTATACTCAAAGACTGCTGTTCCAGCCACTCCAGTGTCCCTGATCACTGGCCAAGTATATACATAATAAAATATGCAGCCAACCCCTGTCATCTGTCCCAGTGAGCACAAAAATACCCTTATACATCATACCAATGTCCTGATCACCGCCATGCACTATACCAGCAGAATACATTTTGGCCTAAATTTATGAAGAAAAATGATTTATATTCAAAATATTTTAACAGAAACTAAGAAACAAATTATTATTTTTGCAACATTTTCAGTATTTGTTCATTTATATAGCAAAAAAATAAAAACACAGTGGTGATCAAACACCACAAAAAGAAAGCTCTATCTGTCTCAAAAAAAGGATAAAAATGTCATATGGGTTCAGTGTTGCATGACTTTGCAATTGTCACCTAAAGTGTGATAGCGCTGAAAGCTGAAAATTGGCTTGGACTGGAAGGGGGTGAAAGTGTCCGGACTTGTAGTGGTTAAGAGCAACTCAAAGTTGGTGTACAGATAGAGGCCAGAGCTATAGGGGGAAGGGGGGGGGGGGGGGGTTGTGTGTTTACCTTTTTTTATTGTGTTTTGCATTTACACTACTTCATTGTTGCTAGAATGCAGGCCACCAGTGTCCTAGCAACCAATAATGCTGGCCAAACACTGACAGTGGGCAGAGCCTGATGGACATTCTGAGAGACTAGTTCTCCATCATATCCACCTTCCTTGTGATTCACAGTGGGCTGATTCCATAGCTGCTATTGATCTGAATAGTGTTTTTGAAATCCACCAACTGCCTTCCACTTTTAATCACATGGGAGGCCACACAACAATTCAATTCCATGGCTGTTGCACCAGTTGGGTGGGTGGAGCCTGATGGTGAACTATGAGGATAGTTCTTTATCAGGTCCATCTTCCTTGTCATTGGCAGTGGGCTGATTCCATAGCTGCTATTAATCTGAATAGCGGTTATGGAATCCACCCACTGCCTTCCACTGTTAATTACATTGGAGGCCACCCAACAACTCAACTCCACAGCTGTTGCACCAGTTGAGTCAGCAGAGCCCAATGGTGAACTATGAGGCTAGTTACCCATCAGGTTCACCTTGCATGTAATTGATAGCAGATGATGGTAGCAGGAGTATTTCAAAGCCACTGTTGGTTCAAATAATGGCTATCGAATCTGCCTCTGCATTCTGCTGTCAATGACAAGGAAGGTGGACCTGATGGGGAACTAGTTTCTGTGAAAGACTCAGTGGCTAGGCAGGAAGCTCAGGGTTACTGAGCTGTACTGAGAAAGGTATGTCTGGTACAGATCCTCCAACTTCAGTGACTGCCCCTTGTGACAGATTCATGTACCTGTTTCTGACAGGTACATGTATCAGTTACAAGCAGGGTGGATAAAAATCAAGGATTTTTTTAAAACAATCAAAAAAATCTGATATTTTTTATTTAAATCGGATTTTTTTTATTTAAATCGGATTTTTTTTAAAATAAAATGCTTTTTGAGGAAAATATATTACCATCCAAAGGTTATTCCATCATGAAATAAAGATTAGTTTTTTAATTATGTAGAATAAGGCTGTATATGTTTAATTTTTTTGGTAAATAAATTCCATTAATCCATTCACAATGTCATGCTCTTCCAGAGGTTTTTGTAAGATTATTGGGCAGTTTCTCTGCCTACAAGATATTATCACAGATGCTTGGTTTACTTTGCAGTTCTCAAAACTGAATTTGACTCAGCGGAGATCACATGCCTCTTCTTCACAGCAAAAATGTTATAACATGAACAGAGTTAAGAAAAAGACCTTAATCCTAACTTCTACAAACCTATGAATACAGAATCAACCCCTTCAGTGCTAAGTTTCAAGAAGTTCAGTGAATAGAATAGAAACAATATTTTTCTGATTGTTTGGAGTGGAATAGATCTGCACAAGAAGAAAGTGAAACTAAGTGTGAGGAGGAAGGGGCTGACAGTCTGTTTCTTAAAATATATATATTTTGTTTAGCCAAATTAGTTAACAAACATAGATGTTTGTTTAAGCAAATAACATATGCTGGAATGTTATTGTTTCAGTTGAATAAATCTATTTAAATTGTTATTAATAAGGTAATGATTATTTTTCTCCTTCCTAAGTACAACAGAAAAGTTGTCCAAATATAAATGATTAACCTATTAAACTGGGGATAAAAAAACTAATCTGAAAAGTTGTTATTCTAAAAATCTTCATCTACTTGCATATTAAACTTATACCAGAAAGAATTAGTCTTTATATAGAAAACTAGGATTTAAAATCAAGCCTGACTAGTGATTTAAATTGTGATTTAAATCAGTTTGATTTAAATCAAATCCACCCTGGTTACAAGTGTCTGCAATTGTGGTGCAGAGGCCTGACAGAATTCTCAAAAGTGTCTGCAACATTCTTTATGAATTCTGGGGATTGTTTTTCACCATTTTCATCCCGTGTTGCATCTCAGTAGATTTCCTGCAGCCAGATCCCTTTGGGTTTCCTGATGGTGATAATAGTGTAGCATGCCTCAATATTGTGTGATGAAATGATTACTGGCAGTCTGCATCTGATGTCTGTGTTATAGAGTGACAGAGGAGCACTACTGGGAAACAGAGCATAGTTACCCTATGACAAAATATGCCTAAACATGGGCCCTCATGGCAGGATCACAAGGTGTCATATTTTAATGAAAACTGGATAAAATAAAAAATTACTTTTGATATCACAATATCAAATCAATGGCTGTCCAGCCCTTGTGAAGGAGCCAGTGGTGGACAAAGTCACCAAAGGGCTCTGTGCAGACAACTCCAAATGGGTCCTGAATTTAACTGCTGCCTAAACAGCAACACTAGTTCACTGTGTCTAGATAAAGGCAGATGTGATACCCTGAGCCATAAATCTTAGATGAGAAAACAAGCAGCCCATTTACTGTATGTCCAGCCCAAATGGTGTTGTCAGGGCACGGTAGAAGCTGCATAAGTCAGTGCCAGTAAGGCAAGGAGGGATGAAGAATTTCTCTGCCTAACACCACTTAAAGTGGAACTAAAGGCAGTTTTTTAAACTCACTTTTCCTCCAATGGTCCTGTCTCTTTATGAGGCCAGCATCTTCTCCAGTGTACCTATTTTTTGAAAATTTTGTTGGCCAGTGCAGGATGGTGTCACTCCTGTGAACGTGCAGGAGGCTGTTATTCCAACACATTGCAGATCAGGTAAGCAGCGTCCAGGTTAGCAACTCTGCACTACACATTTAATATGAACAGGTTCCTAAAGCTGACCAAACACAATTTTTTTTTCATTCAGATAGTGTGTTGCACAATAAAAAAAAAAATAACAGGTTCCCCCATCCACACAAATGAGGTGGATGGAGGAGTCCCTTGCAAGGACACTGTGTTCTGATAGCTGTACCTACTGCTCTAAGAATGGTCATGTGGGGAGCCCACACAACAATCAAAATTCTTCTGGTCCCTGCTGGACCAGTAAAATTTTGATTAGTGTATGGCCAAATATAGACCCAAAGGACTCTTGTGCAACTGCACAGTATATACAAATAGCATGTCCACCCCTGAAAGGAGCACATCCAACCATCTTGGATTTTCTAAAGAATGTCAACATTTGTTAGGCTGTATATTTCTCTTAATGTAGGTTTGCTTCCATGTTCTTGGGGTGGGGGTGCATCTAGTAACAAGAGAAGTGAAGAAGGACTTCTCTTTAGCAATCAAAGAGGAGTGTGGGGGTCTAAGCTGGTTACTACAGAGAGGCTGCTTCAAAGTACTTTGACAAATTAGATCTGTTCTCCAATGCACTGTGTGATGGACAGCAGAAATATTCTTTTATTTTTGTGTTGTTTTGTTTGTGGCCAAACAGTCAGCTTGCCTGCTTTGTCTACAATTTGGAGTTCCTGTGCCCGCAGGGGGTAGGAAATGGGATTGATCTCCACAGGGAGCGCAGACAGCATGGTCTTTTGTGGCTGTGAAAGACCAGACCAGTTCCTACCAGGAAGTTGGGGGTTTTGGACAATTGAAAGGGCCATGCGGTCTCTTGATGAATGAGAGAGCCACTCCTAGCTGAGCCTAATGAGATACATTGAACTGTGCTTTGCTTTGTGCACTACTGGGACTTGTGGTCCTATATTGCCTGTGTCATCTTGAGGCTGCGGCCAAGACACACAGCCCTCTGAAGACCTGTTGGTCCCCTGCTCTGGGAGAGAACAGCTGTGTGAGGTCTGAGCTGAGGCCAGACCCCACAGCCCAGACCCCATTGAGTGTCTGCTGATCATTGTTTGTCCCTGGAAAGCGATCCCTGTCTGCTGACCGCTATTTGTCCCTGAAAAGCTGTTCCTGTCTGCTGACCGCTGTGTCCCTGGAAATCTGTTCTTGTCTGCTGACTGCTGTTTGTCCCTGGAAAGCTGTTCCTGTCTGCTGACCGCTGTGTCCCTGGAAAGCTGTTCCTGTCTGCTGATCGCTGTTTCTGTCTGCTGATCGCTGTTTGTCCCTGGAAAGCGATCCCTGTTTGTTCCTGGAAAGCTGTTCCTGTCTGCTGACCGCTGTGTCCCTGGAAAGCTGTTCCTGTCTGCTGATCGCTGTTTGTCCCTGGAAAGCGATCCCTGTTTGTTCCTGGAAAGCTGTTCCTGTCTGCTGACCGCTGTGTTCCTGGAAAGCTGTTCCTGTCTACTGAGACCGCTGTTTGTCCCTAGAAAGCTGTTCCTGTCTGCTGACCACTGTTTGTCCCTGGAAAGCCCTGTCTGCTGACCGCTGTGTCCCTGGAAAGCTGTTCCTGTCTGCTGTTTGTCCCTGGAAAGCTGTTCCTGTCTGCTGACCTCTGTTTGTCCCTGGAAAGCTGTTCCTGCCTGCTGACCGCTGTGTCCCTGGAAAGCTGAGTGCTGCACGGGTCCCTGTCCCCTGGCTGCTGCCACCCCTGAAATCGTGAGTGTTCCTGCACATGGTCTGCTGGTTGCCCCTGGAAACTATCTGCCGTGAGTGCCTCTACAAGCCGCATGTGGCAGAGTGTGGAACTGTCCTTATTGTGTGCCCCTTGCGCTTGCCCGGACTGCCTAAACGGGTGCCCATATTTCCCCTGCCTGGACTGCCCCATTGAATCCCCATATTGCCCTTGCCTGGACTGCTCCATTGTACGCCCATATTCTCCGTTGCCTGGACTGCCCCATTGAATCCCCATATTGCCCCTGCCTGGACTGCCCCATTGTATGCCCATATTCTCCCTTGCCTGGACTGCCCGATTTAATACCCGGACTATTGCTTGCCTGGACTGTCCCATTGTGTACCTGGATTAATACTTGCCTGGACTGCCCCATTGTGTACCTGGATTAATACTTGCCTGGACTGCCCCTACTGTGTGCCCGGATTATCGTAGCTACCTGGACTGCCCCACTGAGTGCTCGGGCCATCGCTACCTGAATCGCCCTCTCCTGAGCCAGATTATCACTGTTTGGACTCCTCCCCCTCTTCCCCCCTTTTTTGGGTACCCGGACGCTACCCTTGTTACCCTGACTGAGTGTCTCTCCTATTCCAATAAAACTTTGTGTGTTTATCATCCTCCATGTGCGTTCTGTCCCACCTACGCTTCCGTCACACACTGATATTTATTGCTTCCTTTAGAGGATAAAACCTGATGTAGTTGTCACATTTACACTTTCTTTCAGGGCGCAATTTTACATCATAATGGCCATATTACCATATGTGTTGGATGCATTGAGCTGTGGAAGCAACCAATTTTATTAAACCCAATATGTTCATGCATCTGTCATGCATTGGAAAATGTATGATGATGCATCTGGTGTGAACAAGCCAATAGTCCAATTGGGCTTTTTACATAAAACTGTGTTTCAGGGTCAGAAATGAATCCTCCTAATTGGTTCTAGACATGTGCGACTCATTTAGTTTCGTATCGAAATTTGGGAAAAAAAGTTGTCATGAGGAGATTTGGATGTATCTGAAACTCTGTATCACAATAGTAACAAATTTCAATAAATTTGGAATAAATTGTAATGAAACAACAAATTAATTTGTATTCATTAATTTACCCATTTGACGCCCAGCCTATGGCCAAATGGCGTCCGCAAAAGTGCATTACCTTTCCGGGAGGCCACCATAGGGCGTCCTCCCGCACATGCGCAGTACGTGCGCTTGCAGAGCCGCGTAGCGGCGCGATCTGTCACCGGCCGTGTGCCTCGGACACAGCCGATGACAGATCTGAGTACCGGCCCCCGTTACCGGTACCATGTGACCTGCTGTGACCAATCACAGCAGGTCACATGACAGTTGTATACAATGGATGGCTTCATTCATGCCATCCATTGTATACTACTACCTAGCAGTGAATGGTCACAGCTAATCACATGCACATGTCATGTGATTAGCTGTGGCCAAATCACAGCTAAGCACAAAAAAAAAAACCCTGAATGAATCGGTCATTCAGGTAAATGCTTGCTTATAGCAAAGTAATTCTTTGCTATAAGCAAATTGTGTAAAAAGAAAAAAAAAAAAAATACTGATCACTTCCCCAAAGTAGTACAATGTTACTATGGTAAAAAATCTTTAAAAAAAAAAAAAATTTAATAAAAAATGTAAAATAAAAAAAGAATATATATTTTTTTTTTCACACTGTCACCAGTTAGTGTCCCTGATCAGCACTATGCCAGTTATATGATGACGCTGTATGTAAAAAAAAAAAAATAGTGAAAATATTTTTTTTTATTTTTTAATTTTCCGAAAAATTATGACAAAAAAAATACGACTTAAAAAAAACTCACCATTCCTCTTATGGAGTACGTTGGACTGTCTACTTTGCAAAAAGGGGTCATTTGGGGGATATCTGTACTATTCTGACATTCTTGGACCTCAAGAAATTAGATTGGCTGTCAGTACTTCAGGATTGATCAATATTCAGATCTATCCCATAGTTTGTGAACTCTATAACCTTCCTACAAACTAAAAAATACATCCTAATTTGGGTTATTTTCACCAAAGACATGTAGCAGAATACATCTTGGCCTAAATTTATGAAGAACAATTATTTATTTGCAAACTTTTATAACAGAAACAAAGAAAAACGTGGGTTTTTTTTCAAAATTTTCGGGCTTTTTTGTTAATTTAGCAAAAAATAAAAACCCCAGCAGTGATTAAATACCACCAAAAGAAAGCTCTAGTTGTGTGAAGAAAATGATAAAATTTTAGTTTGGGTACAATGTTGTATGACCGCGCAATTGTCATTCAAAGTGTGAGCGCTGAAACCTGAAAAATGGTCTGGGCAGGAAGGGGTAAAATTGCCCGGTATTGAATTGGTTAATTCAGATGACATGATAGTTTGGTCCTTTTGCTAATGTCTGATGCATCCAAAATAACTACATAACAAATGATCCAAATTGACTCAGATTACTGTTTTTATTTTTGCGTTAACATTTCTTGTATGCACTACATATGAAATGGAAACATATTGCAATACATACAAAAAGGTATAAAAGTGAAATAAGATGATTCCTACTTATTGTGTTTGGGTTGGAAGGAGGTGGATCCAACAGAATCTCTGAATCATAACATAACAAATGAATCCGAAATGAATTTCATTCCATTCATTACGCTTGGTACTCCAGTCAATATCGTCCAATCAAACAATTCCATTTCTCATTTTGGGTTGGACTAGCAGGGATGACTCAGAGTGCATAAGATTTTTCCCGAAATAAGGAATTACTATGTTAAAACTAATATAGCCAATCTTCTAAAATAACTTCTGAAAATACGAATCGATTCAGAACAACGAATATATGAAACTAATCAAAATATACAAAACAAATCCTGAAAAAGAATCATTCTAACAATGATTATGACAAAACAAAATTATTTACTTGATGAATGAATCTGAAACTAAACACATTTTGTAGTCGTGCACATCTCTAATTGGTTCTTTTATTGATACTTCACAAGCCAGTTTCCTCTGCCTACTTTATCTATTTTTGAAAGAAAAAAAAGATAAGCTTTAGATTGTTCTCACAAATGTCCTCAACAGTTGACAAATAGTTGTATTGTAACTATAGCCATGAAACAGTAATTCTTACATACAGCATCTGAAGCACACTGGGGAATTCATAAAGATTGTGTAAGAATTCTGATGTTCCTCTGCATGACAAATGTCTTTTGCAGGTGATAAATTAATGTACCTTTAGAGAGTGGACCTGAGAGGGAACTAGTATCTCAGCTTCCCCATCGGGTTCTGCCCACTGTCACCCTCACTGGTTGCTAGGAGGCTGTCAGTTGTGAGATGTCTTTAACAGCCAGCAGTGAGGGGAATATGTAGCAGTGACAAATAGGCTGCCTGCTACACAGCATACAGAATCAGGACCCCTGACTTGTTCTTAAAGTGTTACTAAACCCAGGACCCTGCATCCACTATATCTGGTCTCCCACAGTACACACAATATGAAAGTGCAATTATTTTAGTAAATATAAAATGCTAAATACTTTTTCTCATCAGCAGTTAGAGCAGTCTTGTGCTTTCTATCTGTGTCCAGCCGAGCACTAGCTAAAGCTTGTAGGAGTTTTCTTTCTGCTCTAGGAGGATGCAGATCCCCTGACCTCTGTCTGGACAGTGCTGATTGGCCCTGTGCTAATCAAATGCACTCTCCCAAGAAAAAAAAAAACCTGTCTAGCAACACACACCAATCTGAACGTGTGCATGCCTACGGTTCAGTCTGGAAATAAGAGGTGGTCGCTTGAAAAAGTGGAGGATTAACCCCTTATGTTGCACAGTGAGTATAACAAGGATGCTTTACTGCATATACAGACTGATTTTACTGTTGTGGATTTAGTAATACTTTAAAGTGATTTTAAAGGTTGTAATTCATAATAAAAATAAAAACATGTCATACCTGCTCTGTGCAATGGTTTTGTACAGAGCAGCCCCAATCCTCTTCTTTTTGGGTCCCCTGCTGTCGGTCCTGGCTCCTCCCCCATGCCGAGTGTCCCCAGTTGCAAGCCTCTTGCTATGGGGGCACTCGAGCAGGCTCACACATGTGGTATCACTATACTCAGGAGCAGTAGCAGTATTTTTGGGTGTAAATGTAAATTTGCCTATGCTGTGTGAAAATGAAAACTTAAATGAGTTGAAGAAAAAAAAAATGAATTACTTTCATAATTTTCCAAATAATTTCGGAAATACCTAAATGCCTTGGACTGTCTACTTTCCATGAAAGCGTTCATTTGGGGGGGGGGGGGGGGGGGTTGTACTGACCTTACATTTTAGGGTCTCAAGAAATGAGATAGACAGCCAGAGGATCAGGACTGATCAGTCTTCCAATATATGCCAAAGTTTGTAGACTCTCTAACTTTCACACAAATGTAATAGTATACACCTATTTGATTTTTTTTTCACCAAGGATATGTAGCAGAATACAAGTTGGCCTAAATTGATAGAAGAAGGATTATTTGCAAAATGTTATAATAGAAACTAAGACAAACATAATTACTTACCACCAAAAGAAAGCTCTATCTGTCTGATATGAAATTCATTTGGGTACAGTGTTGCATGACTGAGTAACTGAGTAATTGTTATTCAAAATCTGACAGCACATAAACCTAAAAAATGGCCTGGATTGGAAGGGGCTGAGACAGTCAGGTTTTGAAGTGGTTAAAGGCTCTGTCCAAAGACAGGACATCAGTGGCCACTAAAAAAAATCTTAAAATAGTGACCCTGCTCATGCTGCTCATTTTGTCTAGGGGGATGCAATACAGAAGAGCAATTACCATACATTGATCTTCTCTCCTGATCCATAAAGTGGGTGGGCCCTCTACATCCTTACATACAGTACAATTCAGAACTCTTGGTCCTGCATTGATATGATGATGTTGGTGAGGGGACGAACACAGGATCGGAAAAGAGAAGTGGCTTCAGGGGAGCAGTCATCCTGCAGGGTTGATCTAAAGGACTAAATTATTATTATTATTATACAGTATTTATAAAGCGCCAACAGTTCGCTCAGCGCTGTACATTACAATGGGAGACAATACACGAGAAAGTACAATAACAATACAATGCAATACACGAGGGGTTCGAGGGCCCTGCTCCTTGGAGCTTACAATCTAGGAGGGAGAGGATAGTGGTACAGGAGGAAATGGCTGTGGGGGATGGAGTGGTAAGAAGAGTGGAGGAGGGCGGCAATTAGCAGGGGGTGGGGTAGGCTTCCCTGAAGAGGTGGGTTTTCAAGGTGCACCTAAAGGAGAGGAGAGTAGGTGATAGTCTGATGGATTGGGGTAGGGAGTTCCAGAGGATGGGTGATGCCCTGGAGAAGTCTTGGAGGCGGGCATGGGAGGAGGAGACCAGGGAACTAGAGAGAAGGAGGTCTTGTGAGGAGCAGAGAGTGCGTGTTGGGTGGTACTTGGATATTAGGTCGGTGATATAGTTTGGGGCAGTATGATGGACAGCTTTGTACGTCAGTGTTAGGATTTTGAATTTGATCCATTAGGCAATCGGAAGCCAGTGGAGGGATTGGCAGAGGGGGGTGGCGGAAACGGAGCGGTTGGTAAGGTGGATGAGTCTGGCTGCCGTATTCAGGATCGACTGAGGCGGGGATAGCCTGTGGCGTGGCAGGCCAGTGAAGAGGGAGTTGCAGTAATCGAGTCGTGATATGATGAGGAAGTGGATGAGCTGCTTAGTGGTTTCTGGGGTTAGGAACGTGCAGATTTTGGCGATGTTGCGGAGGTGGAGTCTGCATGAGTTTGTGAGTGATTGGACTTGGGGCTGGAAGGATAGATTGGAGTCACGTATGATACCAAGTACTCTGGCCTGCTGGGCGGCCTGATGGTGGCATTGTTGGACGTGATGGAGAAGTCAATGGGGGTGGTGTGCGGGCTGGGGGAAAGACTAGGAGCTCGGTTTTGGAGAGGTTCAGTTTAAGGAAGTGGAGCGACATCCAGTCTGATATGTCGTTCAGTAGGCTTGTGATTCAGGCGGAGACTGAGGGGGTGAGGTGAGGGGTCAAGAGATATAAATATGCGTGTCATCGGCATAGAGGTGGTAGTTGAAGCCGTGAGAGTGTATGAGTTGGCCAAGGGAGGAGGTATAGATGGAGAAGAGAAGGGGCCCGAGGACAGAGCCTTGGGGGACCCCAACAGAGAGGGGGAGTTGGTAGCATTATAGGTAACACTGAAGGAGCGTTGTGATAGGTAGGACGAGAGCCAGGAGAGAGCGGAGTCTCTGAGGCCAAGGGAGTGTAGTTTTTTTTTTGAGGAGGGGGTGGTCGACTGTGTCGAAGGCCACGGAGAGGTCGAGGAGTAGGAGCACTGAATAGTGGCCATTAGCTTTGGCGGTTAGCAGGTCGTTGGAGAGTTTGAGTAAGGCAGTTTCGGTGGAGTGTAGGGGACAGAAGCTGGACTGTAGGGGATCGAGGAAGTTGTTGTGGTTGAGGTGGGAGCTTAGGCGATTGTAGACTAAGCGTCGAGGATTTTGGATGTAAATGGCAGCAGGGAGATGGGTCTAAGGTTGTTCGGGTCATTGGGGTCCAGGGAGGGCTTTTTAAGTATGGGGGTGATGTGCTCGTGCTTCAGAGGGGAGGGGAATGCGCCAGACTAAATAAGTAGTATATGGATGGGTGGTGGCTAGAATTTTGTGGCCAGCCTGGAATTTCCTTTAAAGGACCTGTCAATAGAGAATAAATGTTCTTATAAACCATAGGTAACCTTACTGGCCAATAAAAACTGCTGGATGGAATTGAGACAGCATTTGAGAGCTGAAACCTGTCTAGTACCCTTAGGATAGTGACATGTTCTTTGAAGTGGACATTGTAGAAAAACGCAAGGTCAACTTATTAGGTCCAGGCTCCCTCCCCCTGTAAAAAAACTGTTGCCTAATAGTACCTGAAATTAAAAAGTTAACTTATATACTTAAATTACCCCATCTTCTGCATTGCAGAGCGTGATGTCTCTACCCTTCCAGACTGATTCCTAGTTAATGATAAATACCCTACATATCACAAAAAAAAACACTCCAGTCCAGTACAAAAGCATCTTGTCACCTGTTAAAGTGGAGCTCCACCCAAAAGGGGAGGTTCAGCTTTGAGACATCCTGCCCCCCTCCTCTGCCTAATTCGGCATGTCATTTTGGAGGGTTGGAGAGCGGGTACCTAGTTTTGACAGGTACCCGTTCCTACTTTCACTCGGATCACCTAGGCTTTCCAAGCATAAGTTCTCCTTCCCTCTGCCTCCCCGCAGTTTTCTGGAACACAGGTCCCAGAAGACTGCGGGACCATTCAGCTGGTTGTGAAGCTGAATGCCGCACAGCCGGATGCCCAGAGTTAAGATGCCAGCACCAGAAAACTGGAGGCTAGTACAGGTCTAGCCCTGGTGAGGATGACGCCGGATCCATGGACTAGCAAGTGTCTATTTATTAAAGGTGACAAGCTACTCTTGTCTGAGACTCTGGGAAATTCAGATCCTCTATTTTTCTTGTTTACCATTATATTTGACAGTAAAAGAAAATCCCACATTTTGAGTTGTCACCAACACAGGAATATAGGGGAAATCTTCCAATAGGGACACTAGTTCCAGTGACCCTGGTGGCAACCTGGGATTCCCTCACTTTGGAGGGATATCTTCTCACTTTCTGTTTTGGCTATGGGACAGGAAGTGAAGAGAAATCTCTGCAATGGAGCACAGACGGTAAAAAATATATCTGGGGTTATATCCCTCCCTTACCCTATCCCAAATGAATAAAAAAAATTCCATTTAGCTCTAGTTCAATTTTTTTTTTTACAGGTACATTTTTCAAATACTAATAGGCAGTGATTTAAAAGGGGGAGGAAGTCTGGACCTAGGAAGCATACTCTGCATTTTTCTTCTGAACCCGCCAAAACCTGAGCCATGTTTGACTGACTAGTTTTACTTCTAGCATGTAGCTTGGGGCTTTCTTGCAAAAATGGGAAGACCAGAAAAACGAGGTATAGTACACACCAACTAGTCCAATTTAAAGAAAAAAACAGCTTCTTCATTCCTTCAGAGTAGACTACACCTTAAATTTCTTTTACATTTTTAATACAATATTTCCCCAATAGTATTATTCAACAGGTTTGTGGTGATAAGTGGAAATATATTTTCCACCTAGAAGAATAAGACATTGCAATGCCAATGGCAAACATAAGAAAAGAATTTACTACTGATGATAAATGTTTGGAAATGTAAGTTCTCCTCCATTATCCAGATGACAAAGCTTAAAACATAATGTCTTTATCCTCACAGACACAGAATGTGAGCTGAATATCTACAAAGGATACATTCACTCTTGGGGTTTGATTGACTAAAACTGGAGAGTGCAAAATAAGGTGCAGCTCTGCATAGAAACCAATCAGCTTCCAGGTTTTATTGTCGAAGCTTAACTAAACAAGCTGAAGCTAGAAGCTGATTGGCTATCTTGCACAGTTGCACCAGATTTTGCACTCACCAGTTTTAGTAATTCAACAACTTGGTGTCAAAATAAATATGCGAAATTCCAGATCACATATTCATTGTTCTTCCTTGCCAACATTCCACATCTGTCCTCTACAATAGTCCTTCCAAATGCTAGTCATTAATAGATGTAATATATGTGTATAGGTTTTACTAAACTAAAGCCATGTTATAGGTTTAAATCCTCCGACCGTTGTTCAACCAGCCTGGGCAGTTTCTCACCAGCAGAAACCGTGGTGCGATACTGCAACTCAGAGTCAGCCTATCCTCTCTGCCATCCCAAATAGCTTCTAATCTAGGCTTTCTCAACCTTTCTTACCCAGAAGAACCCCTAAAATAATTTTCAGGTCTTGAGGAACCCTGCTTAAACCAGTTCTTCGGAGGTCAATGGGAAGAATGTTTCTAGTTTGATAGTCAGTGGAAAGAATGCCCCCTATATTGGTGGTCAATGGGAAGAATGTTCTTTACATTGGTGGTCATTGGGAAGAATGCAACCCTTACAGTGGTGGTAAAATTGCCACCCTAACAGACAGCTAAAAAGATTGTTGTTATCATGCTGCTGGCTGTGCCAAGTGGCATTGGCCCCTGAACTACAAACCACCAAATGGGAGGTCAATCAATCACAGTTCAAGGAACCCCTAGCAACCTCCGGAGGAACCCTGGGGTTTCACAGAACCCTGGTTGAGAATGGCTGTTCTAATCTGTCATATCAAGTGGCCATCGGATGCTTAACCTGGCTCTAGCCTACGCTGGTTATCGAGCCCTGAACTAAAACTAGCTATAGAATCCCATACCAGAAAGGACAAGGTAAAATAAAATAACAGGAGCTGCATATAAACTCTATTGCAATAAACAGGTACACTTACTAATATACTGGAAGGTGACCACTACATACAGTAGCAAAAGCATGGTGGGAATGCTGTCACAGTTGTGGCTGTTGTCATAAATGATGACGTGCAGCACCATGTCAACTGCAGATTAGAGGCTAAGATGGCTGCTTCCTTGCCTGTGAAGTATAGGACGTTTTAAAACTAGTTTAAAAATCCCTATTAAATATCACAAAAGACATAAAATATATCACACCATCGAGAGATAAATAGAGCTGCTACAACTTATACAGTATGTGCAATCACTGTACAGATAAAAAAACAACAAAATGAAGCACTCCACACTACAAACATGAAAGTAGATATAAGACAGCATAACACAATATGGCAAATAAAAAAACCTCCTAAATAAAGTCCCAAATGCCACACATGTGAAATATGTCCAATTTAAATCTTTAAGCAATCTTAATCTGGCAAATAGCTCCATGCTACTAACACAGACCTCATTAAAGAATAAATTCAGCTTTGGGAACATTTTATATGCCCCTCCCATTTTTAGGGTGAAACATGTAACATGTTCCCACTCCTGCAGCCACTGCCCACCCCGGACCTTCTCCCCCCCCCGCTTACTATCACTATTTATCACCTCCTAGATTGTAAGCTCCGAGGAGCAGGGCCCTCCTATCCCTCTTGTATTGAACTGTACTGTTGCTCTATTGTCTCCCGTTATATTGTAAAGCGCTGAGCAAACTGTTGGCGCTGTATAAATCCTGTATATTAATAATAATAATATTAAAAAAAACAAACAAACATGCGGCCATGCGGGGGAGTTATGTGAATGGGAAACTATCTTGCTGTTGATCACAGCCAGTGAACCAATGAGCAGAGAGAAAGGTCGAGCCACGGGTCCATGGGTGAATGGACACATGGAGCAGCGGGTGCCCCCATAGCAAGCTGCTTTCTGTGGAGGCTCCCTACAGGAGGGATGGGCCAGGAGCGCTGGCAAGGGACCTGAGAAGCGGAAGATGCAGGCTGCTCTGCAAAGCCACTGCACACAGCAGGTAAGTATAGACAAGTTTGTTTTTTTTTAATTAAGTCTTTATAATCACTTAAAAGATTCCCTTTCATTTAACTTTCCCTTATCTGTTATTGAAAACGTAATAGATATTCTTAGTTAAAGCGGAGCGCCACCTAAAAGGGGAAGTTAAGCTTTAAGCCTTTGTCCCCCACTCCCCATTAAGGATTGGCAACTTTGGAGAGCAGGTACCCAAACTTGACAGGTACCCAACTTCCGCTGCGACCGCAAGACGATCAGAAGTGGATGTTGTCCTCCCCCCTCTCTCCCCGTAGTCTTCTGGAACACATGACAGGACCCAGAAGACTATGGGACCATTCACAAAGCGCAGCGCTTCTCGCGCATGCGCAGTGGGCACCCGGCTATGAAGCCTCAAGCTGTCACAGCCGGGTGCCCACACTGAAGATGCCGGCACCGGGGAGAGAAGATGAAACCAGTGTGCTGAGGTCACCGCTGGACCAAGGGACAGGTAAGTGTCTGTATTTTAAAAGTCAGCAGCTACAGTTTTTGTAGCTGCTGACTTTTTTTTTTTAGCTGGAACTCAGCTTTAAAAAAAGGTAATTCAGAAGAAATAAAAGACACAGCATGGTGATTTGGCCTCTCTATGCTAAACCACTTCAGTAATAATACCAGAACATTGTTTGGTAAGTTCCAATCACTCTATGTTAATGATGCCTATTGTAGCCACTATTGAACACTGTCCCATTTGGCTTAGGGCTGGTTTACACCAGAATGCAAATCAGGAAACGTGTTCTGTGCTTGTTTCCTGCATCCTGTTCAAAATGCTCAGCAGCAATCTGCAGTATGTGCCAGTTTTAAGTTAATGACATCCCAAATGCAGGACGCAAACACAAGGCATTTGTCTGCACTGGATCACACGTTACAGTGCGTTTCCAAAAGTAGTGCATGCAGTAATTAATGGGCTTAAATTGCACAGAACTGCATTGAATCGCGCACAAATGCACAGCATGTTCCTGTGTGATTCCTGGTGTGAACCAACCCTTAGTGAGGGGCTTCCAGTGTCACCTCATCCTTCTTTGAAAGCTGGCTTTAGAATTTCGTTCTGAATTTTTTTTTTAAAGAACATTTCTAATCATTAGTGGGTTCAAATTGATGGTCGTTTTATGCCCCATACACACGATAACAACATCGTACGAAAAATTTTGCGGAACCACTGATTGAACGTTTTTTTCTTCGTTGATGAGCAGCATGTTTTAATCGATAACGATATTGTGAATGAAAAAATCCAGTTGAACAATAGTGAAAATTTGGTCATTTTGCATATGAACTACCGATTTTCTATGCGGTGGTATGACTGTTGTACGAAAAATCTATCAAGCGCTATCACGCATGAGCGGAAACAGAAGGTGACTCGGATGTTTATGTCCAAGGAATCTTGGTAAACACGAACGAAAAATCCAGATGTTAAAAGTAGATTGGCCTAATGAGATAATGAAACCAGAATTCTGCATATTATATTTTATGTATCACTATTTAATTATATAGGTAATGTAATAAACTATATTATACTCATTGCTGTTAATTGCTGTGTATATCGCTTGTTCTGGAGGGAAGGGTGTGGCTACAAGGTCACACGCACACTGCATCACTTCCACTTGTACGGAAGATGTCAACACTACGTATTGCCCGATAAACGATTTTTTAGATTGGCTAATGTGGGCCACGATTTCAACCAACGAACGAACGCCTCTTGGTCGTCGGATGACCGATCGGTCGATTATCTAATTGTGTATTTCCACCTTTAGACTGCAGTAAGGAGAAAATTTGAATGAAAGAAATTCTAACTACAACTCTGATTTTCATTCAGGAAAGTCTATTTATTCCGAAATCAAATTTTAAAAACAAATAAAATTTTGAAGTACTTTCAGAAGACATATAGTACCTCAAGTTGTAAAATGTACTGAGAATGCTTGCACAAACATTAATTTGAAAGCCAGCTTAATGCTAGGTTCACATCTGTGCATGTGGCGTTTATGCATTTTGCCTGTTGTTTTCATGCGCACTTTTGATGCATTTTGCATTTTTTTGGGAAGTGTTGATATTGCTAGGAGGAGATGTCTGTTGCCATGCAGAAAATGCACCGAAAATACATGTAGATGCGTTTTGCATGCATTTTTATGTGATTCCATTGAAGTCTATGGAGTGAAAAATGCACAGTGCTGCATGTAAAAAAAAAAAGTCCCTGCACTTTTCAAAAAACGCATTTCAGGAAACTGCATACATGTGAACAGGACCAACAGAAAATAAGGCTGTATATGGATTCTAGTGTGTTTCTGTGGATCTGCAAATGCACTTAGCCTTGGTTCACACTGAATGTTTCTTTGAAATTCTGCTACTTCATTTGAAGCAAGATTTCAAAGCTGCTGGTCACTGCAATCTCATGTGTGGCATGCCTGACATATGTGTGACTTTATGCACAGATGTCTATGCAAGTTTCACATGAAATTGCCAAAAATAGTGTAAGAACCTCTTTTCAAAATTGTCGCCGCACCACAAAGTTGGGGTCGCACCGATTTGACCCGTTCCAAAGGAACAAATAGGGTGTGACTTGTCATGCAATTTGGAACTGTCAAATCGCATGACAAGTCGCACTGGTGTGAACCAGGGCTTAAAAAGCACATAGATGAGAAGCTAGACCAGTGGTGGCACGTGTGCCGCAGTGGGCATGCAGAGCCCTGTCGGCACATGAGCCGAGTCGCATCAGTATCACCCCAGCAGCTGAGCATCGGATAACAGCATACATAGTGGCCATGCGCATGCTTGGAAAGGAGTAGCGGCACCAGGTGATTACATCACGAGCCATGATTCATTAGTTGCACCTCATCCAAGCTTTTGCATGGCCGGTCAGTGTACTTCCAAGGATATATATATTGGACTGTAAGTTTTACATTTGTTGTTATTAACACAAGATTTTAGCTTGTGCTGGTGGTCAGTGGAACTTTGCCCCTCTGTGCTGGTGGTCAGTGGAACTTTGCCCCTCTGTGCTGCTGATCAGTAAAACTTTGCCCCTCTGTGCTGGTGGTCAGTAGAACTTTGCCCCCTTGTGCTGGTGGTCGGTGGAACTTTGCTCCCTCTGTGCTGCTGGTCGGTAGAACTTTGCCTCTCTGTGCTGGTGGTCAGTAGAACTTTGCCCCATTGTGCTGGTGGTCAGTGGAACTTTCCCCTATGTGCTGCTGGTCAGTGGAACTTTGCCCCTCTGTGCTGGTGGTCGGTGGAACTTTGCCCCCTTGTGCTGGTGGTCGGTGGAACTTTGCTCCCTCTGTGCTGCTGGTCGGTAGAACATTGCCCCTCTGTGCTGTTGGTCAGTAGAAGTTTGCCCCCTTGTGCTGGTGGTCAGTGGAACATTGCCCCCTTGTGCTGGTGGTCAGTGGAACATTGCCCTTCTGTGTTGGTGGTCAGTGGAACATTGCCCTTCTGTGCTGTTGGTCAGTGGAACTTTGTCCCCTTGTGCTGGTGGTCAGTGGAACTTTGCCCTCTTGTGCTGGTGGTCAGTGGAACTTTGCCCTCTTGTGCTGGTGGTCAGGGGAACATTGCCCCTCTGGGCTGGTGGTCAGTAGAACTTTGCCCCCTTGTGCTGGTGGTCAGAGGAACATTGCCCTTCTGTGCTGGTGGTCAGTGGAACATTACCCCTCTGTGCTGGTGGTCAGTAGAACTTTGCCCCTGTGTGCTGGTGGTCAGTGGAACTTTGCCCCTCTGTGCTGGTGGTCAGTGGAACTTTGCCCCTCTGTGCTGGTGGTCAGTGGAACTTTGCCCCTCTGTGCTGGTGGTCAGTGGAACTTTTCCCCTGTGTGCTGGTGATCAGTGAAACTTTGCTCCTCTGTGCTGGTGGTCGGTGGAACTTTGCCCCCTTGTGCTGCTGGTCGGTGGAACTTTGCTCCTTCTGTGCTGCTGGTCGGTAGAACTTTGACCCCTGGTGCTGGTGGTCAGTGGAACATTGCCCCTCTGTGTTGGTGGTCAGTGGAACATTGCCCTTCTGTGCTGTTGGTCAGTGGAACTTTGTCCCCTTGTGCTGGTGGTCAGTGGAACTTTGCCCCTCTGTGCTGGTGGTAAGTAGAACTTTGCCCCCTTGTGCTGGTGGTCGGTGGAACTTTGCTCCCTCTGTGCTGCTGGTCGGTAGAACATTGCCCCTCTGTGCTGTTGGTCAGTAGAAGTTTGCCCCTCTGTGCTGTTGGTCAGTAGAAGTTTGCCCCCTTGTGCTGGTGATTAGTGGAACATTGGCCCCTTGTGCTGGTGGTCAGTGGAACATTGCCCTTCTGTGCTGTTGGTCAGTGGAACTTTGTCCCCTTGTGCTGGTGGTCAGTGGAACTTTGCCCCTCTGTGCTGGTGGTAAGTAGAACTTTGCCCCCTTGTGCTGGTGGTCGGTGGAACTTTGCTCCCTCTGTGCTGCTGGTCGGTAGAACATTGCCCCTCTGTGCTGGTGGTCAGTAGAAGTTTGCCCCTCTGTGCTGTTGGTCAGTAGAAGTTTGCCCCCTTGTGCTGGTGATTAGTGGAACATTGGCCCCTTGTGCTGGTGGTCAGTGGAACATTGCCCTTCTGTGCTGTTGGCCAGTGGAACTTTGTCCCCTTGTGCTGGTGGTCAGTGGAACTTTGCCCTCTTGTGCTGGTGGTCAGGGGAACATTGCCCCTCTGTGCTGGTGGTCAGTAGAACTTTGCCCCCTTGTGCTGGTGGTCAGTGGAACTTTGCCCCTCTGTGCTGGTGGTAAGTAGAACTTTGCCCCCTTGTGCTGGTGGTCAGTGGAACTTTGCTCCCTCTGTGCTGCTGGTCGGTAGAACATTGCCCCTCTGTGCTGTTGGTCAGTAGAAGTTTGCCCCTCTGTGCTGTTGGTCAGTAGAAGTTTGCCCCCTTGTGCTGGTGATTAGTGGAACATTGGCCCCTTGTGCTGGTGGTCAGTGGAACATTGCCCTTCTGTGCTGTTGGCCAGTGGAACTTTGTCCCCTTGTGCTGGTGGTAGGTGGAACTTTGCCCTCTTGTGCTGGTGGTCAGGGGAACATTGCCCCTCTGTGCTGGTGGTCAGTAGAACTTTGCCCCCTTGTGCTGGTGGTCAGTGGAACATTGCCCGTCTGTGCTGGTGGTCAGTTGAACATTGCCCGTCTGTGCTGGTGGTCAGTTGAACATTGCCCCTCTGTGCTGGTGGTCAGTGGAACTTTGCCCCTCTGTGCTGGTGGTCAGTGGAACTTTGCCCCTCTGTGCTGGTGGTCAGTGGAACTTTGCCCCTCTGTGCTGGTGATCAGTGGAACTTTGCCCCTCTGTGCTGGTGATCAGTGGAACTTTGCCCCTCTGTGCTGGTGATCAGTGGAACTTTGCCCCTCTGTGCTGGTGGTCAGTGGAACATTGCCCTTCTGTGTTGGTGGTCAGTGGAACATTGCCCTTCTGTGCTGTTGGTCAGTGGAACTTTGTCCCCTTGTGCTGGTGGTCAGTGGAACTTTGCCCTCTTGTGCTGGTGGTCAGTGGAACTTTGCCCTCTTGTGCTGGTGGTCAGGGGAACATTGCCCCTCTGGGCTGGTGGTCAGTAGAACTTTGCCCCCTTGTGCTGGTGGTCAGAGGAACATTGCCCTTCTGTGCTGGTGGTCAGTGGAACATTACCCCTCTGTGCTGGTGGTCAGTAGAACTTTGCCCCTGTGTGCTGGTGGTCAGTGGAACTTTGCCCCTCTGTGCTGGTGGTCAGTGGAACTTTGCCCCTCTGTGCTGGTGGTCAGTGGAACTTTGCCCCTCTGTGCTGGTGGTCAGTGGAACTTTTCCCCTCTGTGCTGGTGATCAGTGAAACTTTGCTCCTCTGTGCTGGTGGTCGGTGGAACTTTGCCCCCTTGTGCTGCTGGTCGGTGGAACTTTGCTCCCTCTGTGCTGCTGGTCGGTAGAACTTTGACCCCTGGTGCTGGTGGTCAGTGGAACATTGCCCCTCTGTGTTGGTGGTCAGTGGAACATTGCCCTTCTGTGCTGTTGGTCAGTGGAACTTTGTCCCCTTGTGCTGGTGGTCAGTGGAACTTTGCCCCTCTGTGCTGGTGGTAAGTAGAACTTTGCCCCCTTGTGCTGGTGGTCGGTGGAACTTTGCTCCCTCTGTGCTGCTGGTCGGTAGAACATTGCCCCTCTGTGCTGTTGGTCAGTAGAAGTTTGCCCCTCTGTGCTGTTGGTCAGTAGAAGTTTGCCCCCTTGTGCTGGTGATTAGTGGAACATTGGCCCCTTGTGCTGGTGGTCAGTGGAACATTGCCCTTCTGTGCTGTTGGTCAGTGGAACTTTGTCCCCTTGTGCTGGTGGTCAGTGGAACTTTGCCCCTCTGTGCTGGTGGTAAGTAGAACTTTGCCCCCTTGTGCTGGTGGTCAGTGGAACTTTGCTCCCTCTGTGCTGCTGGTCGGTAGAACATTGCCCCTCTGTGCTGGTGGTCAGTAGAAGTTTGCCCCTCTGTGCTGTTGGTCAGTAGAAGTTTGCCCCCTTGTGCTGGTGATTAGTGGAACATTGGCCCCTTGTGCTGGTGGTCAGTGGAACATTGCCCTTCTGTGCTGTTGGCCAGTGGAACTTTGTCCCCTTGTGCTGGTGGTCAGTGGAACTTTGCCCTCTTGTGCTGGTGGTCAGGGGAACATTGCCCCTCTGTGCTGGTGGTCAGTAGAACTTTGCCCCCTTGTGCTGGTGGTCAGTGGAACTTTGCCCCTCTGTGCTGGTGGTAAGTAGAACTTTGCCCCCTTGTGCTGGTGGTCGGTGGAACTTTGCTCCCTCTGTGCTGCTGGTCGGTAGAACATTGCCCCTCTGTGCTGTTGGTCAGTAGAAGTTTGCCCCTCTGTGCTGTTGGTCAGTAGAAGTTTGCCCCCTTGTGCTGGTGATTAGTGGAACATTGGCCCCTTGTGCTGGTGGTCAGTGGAACATTGCCCTTCTGTGCTGTTGGTCAGTGGAACTTTGTCCCCTTGTGCTGGTGGTCAGTGGAACTTTGCCCCTCTGTGCTGGTGGTAAGTAGAACTTTGCCCCCTTGTGCTGGTGGTCGGTGGAACTTTGCTCCCTCTGTGCTGCTGGTCGGTAGAACATTGCCCCTCTGTGCTGGTGGTCAGTAGAAGTTTGCCCCTCTGTGCTGTTGGTCAGTAGAAGTTTGCCCCCTTGTGCTGGTGATTAGTGGAACATTGGCCCCTTGTGCTGGTGGTCAGTGGAACATTGCCCTTCTGTGCTGTTGGCCAGTGGAACTTTGTCCCCTTGTGCTGGTGGTCAGTGGAACTTTGCCCTCTTGTGCTGGTGGTCAGGGGAACATTGCCCCTCTGTGCTGGTGGTCAGTAGAACTTTGCCCCCTTGTGCTGGTGGTCAGTGGAACATTGCCCGTCTGTGCTGGTGGTCAGTTGAACATTGCCCGTCTGTGCTGGTGGTCAGTTGAACATTGCCCCTCTGTGCTGGTGGTCAGTGGAACTTTGCCCCTCTGTGCTGGTGGTCAGTGGAACTTTGCCCCTCTGTGCTGGTGGTCAGTGGAACTTTGCCCCTCTGTGCTGGTGATCAGTGGAACTTTGCCCCTCTGTGCTGGTGATCAGTGGAACTTTGCCCCTCTGTGCTGGTGATCAGTGGAACTTTGCCCCTCTGTGCTGGTGGTCAGTGGAACTTTGCCCCCTCTGTACTGCTGGTCAGTGGAACTTTGCCCCCTCTGTGCTGCTGGTCAGTGGAACTTTGCCCCTCTGTACTGGTGGTCAGTGGAACTTTGCCCCCTTGTGATGGTGGTCAGTGGAACTTTGCCCCTCTGTGCTGCTGGTCAGTGGAACTTTGCCCCTCTGTGCTGCTGGTCGGTAGAACTTTGCTCCCTCTGTGCTGCTGGTCGGTAGAACTTTGCCCCCTTGTGCTGGTGGTCACTGGAACTTTGCCCCCTTGTGCTGGTTGTCAGTGGAACTTTGACCCTCTGTGCTTGTGGTCAGTGGAACATTGCCCCTCTGTGATCAGCATTGTTAGCAGACTTTAACAAAATGGACACCGGAGTCTACAACTGTAGACACTTTCTGTTCACAAAAAAACTCTAGGGTCTACTATATTGTTTGCAGACCTTAACAAAATGGCCACCAGAGTCCATAACTGCAGACACTTTCTGTTTCCAGGCTCTTATATAGTGCTTTGCAGACTCCAGGAAAATGGCAACCAGTGTTCACTACTGCAGACACTTCCTGTCTACAATTTGAGCATGAGCGTTGCTCTTAGTGCTGGAGATAGGAAGATACTAGTGGTCATGTGACTCCCGTAGTCTCTCAGCAACAGGAAGCAGCAATTCAGGGCATGAACAGGAAAGCTACTGTTGGCGCTCTCATACATTCCTTTAGGTAATGAGCTGTAAGTAGATTTCAGAAGTGCTGTTTACATCCTATAGGTCTGGGGGACTTTGTATAAGGGGCTCTTGTTATTTAGGGTAGTTTGCCATCCATAGAGTACATATAGGAACCTGCATATGAGAATAGTCCTACTGGTGAGAAGAAGCAGCAGCTATGGGACTGGTAGCTCTATGTCCAGCAAGTGCTGAGCCCATTAAGGATCCACCATAGGACAAGCAGGGGGATTGTTACTGGTCCAGTATAGAGGTTCATCATACATAATGCCAGACACTTCCTGATAGTTATCTAATGCTGATTTCTCTGCTCAGCCATCCTTCTGGATCTGCTCTGGTGGGTTCATTCCTCTTTGATTCATTGTGTACCCACCAGAGTCTTCAGAAAAGTATCAAAGCCCAAATATATCTTTGTTATTTCAGATCGAGTTGGGAAAGGTAAACGACCCTTGCAATTTTTGGTTTCTGAACTGACAGTCAATTACAGTGGCTATGTGATCGGGCAGTCCTTTCTGCCCCCCCAGCGTAAAGACCCAGTTGAAGGGATGCTGGGTGGGAAGGGATTAAAGTGGTTGTAAACCCTTACAAATACCCAGTGAGGTGATACACAGAGATAAAACTAATCCTCTTACATAAGTTGTACCTGTTTATATGCTGTCCTGTTCTCTACATCTGGTCAAAGTGCAGACTTTATATAGCTTGTCTGAAAGCAGGAGGCAGGGGTCTTAAAATGTTAAGGTTCAATTTAAAAATAAAAATAAACATGTTATATTTACCTGCTCTGTGTTATGGTTTTGCACAGAGCAGCCCTGTTCCTCCTCCTCTTGGGTCTTGGTTCTCCCTGCTGCTGAGTGCCCCCACAGCAAGCTGCTTGTTCTAGGAGCACTAATGCATGCTGGTTTCCAAGCCACTTCTGTATCTATGAGACACACAGAGTGTGGCTCAGCCCTCCTCAGTGGCTGTGACTGACAGCAGTGGGAGCCATTAGTCCGAGCAAATGAGGAGCGAGAGACCTGGGAAAGCCGCTTCTCTCATGCACAGTGCTTGATCGCATTCAGGCTCAGGCAAGTATTAGTGAGGCTGAAGGCAGAGCTGCACACAGATTTTTTTTTTTACCTTTATACATAGAATGCATGAAGGTAAAATCAGCCTTTAAAGTAATATTAAAAGATGAAAAAAAAAATAAACATGACATACTTACCTGCTCTGTGCAATGGCCCTCTTCTCAGGTTCCTTGCTGGAGCTTTTGGCCCTTTCTTCCTGCTGAGTGCCCCCAAAGCAAGCAGGCTGCTATGAGGGCACTCAAGCAGGCTCACTCCTGAGCTGCTGCTCTACAAGTGCATTCACACACAGAGCCACAGCTTGGCCCTGCCCCCTTTCTCTGCTCATTGGCTCACTGGAAGTGATTGACAATAGCGGGAGCTGATGACTCCCTCTGCTGTCTCAGCCAATGAGGAGGGAGAGTTCCCATAGAGCTGAGGCTCTTGTGCACATCACTGCATTGGGTCTTGGGTAGGTATAAGGCGGGCTGCTGCACACAGAAGGTAAAAAACCTTGAGCCTTTACAACCATTTTGTTACACACTGCAGAGCTCAGTGAGGAGAGCTAATTGAAGGGAAGGGACACACCTCTCTTCACAGAGAACACAGTAACATAGCTGAGGATGACAAGCACAGGCTGTGTGCTGGAGCTTCCTCCCCAGTACCTTTTTTTGCTCTTGGTTTCAGGAAAACTTGTCAGAAATGATTCATGTTAAGGGGAACAAGGCAGCAGACAAAAATGACACTTAGTCCTCTAGATTGAGACACGTATATATGCTTTGTTCATATTTATTCTCTGAGGTTCACAACCACTTTAAAGTGTATGGAAATTCTAACACTGTTTTTCCCGATTTGGTTCTGTTATCTATACTATTTAAAATGTTTTGTTTTTTTCTGTTCACTAAGTGCAAAACAAACACCTCTTGCTCTTGTCAGAAATTCAGAGTTGGTCTCCACTTATTTATTGTCTCTCTCCCCCCCCCTTCAATATAAACTGGTAAAGAAAAGAAGAAACACCTGTGGGGAAAAAGCACCACCTTACATTCATGCCTAGTGTCCAAATCCTGCACGATGACGCTACAGCGCAGTGTAGTAACTGCTTCTTGCAAAATGTAGGCTACTTGCTGTGTCCCAAGATCTTGCCATAAGGATGATGAGGTCTTCCTCATCTAGGCACCACCGACATAGGTTAATGCTAAACTCCAGGAACTCAACCACTATCTAAAATGTTTTGGATCACTAGGGGCTAAGTCCGACAAAATGCATGCTACCTTGTAGACTTGTCTTCTGTTTTTACTGAGCACCAGGAGTACAGCTATCACAGTACTGGACCTCCTGGTCTCAGCTCCTGCAGCTGTAAAGTCATATAAGTTATATGCTGCCTCTCTGCCTGCTGCGCCCAACAATCACAGTGAAGTTTTTGTGCTGTGTCCCTGGGTGTGGGGGGGGGGTGCCTGTTGGGGGGTTAGAACTACTACTGTAGCGGAAAGCAGCATTACCTCTGTCAAAAAATTCCCCATGAATAGTGCTGCGCTACCCCCTAGTGACCCAAAAATTGATAAACACCCTCCTGAGCATTAAACCCAATGTATAAATGAATACATTTGTGAAAATAAAGTTACTAGTAAATAAGAAAACTGGCTCAGCCACTAAAGCCAAATGATATGTAAAACACATGTAGAAAATAAACCATAATCAAGCAGCAATAAACACCTGGCCAACTTATAATAAACACCCAGCTGAGCTGAAGAATAAAGTGTAGAGAGCAACAAGAACAGGAATAAACGTTTGAAACATATATCAGAAATAAAACATGATCACAATAGCAGTAAACACCTGGCTGAGCTATAATAAACACCCGGCTGAGCTGAAGCATAAAATGTGAAAACCAACAAAAACAGTACTAAATGATTGTGAAACAAATGCTCGGCTGAGCAATCAGCCCCACAATGGAGCAAATAGGTGATGAATCAAGTAAATGTTCAACTGGGTAGATATTCACAAAAAGTGCATAATAAAAAAAGGTAAGCAGCTCTACTGAATATATAGAAAAAAAAACAGATAAATGGTGAATGATAGGTAACCCACAATAAAGTGCAAAAGTGATATAAGTCTTTTCTTCCAACATTTAAAGTAATGCACCAGTGACTTAAACAGGTGTGCAAATCAATCGTGCTCCTCCACCTTCAGGCATGCACGCTCACCTTAACAGCTGACCCATAGAAAATATAGGTCAACATGCGCTCAATATTAATCCCACTGAATCCTCTGCTCCACAGGTTTCCCCTGGCACACTCAGGAACAGTCCTTTATGTCCCCACTCCGATGGATAGGTGCGGAAAAGATAAGGAACCCCTCATAGGCTTTATTACCATACAAATATATAAAAAAAAAAAGCCACTCGTGTAGATACAAGGTTCACAGAACCTATTACAAGCATTTAAGGGAAAAGCAGGGTGAACACAGATGGTGGCTCCTGCACGCACCAGAAAAGAGTTCACAAGCTTCCATTCACGAGTCACGTGGCTTCTTCAGGGATCATTATTATTGCATTATTTCTGTCAGTGCACTGAGAGTATAGCGATAGCTAAACTCCTGGCACTCAGTACGGGCTGGTTCACACTAGCTGTTGAGGGCCAGTAAAACCACATGGTTAAGCTGCGTTTTTACCACCTCCGCCCCTCAACTTCTCCCCTTTAGATGCAGAAGCAGTGGCTGGGAGTGTACACATGCAGCGGTAGCTGCGATGCTTTGGTTTGCAGTGGGAATTATACCCCGTCACTTTAAGTGGGCGTATTGCCCTCTGAGCATGACCCAATCTGCAAGCACCCTGCATCAGTATGCACTGTACACCGTTCCAGAGTGCTAGTGCCAAGTTCGAGGGGTAAAGCAGGCAGTGAGGAGGCAATACAACAAACCTGTAGATACTCTTTAAAATAGTTTTGCACCTCTGCATAACAAATGTTTGTTCATGCAATGTAATTATGTACCTATTGGAAACTGTTATGATTTTGTTGCATGGAGCCTGACATTGAGATTGGGGGGCTGGAGTATCCATACTAAGCACTTGGCTCTCAATGCAGCTCAGTACATGAGCCTGATAAAATCACAAATTAAGCATTACTGAGCCCCCTGGCCAGCCACTGTGCCTGTCACACAAGCAGGTGTTATATAGCAACAGAGAAGGTGAACCATGTAGTATGTGGAGCCTGATATTAAGGCAACAGTTTCCCTTTATATGCCTCCCCTTAGATTTACAGTGGGGAGAGCCTGATAAGGATGCTGAGATCTTAGTTCCCTATCAGGTCCGCCTCACTTGTGATTCTGTAGCGGCTATGGAATCCGCTCACTGCCATCTACACTGGATACTCTGCAGATACACTGCTAGACAGCCCAATAGCGGCTATGGAATCCGCCCACTGCTGTCTACTGTCAGTCACAATGGAGGCAGACCTAATAGGTCAGTATGTAGCATAAGGCAAAGATAAGCGAGCGCTATTATAAAATTACAGCTGCTAGGACACAAAAAGGTACCATAAAACCCCCCTAAAAATAAATGATCATAAAAGTCAGTGCAGCGCTGTTAAGGGTAAGGTAAAGTTAGGGTAAGAGGCTACAGCGTCCTGATGTCACGCCGCCGTTGGCGGCCATCCTGAACACATGGTCAGTCGTTTTCTTTTTCTCCTTGATTGTATGCACCTTATTTGGAAATAAAACTACCTGTTAAACGCAGTATCACACTATGTAGCATCATTCTTGGGCTTTCTGTGAGTCTCACTATTCGCAGAGCCCGTTTTAGAGTTGACCTGATACAGTGATACCAATTGAGGGACCTTGAAGGGAACAGGAACCTGACCATACCTGGGAGTGATTGATCTGGCTGACCTGATGAGAAAAAAGTGATCTCAAATGTGTGTTTTTAGCGCACATCTGGTGAGTGCACAGTTCGCTTATTTCCAGTCACACAATCTGTCACACCTGATCTAGAGGAATTTAGCACCTTTAGTTGAGATCTTCTACGATCTTCAAGTTCATTGCTTGGACTTTCACATACTTACCACTATGACCACTCATTTGTGGTCTTGTATGTTCTTTTGCACCTTATATTTATTGCATCTATGGTGTAAGGTTGTGATAATATTTGCATGATTTGTACTTTATATGAACTAAGATTTATTATTAATTTTATATATAAGCATTTTCTGCACATTCATTTAACAGCGCTGCACTGACTTTTATGATCATAGGTCAGTATGTAGCCTTGTGTCATTGGTTGCTAGAATGCTGGTGGTCTGTGCCCTAGCAACCAATTAATCTTTGTGGCTGACAGTGTCTTTACAGTCAGTGACACATGGGGGTGCTGTTGTTGCCCCAGTGTGAGTACTCCGACATGACTCAATGGGGGTTATTTACTAAAACTAGACTGTGCAAAAATCTGGTGCATTTCCAATGGGCCTGTACTGTCCGAAAAGTGTTACAAATTCTTTATGGAATTCTTCCTAATGTCTTTTTATGCAGTCTGCAGTTATTAGATTTTCACAGAAAAATACTGGTGTTTAAGAGCGAAGAATACACCTGTTTTATTCAGGACTGTTTAATCATTTCAGGTGGTCTTAAATATGCATCCTCTCAGGAAAAGAAAAAATCGCTCTGATAGTGCTTGCTCTCAGTATGGTACAGAAGAGGATGAACCCTCCACTTCAGAGCCTAGGAATAAGGCTTGTCCTGCAAATAAAATAGATGAGAAAGAACAATCCATTGTCATCTCTGATAGCGACAGCTTGGTATGTATTTTAAAATAGGGAATATGTTTTCATACTAGGATGTTTTGTTTTAAATGTAGACTAGCTGACTCTTCCCTAGCGTCAGCATGTTAGGACAGAATTTTGAATCAAAATAAAAGAATAGTGCTCTAAATGGTTATTTAAATGTGTACAGTTTCCATTTACTAGAGTTGTAAAGTTAACTTTTATAGGCCTCATGCTCATGGATGGTTACCAGCTCCTGTGCGTTGAGACAGCCAGGGAGCTGCTTGCGCGATGTACAGCTGCCAATACAAGCAAATGTTTTCTGCATTGGTATTTATCCACACATACCTTACTTTTCCCTGGATGCTGCAGTTTTGTTTTTGGGGAGAAGCTTTGTATGGACAGATGAGGGATCCTGTTAGGTTAGCAGAATCTTTGCAATTTAACTGTAATTCAGTACCTATACCAGGAATGTATTCTTCTAAGTGATACTTGTACTGAGCACTCAATCTCCACTAGGTGGTCTGTTTATTAGGAATGCCCAGTCATATTTTCCATCCCCATGCTTAGATTATCTGGGCTTGTTTCTGAATATTGGGATAACAAGGGTTTTTCTTTTGAAACTGAGACTAGTAAAACAACAGATTGTCTTTTTTTTTGAACACCGTATCATTGATCACTTTACCTGTACATGCAATATCAGTTGTCTCCAGAGGGATCGAACTCTGTGTCTGCATAGGGAGGCCTCAAACCAGTGCTTGACAAATTTGCTTTGAATCTAGGAGCCATTTTTTTAGCATGGGTTGTCAGCCCCCGGGACTTGCCTGGGGCCCAATCACGGGTTACAGGAAAGAAAATCATTTGATTCCCCCATCAACACAGTGTAGTTTTGATGGGGGAATCCCTACTGCGGAGCTATTGTGTTCTCCCAGTACAGGGAGCTGTCCCTGCCAGAAGAGCACAATAATTATAGCTAGGGGCTATAGCCCCTGGCAATAATAGCATGCTAAAATTCTGACATGCTGGTTGTACCCAAGTCGATTGATGGATGGACTTGGGTACAATCAGCTAGTCCATAGATGGATTGAATCTTGGCCGGTTCCTACTGAACCGGCTGAGTTTCGATCCATCTATGACCTGGCTTTAGTCTGGAAGGAATTCTTTCCACTCTAGCAGTGCTAGACTAGCAATAAATGTCCTGATAATCAAAGTTTTTTTCTATCTGATTGCAAACTTTCTAATTCAGCCAGCTCTTCTGCCTCAGGGTTCAGTATTTAACACTGCTTCTTAGTCTTTTTTAACAGAATGGCTATAGAAGGCCAAGTTCTGTGCACAACGTGGTTTATCAGAACCAGTTATAGCTACTATGTTTCTGACATGTAAAGCCTTTGGGGTTTATTTACTAAAGCTGGACTGAAGCGGGGTTGCACAGTGATCTCTGGTGAACTGTGTCCCTTGGACACAGCCCATTATCGAGCCATTGGCCACGGCTCTTTACCATGTGATTGGCTGTGTCCAATCACAGCCGTTCACAAATTTAAACACAGATCGGTAACTTGCTGTTACCTTCTTCCTCTCCTCACACACAGATCTTGTGTGAGGAGAGGAATCTTCTAAAAGTGAGTTACCGTTCTGTACACAGTGCACAAACACAGCCACAGTGGCCACCATCAGTGTACCTGTTGCTCATCAGTGTACCTGTCGCCCGTCAGTGCCCATCAGCAGTGCACCTGTCGCCCATCAATGCCCATCAGCAGTGCACCTGTCACACATCACCCATGCTGCCATCAGCAGAAGTCTCCGTCACACAGCCACCATCAGCAGTGTACCCATCACACAGCCACCATCACCAGGGTACCCGTCCTACAGCCACCATCAGCAGAGTACCATCACACAGCCACCATCACCAGGGTACCTGTCCTACAGCCACCATCAGCAGTCTACCTGTCCCAGTGCCAGCCAGGCATGTAAAAAATATTCAATATAAGTGAAGGATGAGAGCAACGGCGAGCTCTCACTGTCCGATTCTGATTCAGTGTATAAACCATACATATTGCCCATCAGCAGTGCACCTGTTGCCCATCATTGTCCAGCAGTGCGCCTGTCGCACATCGTCCATCAGCGCCGCCATCAGCAGAAGTCCCCATCACACAGCCACCATCAGCAGTGAACCCATCACACAGCCACCATCACCAGGGTACCCATCCTACAGCCACCATCAGCAATCTACCTGTCCCAGTGCCACCAGAGCCAGCCATGTAGAAAAACATTTACACTAGTGAGGAGGCGTTCAAAAGCCTCAGTATGACGGATGAGAGCAGCAGCAAAATCTCACTATCCGATTCTGATTCAGTGTATGAACCATACATGTCGCCCATCAGCAGTGCACCTGTTGCCCATCAGCAGTGCGCCTATTGCACATCATCCTTCAGTGCCGCCATTAGCAGAAGTCCCCGTCACACAGCCACCATCAGCAGGGTACCATCACACAGCCACCATCAGAAGAGTCCCGTCACACAGCCACCATCACCAGGGTACCTGTCCTACAGCCACCATCAGCAGTCTACCTGTCCCAGTGCCACCAGAGCCAGCCATTTAAAAAAAATGTTATACTAGTGAGGAGGTGTTCAAAATCCTCAGTATGACGGATGAGAGCAATGGCGAGCTCTCATTCTCCGATTCTGATTCAGTGTATGAACCATACATATCGCCCATCAGTGCCCATCTGTAGTGGACCTGTCATCCATCAGTGCCCATCAGCATTGCACCTGTTACCCATTTGCCCATCAGCAGTGCACCTGTCGCACATTGTCCATCAGTGCTGCTATCAGCAGAAGTCCCCGTCACACAGCCACCATCAGCAGAGTACCCGTCACACAGCCTCCATCACCAGGGTACCCGTCCTACAGCCACCATCAGCAGTCTACCAGTGCCACCAAAACCAGCCATGTCAAAACAAATGTACACTAGTGAGGAGTCAAAATCCTTAGTATGATGGATGAGAGCAGCGAGGAACTCTTACTGTCCGATTCTGATTCAATGTATGAACCCATCGAAAGTAGTGGATCAGTGACTGAATCAGGAAGAAATGGTCCCTCCTAAAAGGATACGGGGCTCTGAAAACTAGGCAGCCACCAGTAGTGCCATACACTCGAGTGGTCAATCGGCAAACACCAATGGTGCTAGACCCATGGATGAAAGGCCCAGGAACAGCACTGGAATATCCCATCATACACCAAGAATCAGGGCCCAAACATACCTCTAAGACGCTCTTGCCAACCAAATATGGCTACCCTCCAACTCCAGGATCAGCAAGCATTCCCCTTTCCACTGCACAGCCAGGTGTGCAGGCCAACACAGAAAATTTTGCAGATTTAAAAAGAAAAAAAAAAAAAAATTATTTCCTGACGGTTTACTTCATGTTATTGTGGACCAGACAAACCGTTTTGCCCAACAATTCATTACTAACAACCCCAGTTCATCCTATGCCTGTCCATTTGAATGGAGACCTCTTACTTTGTTATTATAAAGTTATTTTTGGGCTTCATCCTTAACAGGGGGCTTACAAAAAAAAAAAAAGGACATGCTTACTAGTCCACACATCCAATCCATCACATGCCCATTTATTCTGCTGTAATGCCCAGGTCATTTATGAGATGATCATGTGATTCCTTCATTTCAGTGACAATACCCACAGCCCTCCTTGACATCATCCCAACTATGACAAATTATACGAAATTCACCCACTTCTTAATTTTTTTTCCCAAAGACTTGCTGAACTTTGTGTCCCTGAACAAAATGTATGTGTGGACGAATCGCTTGTTCACTTAACTGGCTGGCTGGGAATCAAGCAATATATTCCAAGCAAAAGGGTCAGATATGGAGTAAAGCTCTACGAGTTTTGTGAAAGAGCCACTGGATATTGTATGTCCCAGCTGCAGCCCCCTGAGTGCCCAACCTACATTGGCACAAGTGGAAAAGTTGTCTGGGACCTGGCTTTTCCACTTTTCCAAAAAGGCTATCACATCTACCTTGACAATTTCTATACCTGTCTGCCCCTTTTCCGACACCTGTACCGTGAGAAAAGCTTAGCCTGCGGTACCTCCCGAAAAAAAAGGAAGGGCTTCCCACAAGCTCTAATAAACACCAGCCTACAAAGGGGGGAATCAGCAAATCTAAGAAACGATGAAGTGCTGGCTTTGAAGTGGAAGGATAAGAGAGACATTTACATCCTATCCACCCACCACAATGACACCTCGGTGAAAATTACTGGAAGACACAGTCCCAATCAAAAGCCTGTGGGCAAAAATTACACATCCAATTTCTTGACAACCTATCATGTTTTAGAAGGCCCTGGAGCACCAGGAAAGTGGACGTACCCACAAAATGACCCCATTTTGGAAAGCAAACTCTCCAATGTATTTTTTTTTGAGGCATAATGAGAGTCTTTTGAACATGTCATTTTTTTCCACATGTTTTTGGAAAATGTGGAAAGAAAATAAAACCCCCCCCCCCCCCCCCCCACCAAGTTGTCCATTTATAAAATAATTCCAACACATAGCACGTACATATCAAAAATTACACCCTAAATACATTCTGCCACCTCTCCTGATCATGGCCATACCAAATGTGTGAGACCTTTCCACAGCTTGGCCATATAGAGAGGCCCAACATCCAAGTAGCACCTTTATGAGTTCTAGGGGCAAAAATTACACATCTAATTTCCTGACAACCTATCACGTTTTTGAAGGCCTTGGAGCAATAGGAAAGTGGAAACACCCACAAAATGACCCCATTTTGGAAAGTAAAAACCACAACAATATAAACAATGTAGACGGTAGGAAGAGGAGTAGTCACCACAACATATTTTCTAATAGTCAGAATAAGTCTTTTGAACATTTAATTTTTTTCTACAAGTTTTCGGAAAACGTGGAAAGAAAATGAAAATTTTTTTTTTTAACACAAAGTTGTCAATCTATAAGATATTTCTAACAAACAGCATGTACATACCAAGAGTTACACCCCAAAATACTTTCTGCTAGTCCTCCTGACTATGGAGATACCACAGGTATTATGCCTTTTATAATCCAGACAGCAAGCAAAAGCATAGTTGATAAACAGGCCAGGGTCAGTTCAGGTGGAAGGCAGAAACGTTGTGGATAAACAATGTAGACGGCAGGCAGAGGAATAGTCACCACAACGTATTTTCTAAAAGTCAGAATGAGTTTTTTGAATATTTCATTTCTTTCTACAAGTTTTCAGAAAATGTGGAAAGAAAATGAAATTGTATTTTTTTAACACAAATTTGTCAATCTATAAAATATTTCTAACAAACAGCATGGACATGCCAAGAATTACACCCCAAAATACATTCTGCTACTCCTCCTGAGTATGGGGATACCACATGTGTAAGGCCTTTTCAATGTCTGTACAGATTATGTACCCAGCATTGCAACAAGTGTAACACAAAAATCAACAAACAATGTATAGGAAACAAATGTAAATGTAAACAAGAGATTAGGAATGGTTTGAGGAGAGCATTGGTCCAGATCAGTACAGGCAGTAGGCTAACATGCAGGCAGCAGGCAGGAACAAGGTCCATAAAACGTCCTGGGTTAGTACGGGTAGCAGGCAGAGATATGGTCAGCACAGCCAAATTATTGGTTAAGGCAGGAACATGGTCCATAAAATGTCATTACATGCAGCAGGCAGAGATATGATCAGCATAACCAAATTATTTGTCCAGGCAGCAGGCAGGAACATGGCCCATAAAATGTCCTGGGTCATTACAGGCAGCAGGCAGAGATATAGTCAGCACAGCCAAAGTATTGGTCCAGGCAGCAGGCAGGAACAACAGGCTTAGGGCTTAGGTCAGGTAGAAGCAGGTTACAGGGGTAGAGGCTTTATCCCACCCAATCTCTTTGAAGCCTCCGGACAAACAGACCCTGTTCCGGGAATTACAAAACCTGTAGAAAACCAAAAACTGTTAATTTCTACTAAGAACTCTACTCTGAAGCCCCTCACTTATATGGGACCCCTGTGTTATCTTGAATCCAACTACTGCAGTAGCAGGGCAAAAGATCAATCCAAGTGGCAGGCAAAAAACATGGTCAAGTAACAGGCCAAGGTCAGCCCAAGAAGAAGGCATAAACGTGGTTGATGATCCAGACGGCAGGCAGAAGCATAGTCGATAAACAGGCCACAGTCAGTTCAGGTAGAAGGCAAAAACGTGGTGGATAAACAATGTAGACAGCAGGCAGAGGAATAGTTGATAAACAGGCCAGGGTCAGTTAAGGTAGAAGGCAGTGGCATGGTTGGTTGAGGGTGCAGACAAATGATCAGCAGAGATATTGAAAATGGGGAAATGGCAAGCTGGTAGAAATATAGGTCAATATTTTAGTGAAGTGTGAAAACATCAGAAGCAGTCTCCAATGCACAGAACTGGTTGGGAGGGAAACTGGGGACAATGAAAGCTGGTATCTCTTCCAACTCCCCACTTGCTGCATACCCAACATGTTTTTTGGAGTCTTCAGCCTGCTTCTGTTGGTGAAATGTTCTCAGGGAAGTGGCGCTCATGAAGTGCAGGAGTGCACACTGGAAAATATTTAATTTTTGTGCATGAATCACGTGGCAATAATTTAATATTGTGTGGTTATGAAGATAATACACTATATTTAGTTTAATTTTTTTGAGGTGTTCTGGATCTGGATTGGTGAATTGAATTGGACACTTTATAGAACGTTTGAAGATTTATTTTATGTTGGACATTAATATCTCTGTGGATATCATTATTAGTGTGGACTATTATTTGGGATTAGGTTGTTGTTTTTGGGACAGGTTTTATTTAGAAAATTAAGAAATAGGAGTTTATTTGAGAAAAGGTTTACAGTATTCCCTGTAATACTCTCTGGTATTCTAGTACCAGAGTGTATTTATATGGTCATAAACACTTGAGTACAAGTGTCACAGCAATGTCTTAATTCAAATAAAAACTAGTGACGCACTGATATATTGGCTGAAAATAGAGCTATCGACATTTGGCTGACAGAAAAAAAAAGGTGCAGATAATAATTGACTTCAAAGCAAAATCGCATCCCATTGACGTCAATGCAAAAACACCTCCTATTTAAGTTTTTTTAAATTTTATATATATTTCTTTTTTTCTTCTGTTCAATTTTTGTGTGTTACTTTCAATAAAAGTTATTTTACATTACTGGGTTATATTTTTTAAATTCATTTTCATTTAAATTCATGATATTAATTAAAAAGCCAAATATAATACAATTTTATATATAAAAAGTATAGTTTTTTAAAAAAAAACCTGTCCATTTCGGTTTTTGGTTTTGGTCCAGAATTTTCATTTCGGTGCACTTCTAATAAAAACACAATTATTCCTCTCTAATCATTGTTTTATTAACTTTTAATAGGAATTTTTAATTTTTTATTGTTTTTTTTCATTTTCATTGATGAGTATTTATGGTCATGATCTTACAAGATCATGAGCACAAATCTCACTTCTACTACAGATTCTCTAGAATTCATGAAGAGTGGAGCGGGTAGATTCTGTTGTCTCTAATGGATTCTAAAAGTGGTGAAAAATGCGCTAAATTCATATACCTACCTTGAAATTGTACTTGAATTTGGTTCATGCTGCCCTACTTTTAGAATGCAGGTGAGACACTTTTGCCAAATCTGTCTGTCTGAGCCGGTTTCTCTCTGTACGCCAAAAGAGAGTTGGTCTTAGTTTGATTTTTACATTTGGTGCATTCAATGTGACACAATGTAAAAGAGAAGCATGTCAAAACCAGAAGTCAAATGCTTCATGAATTTGACGCAGTACTAACAAGAGGGATTAACACTAGAAAAGTGTTGCAGCATTCCCCCATTTGTGTCATTCACTTCTCTTTTCAGTTAGAGAAGAGAAGCACAAATGTTAATAAACAGGCTCTCCTCTGAGAGCTTTATATGTGGTGAAGAGCTGTGATGTATAAAGTCACTCTAAAACACACTTTAACAAACGTACACCTGTGTATCTTCACTTTGCCTCACACTTCAACAATCCTAGTGCACACAAAAACTCACTTTTTATATGTCAAAATCGCACAAAAAACAGCGGTTCTGCCTTAACCTCTGGTTTCTCAGCTCCCAGTTGTGATGTGAGTAGAGCTTAATACCATCAATAAATGAAATATCCATTTTAGATCACTGAGCTAAGGCGACATTTGAGAAAGTAATTAAATGAAGAAATTAATTAAACATGAAAGCATCATTCTTGAGAATTGTCAGCTTACAAGTATGTTTTCTAAAGCGCACTATGAGTTACTACAGCCTGTTTTTCTTTTTCAGGTAAAGATTGCTCAGAGCTGATGAGTGTTTCAAAGTATCAGGCATCAATAAAAACATAAACCAAAAAATACCAATTAATTTGCTGCATTTATTTTTCTTATAGTGGAACAGATGTTTAACATAGTACGTTTATTTCACACGGTTTCTGTGTCTTTTATCTCCTTCTATTCCAGAAGGATTTACATCTTCCTAATTTATCTGTGAGAGTATTTAACACCTTGTTTCTGTTGTGAAAACAAAGTTGTTAGACAATTTTTTAGTATGAGAGAAAAATTTAAATAATAATAATCACTCCCGACACATACGTTTTTAATGCTTAATTAACTTTATGGAAAACTGACAACGTGAAGATACAAAATAATTTGATAGTTTAAATTACAAAAAAAGAAATATCCATCTCCCATACAGAATGCTGACACTTGACGTGTATGTAAAACCACGACGATACTTTTTCATTTTTAATAGAGTAGGAAGGGGTCAAAACCTCTATCAGGATTTTTTTTTGCTGTGTACAGCTGGGGAGATTACCATCACATCCTGTCCTCAAAACACGAAAGGAAATTTAATATAAATCTCCTCAAAGTAAAGGGAATTCTATCTTATGGCCCGTACACACGATCAGTTTTTCTTTTCATTCAACCCAGCAGGCTGATCGAAAAAAACCTGACATATCGCTGTACTAACACAAGCAGTGCTAGTACAGCAATCTCCCCTGCTGAGCTATTATGTTCTGACAGGGGGACTGATCCCCCCCTTCCCCGCCAGAACACACTGGACAGCTCTTTAGCCATTGGCTGAGAGTGCTGATTGGAAGCTGATTGGCAGACCTTTTTTGGTCCTGCCCCTTCAACAGAAGCCGGATTGGCTGCTGTACACACTGGCTGAATGTCGGACAGTTTCTATTGAACCCAATGTTCGGCCCATGTGTATGGGCCTTTAAACAGTTGTCAGTGACACAGATGTCCCCATTGGATGATTTACCTTCTTTTCTTGGTCAGGTGACAGCTCTAACATTTTGTATTTCCCCTCATTTTTTGTCTGGGTGACAGTAGTCAAAAGGAAAAGCGTGTGACTCTTCCACACGCTACTGAAAACTAAAACAAAGTTTGCCTTTACTTGCACTTTAACCACCTCCCTCCCGCCATATAGTAATATGACGGATGCAAGGTGGTTCTCTCATTCTGGGAGGATGTCAGTTGATGTCGTCCAATTCTAACTGCGCATGCGCGGCTCCCGGAGTGCGCACACGGCGATTGGTGGTGCGCTGTGTCCCTCAGACACAGCGGATCACCGATCCACAGAAAGAGCCGAAGATGTCGGCTCGGTCATGTGATCAGCTGTGTCCAATCACAGCTGATCACATGTAAACAGGGAAATGCCGGTTATTGGCATTTCTCTCCTCTCGAGCTGTCACGCTGACGGCTCGAGAGGAGAGCCGGTAATTGGCATTCCGCGGAGGGGACATGTACACTGATCATCAGGGCACTGATGATCAATGTGCCCTGATGATCAGTGTAGCGCCAGCAGTGCCACCTGTCAGTGTCCATCAGTGCCATGTGCCAGTGCCCATCAGTGCCTACCAGTGCACATCAATGCCACATATCAGTGCCCATCTGAGCTGCCTTTCAGTGTCACCCATTAGTGCCACCTATCAATGCCAGTGGCAGCCTATCAGTGCCGCCTATCTGTGCCAGTCAGTGCCACCTAACATTGCCAGTCAGTGCCGCCTATCAGTGCCCATCAGTGATGCCTATCAATGCCCATCAGTGCCACCTACCAGTGCCTCCTCATCAGTATCCATCAGTACGACCTATCAGTGCCCATCACTGCAGCCTCATTAGCGCACATCAGTGAAGGAGAAAAATTACTTTTTTTTCCAACAGTGGTTTTTGGCTTGTTTAAGAAAAAATAAACCCAGAGTTGATTAAATACCAACAAAAGAAAGCTCTGTCTGTCACAAAAAAAGATAAAAATTTCATATGGGTACAGTGCTGCATGAATGCAAAATTGTCATTCAAAGTGCAACAGTGCTGAAATTTGGAAATTGGCCTGGGCAGGAAGGGGGTATAAGTGCCCTGTAGGCTTGTGGTTAAATGTGCAAAAAAAAAAAAAAAAGTACTGTATTTTTTTATCAGCTTTTGAAGTTGTACTTACAGGGAAGGCTTACCTGTAGGTACTGTGAAACTTACACTGTTTAGGAGATATTCACCCTTGATGCAGCTTCTGATGTCACTGGTTCATGTGCTGTGAAGGGACAACATACTCATGCCTTCCCTTCAGGGCTGTGCGCTGTAAACCCCGACTCCTGTGCAAATGCACGGGAGTGATGTTGTCACGGCTTGGCTATTCAAGGAACCGGGGAAAGATGGAAGCCCTGTCAGCGGTAACAGCGCATCACTGGAGGGCTTAGCCTTAAGGTAAGTCTGTCATCATGTGCTAGTATGTGATGCATACTAGCACATTGTGACATTGCCTTGCAGGGGATTTTTTTTTTTTTAAAGGCCGTGATTTGCTACCACTTTAATTGTATACTCCAGTCAAAACTAAAACTGAAGCTGGCATTACTAACAGGGAACATTGAGTATTTTCCCAGGACCTCTGTTTTTATTTGGGCATAGCTATTTTCCAGTAGGTCCCCTTACTGCCAAAAACTACCTTTTCAGTAATTATTTCTGGGAATGTCACCAGGTAATCCCATCCTTTCGACTCTATATTTCTCGCCTTTTCTCAGAGCTAGAAAGGAAAGTTGCAGATCACATCATTTTCTCAGAAGTGACATTTTCTCCCAGCAATACATGTGAGAAGGTCAATTTAGATGAATGTGAATTGAGGGGAAAAAAAAATGTATGTTAGCATTGACTTGGTTTTAATGCTAGAAAGTATGACCCAAAAGGTTATGGTATAAGGGGGCTAATGGAGCCAAAAAGCCCTACTACAGTGTTTTTTACTGAATGTTTTTTAACTTGTCTTTCTGTTAGCTTTGCTTATATGTGTTTAGTATTTTGAGAGTTTAAAGTGGTTCTAAAGGCTGATGTTTTTTTTCCCTTCGTGCATTTTACCTTCAGTGTGCTGTTTTACCTGGCAGACCCCCCAGTACTTACCTGATCCCAATCCAGTGATGTACACAAGAGCAGTGGCTCTCCTGGTTCAATCCCTCTTCATTGGCTGAGACACAGCAGCAGGAGGCAATGGCTCCCACTGCTGCCAATCACAGGCATTGAGGAGGGAGTGGGGGCGGGGCCGGGTTTCTTTCTGTGTGTCTTATAGGTGACTGCCCCCATAGCAAGCAGCTTGCTCTGGGCACACCCAGCAGGGGGGAGGAACTAGGAGTGCCAGTGGAGGACCCAAGACAAGGATGATTGGGGCTGCTCTGTGCAAAACATTGAGCAGGTAAGTAAGACATGTTTATTTGTTTGTTGTTTGTTGTTTTTTTTTTACATCTGAACCTTTAGTTTCATTTTGAGGTAGACTAGATGATAATATGCTGTATCATCTGTAATCATTTTTTCTGTCTGCATGGTGTTGTCCTCCTTGCGTATCCAATTATTCAGATAGAACATATGATTATTATGTAGAACATCCAATCAAAAAAAATACAAAAAGTGTTCAGTTATTTACTCTAGTTTATTTCTCTGTATAGAATATTTTTGTTTTTTTCCCCTTGTAGTCAGACTTTGCTTTGGTCAGTGTCTCCTGAGCAATAACCGTAGCTTACTCTTTGCAATTTTATAAGTTTGCAGTTATTTCCCTAGGGTCTGTCAATGTTGTCTCCAGGCTGAAGAATTCTTTTTAAGCTTTTGCAAGCTTATTACAGTTTAAAGTGAGTTTATAAATTATTTTAAAAAGTGTGTCTACCATCCTAAGAACCACTTGTCTCTGATCTGCAGGCCTCAAAAGAGTTTATCTTGCTTCCCCCAGCATTGGCTATTCTGCAACCTTAAACTTGACCTTTTCTGCACACTTATCTGGAGTGGGAAATCTCGAATTTAAGTAGAAACACATTCTGTAACCTTAAATTTGACCTTTTCTGCAAACGTATCTGGAGTAGGAAACCTCGAATTAAAGTAGAAACATTATGCCTCCCCTAGAAGAAAGATTATTTGGTGGTCCCTGACCTCTGGTTGTATTATCTGGCAGCACAACTATAACACTTTGGGGGATAGTACTTATTACCATTAGACAATCTGAAACAAGTACCTATATCTCTTATGCATGAGCAGAGTACTATTTTATTTTTTGAAAAATGGTCACTAACATGCTCAGTTTTAACGTAAGGGCTAAATATACAAATGGGTGCAGCGCTAAGAGGAAAAACATCTAAAATAATGCATATAAAACATATATAAATATTGAATATTGATAGTAAAGTGCACAATCAATATGTTCATTAATCACTGAGACTATACATAACACACAATAGTGAAGACAGTATGCGTATGAAATAAAAGACAAAAAACACAGCTATCTGGTCAGTAGCTGTGTTTTTTGTCTTTTATTTCTGCTGTATACAATAAATTTCAATATTGAAAACAGTATTACGCTATTCGGCCTCCTCTTCTTTGGGGCTCTGTGTGAGCTTCCCACTACCCACAGAGTCACACATAAGAAGGTTAAAGCCATGCTGATCAGCTGAATGAGCAGAGAGCGGTAGCAGACCAGACCAAACACCAGAGGGAATCCCGGTTAAACCTTAAGAGGGGTAATCTCTTATATGCGCATACTGTCTGCGCATCTGGTGAGTGCGCAGTTTTTTGTCAATTTGGATACATAATCACCTTTCACCATATCACTGGGATCTTTGAGATCGCTTATGCACCTAACCCACTGAGATATTGTGGATGATTTTCACGCGCATCTTTGATTAGTCACGGCATAGTGACACGGACATTATATACGTGCACTATAATCCTTGCACTTCATTATATGCACTATTGTGTGTTATGTATAGTCTCAGAGATTATTGAACATATTGATTGTGCACTTTACTATCAATATTCAATATTTATATATGTTTTATATGAATTATTTTAGATGTTTTTCCTTTTAGCGCTGCACCCATTTGAATATTTAGTTGTTTTTGAGGTTGTTTGGTACCTTTTGGTGTTCAGCGGCTGTAGCCACTTTTAGTGCTCACTTACTCAATACGTGCATTTTAACGTAAGGGCTGGTGCCAGTTCAGGGGCAGTAAGGGCTCATTCACACTAATTTCTATTTCTTGCCAAACACCCCTATAGCATTTGATAGGAGTTAGGCATTTGGGAAGCATTTTTAACGCTCCCCAAACGCCCTATGCACGTTTTTGAGGCTTTTGATAGGCGTTTGCCAAGCATTAAAACACCACAAATGCCTATAATGAAGTTTAATGGTATTAATGCTCCACAAACTCCCCGCAAATGCCTGCCAGGTGTTTGAGGAGCGTCACCATAGACTTGAATGGGAGGCTTCAACTCCTCCTGACTGGACATGAAGCGTCAATTTTGCTGCGACGCTAACACTTCAGTGTGAACAGCACTGTGTGCTGCCATGTGTAGAATTTTCATAGGCGTTTGAGGAGCATTAAAACGGCTTCATAAACGCCTGTCTAATGCCTGCTAACAAAGCTAGTGTGAACTTAGCCTAAGGTTGCAGTGTGACACATGTTTCAGTGCACCGTTTACCTTTCTTCCCATAATTTTAAGTGTCACAGAGTGCCTGTTCCTTAATGTCTCTAAGCAGTGCCTAGCCATAATCTGTTTTGGTCCAATATGGAAAAATGCAGGTCATTACACTGTGTGAAAGAGCCCTTAGGGCCCTTCACATGATGTTTTTTGCAAAAACGAGCATGATACTGCATTGCATGACATCGCAAATTTAATGCACTGGTTGCAGTGTAGTGCCATTCATTCTAAATAGCCCTCAAGCCATCTTCTGATAGACTTGTATTGCTTTGCTTGCAATACATGGCAATTTAATGATGTACATTGTGGTTTGCTGTGAAAACCTGGGTGTGGTGGCAATATGTGAACAGGCCTTTACTCTGTATCAAGTATGGCAACCTATGAAATCAGTTCTCCATTATCAGGGCTTTAATGAATATCCAGATCAATCAGTCATCCTGATCAATCAAAAAGTTGTTACTCCCCTCTCCCATCTATATTATGCTAATATACTCAAATCCTTTGAATAACTACAAATGGAGTTTTCTCACTCAGGAACTATATTCTTTGGATATCTCCAAATCCGCCACTTATTTATTGGCTGCCAAGGATCACAAAACAGGAGTGAAATATGAGGCCCAACAATCCATATTAATTAGCAAACACTTGGCTGATGATCACAAAACATATTCCTCATCAGTCTACACACAGCATGTCTGTTTCTGTATCCCCATAGCACTCTGCATTTCCCTCAGCACCCCCTCAGTCATTTTCATCCCACAGGAAAACCCCCTGTGAAAAGGACAGAAATCTTTTAATGTTTAGGTCCCACACACCCATCTCCTAGGCAGGTAGCAAACCAGAGATGGCAAAATACTGCAATGGCTTCAACAATAATTCACAAAAATAATAGTTATTCATAAAAAGCATGCTGTGTGAGATTGGCCAACAAACAACTATTGTTCTTACACTACATAAAACGAAATTGATCTTGCTCATAAGTCCATTCTCAGTGTATGAGAATATATCATACTTATGTAAATTATATCATATTTACTAGTTCACGCAACCCATTGTTGCTGGCAGTTAAAAAAAAAAAAAAAGGGTTCAAGATGTAGATCCATTTATTGATGAACAATGGCTTAAAGCAACTCTTCTACACCATTGATAGATTGTTAAAACCTCGCAGTCCCTCCACATTACCAGCCTCAACACAACACTTAGATTCTTAGATTAGAATTCTTACCTAACCACATGTTTCTTACATATCACTCCCTCACCCACCCAGTGTTAGTGGTTGTTCTCTCTCCCACTTCTCTGTACTTGACTCTGCATCTCTGATTAATTTGGTCTCTAATATGAAATCTTCCACCTGCATAATTCATCCTATTCCCACCGATTTTATTTAAATCCTGTTTTAGTTCTCTATACTCTATTATTCTCAATATCATAAATGACTCCCTTAGTATCGGTTCTGTACCGACAATCCTTAAAACTGCTGCTATCACCCCAGTACCAAAAAAAAACCCAACATGGCTGCACAATTTAAATAACCTTCACCCCATATCTAACTTACCCTTCCTTTCCAAGATCCTTGAGTGAGTTGTGATATCTCATTTATATAACCACCTGGCTTTAAATAACCTATCTGAACTGCTCCAAATTGGTTTTCGGCAACTGCACAGCACAGAAACTGCCTTGGTCAAAGTCACCAACGACCTTCTGTTAGCTTCTGATTCTGGCTCACTATTCTTATTCTACTGGATCTTAGTTCTGCCTTTTGATACTGTAGACCACAATCTTTTACTCTCTCAACTTGAAACCATATTTGGAGTCTCAGAATTGGCTTTGAAATGGATTAAGTCATATCTTACTGATTGCTGTAACTTTGAGGTTGATTTACTAAAGGCATATAGATTGTACACTTTGTAAAGTGCAATTGCACGGTACAAGTGCAGCTGCTCCAGAGCTTATTAATTGAGGTAAAGCTTCCCTTCGCTAAGAATACCCAATCACATGCAAGGAACATTAAATAGAAGAGCATTTTTGCTTGCACATGATTGGATGATAAAAGTCAGCAGAGTTTCTGCTCATTTACTAAGCTCTGGAGCAACTGCTCCTGCAGAGTGCAACTGCACTTTTCAAAGTGAACAGTTTAATTGCCTTTAGTAAATCAACCCCTTTGTTTCTCCTGGCAGATTTCAGTCTGAAGTCGGCCCAGTCAAGTACGGTATTCCTCAGGACTCAATCTTGGGTCCCTTACGTTTTAGCATTTACATTTTTCCACTTGGTCAACTGCTTAGATCACATGAGCTCAATTATCACTACTATGCTGATGAAATTCAGATGTACATCCACTCCGGATTCTTCTTTGGCTGCTTTCCTTCATTTAAACTGTGACAAGACTGACAAGTCAAGCTTATTGGCACCCCCCATCATTGTCTAAGGCCAGTCCTGGTAGCTTATTTGTTGATGGCACTGCACTTGAGCTTCAGTCTAAATTTAAAAATCTCGGGGTGATATTTGATGCTAGCTTAACCTTTGATCCAAATGTGCAAAATGTTGTCAGAACATCTTTTTTCCACTTGAGAAACAGCTTGGCTGCATCCTATGCTATCACACACTGTAGCTGAAAAGCTGATCCATACATTTGTGTTCTCCCGACTTGACTATTGCAGTGCTTTACTCACTGGTGTACCTAAGTCCACTAATAATTGACTACAATATGTCCAAAATTCTGCAGCCAGAATTCTCACTAGGTTTTGTACAAAAGACCATATTACCCCTATCCTGGAGTCTTTGCACTGGCTACCCATCAGGTTTCGCATAGACTTTAGCATCTTGCTCACCTTTAAGGCTCTTCGTGGCTTGGCACCCCATTATCTGTCTTAACTGTGATCAGCTTGCTCCCCCTCTCATAACCTTCACTTCTAAAATTCTGGTCTTCTGTGTGTGTCCCCTACTCACCTACACTCGATGGGAGAAAGAGCTTACTCCTGCTATGCTCCAAAACTCTGGAATTCACTTACAAAGAATATCAGAAAGTCATCTTCTCTTAAGTCATTCAAATCAAATCTAAAAACTTTTTTCATTAGACAAGCTTTCACTTAGTTGTCCTTTGTTTTATCCTGTGTAGTTCTTTGTAAAGTGCTTTGAGAAGCTACCTTTAAAGGCGCTATGTAAAATAAAGTTTATTATTGTTATTAACCGCTTCCCGCCTGTACTGATGTACTGATCTTTATTTGTCCTGCAAAGCAAAGTGTAAAAAAAAAAAAAAATCCCTGATCACCCCCCACAGTAGTGCAATATTACTATGGTAACATTGTACTATTCTGATAAAAGTATTTGAAAAAAAAAATTGTAAAAAAAAGTTAAAAATAAGTAAAATACAATACTGAGAATTGTTTTATTTTTTTTTAAGAGTATTTTTAAACTACTGGCCAACTGCTTACCCTCATTTTGCGGGCGAGCAGCAGCTCTTGGCAAAGCAAAGTAATCTTACATCACTTCGTATTTTGGGGTGTGAACGCACCTGCACCCCCGCTGCCCCCCTCCCACCTGTCTGTCCAGGGAGAGAAGAGAGAACAAGGCACCAAGCAAAAGCATTACATTTTACACACACGCATTAGATTAGCACATTTAACCCTTTGATCGCCCCTATTAACCCTTTGATCACCCAACCAGTGCCATTAGTACAGTGTCAGTTTATAGAATTTTTCACTGATTACTGTATTACTGCCACTAGCGACATCAGATCATGTCAGGATCTGTAAGCGCCCCACCCAGCCAGGGTCAGCTAGCGTTAGATTGCCCGCACACTATCACACTCATGCTATAGGTCGCTGATCACCACCATTATTAGTATATTGTTTGTACGGATCAAGATATTGATCGCGTACAGAACTATGCTAGTACCTCCTTTGTATAGTGTCCCCAAAAATGCAGAGTTAGCAGGATTGGCCCCGTTCGCTGCCAGCAGTAGTGTTTAGTACCTTTTCACGGAAGATTTGTATCAATTGATTGTGGGCCAAGGCAATTTATACGTACAACAATACATCGCTGCCCACCCAAATTCAGCTCTTGTCAGACAATTCGCAAGGAAATCTATTACAGTTTTTGAGTTTACAACTCTTTTGGGCCTAACCCTCAACATGGGTATTACAAGAATGAATGTACGGGTACGTCACTGGACTTTCAGTGGATATACCGGGATGATCCCTGCAGCTACCTTTTTTTCAGCTGGCTGTCTGCTTTCATGTAAAAGCAATCCTAGTGGCCAATTATCTACTGAATTGTTTTTACTAGCTGCGGGGAAGGGACATCCCCCCGCTGCCTTCTACAGTTTGCTTGGGCTCTCCTGTCCCACAGGGGAATCCGAGAATGCAGCCGGCAGTTCCACTGGCTGAGCGTAGAACTGGTCAGAGACCAGAATTGCTCCAATCACCTCTGTAGTCTTAAGAAATCGGAATCTACAAGCATTTCATCACTTCAGTTTCACAGAATATAAACAGCACCATTTGTAAATTGGGAAAGCATCTGATCACACCGATCTTGGTGAGATTAGATAATGTAAGGGCAGAGGAGATATCTAGAGTCTGATAGACCCCAGATTTCTCAAAAAAGAATATATGACAATGCCCATTGAAGTTATAGGGGATATTTGCATTCCCTGTGATAGCATTAAAAGTGCTAAAAAAATTAAAGGGAGAGTGTAAAAATAACTTAAAAAATTTAAATATCTAACTTGCGTGCGCAAGCGTTGACCCCTTCCTGTATCTTCCTGTATGGAAACAGCAGTTGCACCATGCATGTGAGGTATCGCTGCGAACGTCAGATTGGGGACAGTAATTCTAGCACTAGACCTCCTGTGTAAATATAAATGGCTTTTAAAGCATCGCCTATCGATAATAAAAATGTATGTACTTTGTTGCCATTGTATTCTATCAAACAATTGGGCAATATATTGTGTTTTTGTGCATTAAAGTTCTAAAAAGTGTATTTTTCCCAAAAGATTTGCGTTTGAAAAATCGCTGCGCAAATACTGTGTGACATAAAAAATTTCAACACCCACCATTTTATTCTCTAGAATATATAATGTTTGGGGGTTCAAAGTAATTTTCTAGCAAAAAAATGATTTTGTCATGTGAACAGAAAGTGTCAGAAAAGGCTTGGTCTTCAAGAGTGGGTGATGTGTGGCATAAGCTTCTAACGTTGGCCCTGAAATGCCGGGATAGTAGAAGCAACCCCTCCAAATGACCTCTTTTTTGATAAGTAGACACTCCAAGGTATTTGATAAGAGGCATGGTGAGTGTTTTGCAGATCTCATTTGTTGCCACATGTTTTTGGAAAACTAAGAAAGAAAACAAAAAAAATTATTTTTTCTATTTCAAAATCCTGTGACAAAAATGATAGCTGTAAAATACTCACCATGCCTCTTCTCAAATTCCTTGGGGTGTCTACTTTCCAAAAAGGGGTCATTTGGGGGGTGTTTGTACTATCCTGGCATTTTAGAGCCTCCGAAACTGTGATAGGTAGTGGGGAAGTGATATGAGGAAATACTGTATGTCCTTTGAAATTCTGGAGGTGGTCATTGGATTTTGGGGGCTTGTATGTAGCTAGGCTGCCAAAAAGTATCTCCCATGTGGTATCCCCATACTCGGAAGAAGTAGGATAAATGTGTTTTGGGGTGTTATTCCACATATACTCATGGCATGCATGAGCAGTATATCATTAAAGTGATATCTTTGTGTTAAAAAAAAATTTTAATTGTCATATTCAAAAAAATTGTGACAAAAAGTAAAATGTTCCATGGACTCAACATGCCTCTGCAAAATCCTCGGGGTGTCTACTTTCCAAAAAGGGTTCATTTGGGAGGGAGTGGGGGGTTTGTACTGCCCTGGCATTTTAGCACCTCTAGAAATGTGATAGGCATTCAGGAAGTAACAGCTACAGTGAAGGAAATAAGTATTTGATCCCCTGCTGATTTTGAATGTTTCCCCACTCACAAAGAAATGATCAGTGTAAAAATCGAATGGTAGGTGTATTATAACACTGAGAGACAGAATAGCAACAAAAAATTCAAGCGAAAAAAAGTAACATATTATGCACTGATTTGCATGTTCATGAGGGAAATTCATGCAGGATTTCTGGCTACCAGGTGTCTTTCGTACAGGTAACAAGCTGAGATTAGAAGCAGTCTCTTAAAGGGTGTGCTGCTAATCTCATTTTGTTACCTGTATAAAAGACACCTGTCCACAGGATCAATCAAACAATCAGATTCCAAACTCTCCACCATGGCAAATATCTATTGCTCTGAGGGGAATATCTATTGCTCTGAGGAAGGGAGTTCGACTCCCGAAACACGTTAGCACTATACCCAAGGACCTATGTTGCCCACGACTGGCAGCTTTTGACTCCTTGTCTCTGTTTTTATGACCTTTTTGGCTTGTGAGTATGCATTTGTATTTTTATAATACATTTCTTACTATCACGGTAATGCATGAGGAGAGTGCGCCCTGTTTTTGTTCTTTTCTGCTAGTATCAAGATTCCCCGATCTATCTCAGTACCTCAGTAAGTGCTGGATTTCATATTTTTGAGTGCAGCAAGAAGGATTTGAGTGCTGGGTTCTGGTTACTATATGAATATTTATGATTAGTCCTATGCCCCCTGCCTGCCTTTTTTGGGGGGTTTATTTTTTAGAATTCAGTTGCTTTTTAATAAATATGCTTGTATATTTCAGTTTTCATCCGCAAAAATAGGCAGCATGCTGAGTTGAGTTGTTTTTGCACATCTGCAAAACAAGAAATGGTACCCTAAAGCTGAGCTTTCAAGGGACTGGAAAGATAAAACCAAAAGCTCTACCAGGATAATTTTTGTTGACTCTGAAACCTAAGACCTGATCAACTATGTTTGTACAGAATGTGTAAATGTAGCAACACTTCCCTTGTGTAGCATTTAACAAAAGAGACACGCCAATCCTGGTGTACCTGGAGACAGCAGCACATGTAGGAATCACACTTTTGTTTTCAGTTACACAAAAGCAGGAGGATGAGCTCGGGATTTCTTTTTTTCTCTGGCTTCATGTACAAGGATCAGTCCACACTGTTAACAACTTTCAGGAACGATTTCTACTCCATGCACGTTTTGGTTCCTTGAGTTGAGTGGGAAACCCTGGCCAGCCAAGTGTATCACTTTAAACAGCTATTGCATTTCCACTGACACAGATGATTAAGAATTTGCAGAATTTTAAAGTTTATTCCGTTTATAGCAGGAATCCTTTAGGACTTAGGTTGATATAGGAGAACAGGGAAACTGCTAAGCATATGAAATGTGTTAAAGGAACACTTGGGAGCTTCAAGGCAGAATATGCATGTAGTCTGGAAGCAGTGTTTGCATTTTAATGGTCTGCAAGAGCAATTATTAAATTCCTTATTCATTAAATGATAAACACAGGAAGTCAGCTGTGCCATTTAAAAAATGAGACGCTCGAGCAGTGGTGAGAGGCTTACTAGAATTATAATATCAGACAATCTGTTGGGAAAAAAGTAAGCTTTCTTTCTGCCTGTAGATGGCGCCACGGTTATGTTTTTCACTGCAGACCTTGAATTGCCTTTTTTTTTCTCGCACATTTTATTTATTAGTTCTTTTTCATAAAAGTGACATTTAATAATCTTGGCAGTTGTCTCTAAAATTCACTTTCATTATATAACAAAGTGACTTTGTTTTTAAAGAAGTATGAGGGCTACCATTTCAGGTCTACACCAAAATTACTAGATGTCTGACTTCAGTACAAGCATGCATGTTTACATACTTTGATCTTTGGGGTCAGTGTGATTTCAAGGGACAGGCTTTTCCAAACAAAATAGGTTTTTATTAACAAAAAGAGCTTTGCTGCAGCAAACGGTCCATAACCGTTAAAGGCAAACTCAAATGTCAAGTTTAGACAGCATTAAACCCAAAAACAAAAATGTAATATATTGCAGTTTACCAATCCTTCAATGTGTTTGCTGCATTAGTTTTCTTTTTTTGGTTTTTTCCCCCCTCTGTTTTCACCTAGTGATCTGACCAGTACCACACCTCCTGTATTAGTGAGACAACTTTCCGATTCAGTGAGTATAGGAAGCACAGCAGCATTTTCAGTCTGGGAAGGGGTGGGGTGTTAAATGTATTAGCAGATTTAAATACAATAACAAATTGAAGATAAACTCCAGCTCACACATTATAATCAGTTTGAGATTAAAGCAGAGTTGCACCCAAAAGGGGAAGCTCCGCTTTAAAGATTGGTCCCTTGCTCCCCATTAAGGATTGGCACCTTTTGGGGGGGGGGGGGGGGAACAGGTACCCGAGTTTGACAGGTACCCGCTCCCACTTCCGCTGCGATCGCCTAGGCAATCGGAAACAGAAGTTGTCCTCCTACCCTCCCTCCTGGAAGTCTTGTGGGATGCGTGATGACAGGTCTTAGAAGACAACGGGGCCATTCAGGAAGCGCAGCGCTACTCACGCATAAGCAGTGGGCAACAGGATGGCTGGTGAAACGGGCTGCAGCGGGGGCAACGCAGGATCGTGGGACAGGTGGGTGGCTGTTTTTTAAAAGTCAGCAGTTACAGTTTTTGTAGCTGCTGACCTTTATTTTTTTACAGAGTGAGTGGAATTCCACTTTAAGATTTTACATGAATAAATAAAAGCAGATAATTCTAAGCACTACTGCCAGTGTTAACTACTTGACAACTGGGCTATAGCTGAATGACGGCTACAGCGCAGTTTTCCAGTTCTGGGAGGGTGTCATATGATGTCCTACCAGAACATGCCCCCAGCGGCATGCACCTGGTGCTGTCTGTGATCGCTGTGTCCTTTGGACACAGCTGATCACATGACAAGGTAAAAGATCAATCACAGCAGCCTTTTACCACGTGAGCAGCTGTGTCCAATCACAGCAGATCACAAAGTAAATACAGTTGCTGATTATCGGCAGCACCTTGTATGTACTGCCGATAACCGGCACGTTTCACAGAGGACATCTGCACTGATAATCAGGGCACTGATTATCAGTGCAGCCCCAAAGCGCCCATCAGTGCCGCCAGTCAGAGCCTCATCAATTCCCACCAGTTCTGCCTCATCAGTGCAGCCCATCAGTGTTGCCTATCAGTGCTGCACATCAGTGGAGGATTATAAAAATTTTATAATCAAAACAAAGAAAAACTTTTGCTGTTTTTTCATTTATAGTGCAAAAAAAAAAAAAAAATCTCTATTTGTGTGAAAAAAATTATAAAAATTTCATATGGATACAGGGTTGCATGACTGAGCAATTGTCATTCAAAGTCCAACAGCTCTGATAGCTGAAAATTGGCCTGGGCAGGAAGAGGGTAAAAGTGCCCAGTAGGCAAATGGTCTGTCTCATCCATATAAACTGATATATTCTACTGGAGAGCTTGTGCTTTTGAAAAAACCACAGACTTGCTGGCTGGATCACCAGATAAAAATAGAAGAAAGCCTAAAAAAGGAAACCCATACAGCTATCACATCTAAGAATTGGTAAGCTGCAACATAATGTTTGCTTTTGGTTTAATACTGCTTTAATAGTCCAAAATAGCACAAAAATTGGCTTGCGTCCACTTCTGTCACTCCAATATAGCAAAGTCCAGAGCACAGAGGCACAACAGAGCCCAGCCAGCAGGAAGGTTTTCCAAAACTCCACACACATGCATGTCCATAAACTTTTTCTCCAAAACTCCTCTCCACTTTCTCTTTATCAGCCTTCTGCCGTGTTAACCCCTGCTGCTTCTCTTAAAGGACTTCGGACCACACAGAGAGGGGATGCATACCTGTCATCCCTTTATTTCAACCCCCCCCCCCGTGTAAATGAATACATCTTCTCATTGACACTTAACTGACAGAGTGGCACAGTAAAACTGTTGAATGACAGAACAGAACATTTAGATGTTCATATTAGTCCATGCTTTCAATTTAGTGCCAATTGTTCAGGCATTTTTTCTGTAATGAAAACAAAAAGTTTAAACTGTATGAAATGGTTATTGAAAACAAGACCTAATTGATAAAACCAGTAGACGATGATCTGAAGTTTTAACATTGAAATCCATACTAAAATTCCGTCTGTTAGCTTGTCTCTATTAATTGAAGTATTTACGTATTCTTAACTCCTTGCCATGAGCTGTCACATTGATAAGGTGATCCAAAGCCTGCCCTACCGGCTCCAAATTGTATGTATTGATTGACAGCTGTCAGTGGCATTGCGATCAGGTCTATTCACATCAGCAGCTGTGTTCTAACACGAAGGCTGGTGTGTGGTGGGATGGTGAAATCACTGCAGTGCTGACTGTGGCATATCACACGGTTCACTTTTATTTAACAAATATTATAATAATGAAACACAATGACATTTCATTAAATTCTATTGGCCACTGTATGGTGTCAGGAGGAAGGTTGCCTTGCACAGTGCTGGAAAAAAGTACTGCATGGTGTACCTTTTTTCAGTGCACACCTCTACAACATGGTGGCGTGAACCAGCCAGGTAAGAGACATTTTGGTGGAACTGCACTGGAATATCTGCCCAGTCTAGTCATGGTGTGAATAGACCCTCAGAGTGCTGGGTTGCCAACTGAGCACATTCATAGCAGAAAAGAGCAGTGCCCTCTGTACACATACTGTAGGTGCCAACACAGTGTTAAATCCCCCCTTGTGCTTCTAATTGAAACAAACAGCAGGTGCTGAAAACAGACTGAAACTGAGCTTTTAGAGTGTGTTGTAATTACATACAAGGTACAGGGGTATAAAGGTCATTGAGGGCTTGATAAGTACTGTATGTTACCACATTTCCCATTCTTGATATGTCAGCCGTACCAAGCACTTGCATGAAAATGTATCCTCTGCTTTGTATTGCTTCCTTTGTTTGAAATAACTGGTGATCCTGCCAGTCCCCTTGCTTTCCTATTTTCTAATGTGTGCGTGTGTGCGTGTTTTTATATATATATATATATATATATATATATATATATATATTGGACAAAAGTATGAAAATACCAGGAAGTAAAGAACAAAACTGTACCTAATATGGTTTCCAAGATGGCCTGAATTCTTCTGGGAATTGACAAATATAAGTCTTGGATGGTGGATAACGGAATCTGATACCATTCTTCATGCAAAAATCGTTCCAGTTCTCACAGAGGGCTGGATTTCCCAAGAGGCACTGTAGGCATGTGCCTACAGGCACCCTTCCTAGAGGGGCACTTGTCTGTATAAGTTTTTTTTTTTGACAGCTATTCCGAGGAGTCCCGGAAGTGAAGGTCTGTCACGGACAGCTGTGCTGCTTGCAGTAAACTTAGTTTAGATGGCACCAAAACAGATGCTGCCAGGCGGGGCAGGTAATGGACATAACTTGCAACACACAGATTCCACCCCCTACGTCCTCCAGCTCCTGGTCTCCAGCAGCTGATCAAGCGGCTCTATTGGGAAATAGAGGTTTGCAGTGATTGGGCGAGACTCATGAGGTGGTGTGGTGGCCATGGAGGTGAACGTGCCGGCTTGCCGTCTGGTACAGGTATGACAGGCTCAGTCTGGCTGCAGACACTTTGAACTGAGCCATCCCCTCTCCAGTAGGTACTAAGGGAGGGAAGTGAGCAGAGACACTCAGGATCTCTAGGCAGAGTGGAGAGGGCATAGGCAGTGAGTACCTGCCAGTTATCAGAGTGGTGGAGTCTCTGCACACAGAAGAGATAGGAGGGGAGGGTGGATCACACTGAACAGGTCACTGTATACACAATGCAACATCACCCCCTCCACAGAGATGTGAGGGGGGCTGTAGTCACCAAAGCTCCTCCTCCACAATGCGAGGGAAAACTGCGGACCCTGATGTAAAGGGGAACGCTGGTGACTGTGATGTCGGGGGGGGCTTTGTTGACCAGAGACCACCTTACATCAGAGTTCCCCTTTACATCACAGTCCGCAGTGTACCCCTTACATATGAGTTTCCCTTACATCAGAGTTCAGGGTACATAGAGGTCCTCCTTGTACTGTAAGGGGGAACTCTGCAAATTTTGATGTAAAGGAGAACTCTGAGGACTCTGATGTAAGGTGAGCTCTGGAGACTTTTGTGTACGGGGAGCTCTGGTGATCAGAGACCCCCTACATCAGAGTTCCCCTTTACATCACATCCACAGTGTCCCCCTTCTGAGTTCCCCTTACATCAGAGTTCAGGGTCCATAGAGGTCCCCCTTGCCCTATACATCACAGTGTGCAGTGTTCCCCTATACATCACAGTCTGCAGTGTTCCCCTATACATCACAGTCTGCAGTGTTCCCCTATACATCACAGTCTGCAGCATTCTCCTAAACACATATAAAAATATTTTATCAAGAAAATAAGTCTGTCTTACTGTTTTTTTTTGGGAAGGGGATGGAGGGCGCTTCAGAATTCTAGGCCTATAGGCTCCTGAGATGTAAATCCAGCCCTGGGCAGAAAAATTGACCATAGTGGCTCTATGATATTGAGATCAGGCGACTGCAGCACACAGGAAAGGTGCAAGACTTCAAACCATGATTAGACAACACCAGTTGTGTGAATCGGAACATTATTGTCTTGGTAAATGACACTGTCTTCAGGAAACAATGCCTGCACCATGGGGTGTACATAGTTGCTGGCAGTGACTCTACCTGTCAAGGTGATGCTGGGACCTGCAGAATACCAAGATATGGCTGCCCAAACAATGATTGAGCCTCCACCATGCTTTACCATTGGTACAAGACAGTCCTGGTCGTAAGCTTAGTATGGTGGTCGCCACACACAAACAAATCCGGTGGTTGGAAACAGTGTGAAGTTTGATTCATTGGCCCATATTAGAGGCTTCCATTGATTGATAGTCCACGATTTATGGGTTTTGCACCACTCTCTCCTATTCTGAGTATTACTATCAGTCACTAGTGGTTTGGCAATTGCAGCTCACCCATGAATGTTTTGCTTATGGAGTTCCCTCTGCAGTTTTTGTGGACAACTGGTTTTGGAAGACTTTTTTGCAGCAGTTTTTTTTATCTCTTTCAGTCAGTTGACCATGTAAACCATGCTTATGCCTATCAAATAACGTTTTCCCAGAAATTTTATATGCCGTCACAACCTTTTGATACTGTACCTCGCGACACCGCAAATAAATTGGCATCTTCAGTCCCAGAGGCACCAGCTAAGCGGGCACCAGCAATTTGCCTTCTTTGAAGCTCAGTAATCTCTTACATGACTCCACATTACTAGCAGTGCATGCAGTCAATGACGAAAGTGAGGCTTCCCACCTGTTATCTAGGTGTCTCATCACACAGCGGAAGCAAAAGAATGTTACATTATTACTTCTGAATTCAACGGTGCAATTTTAGATCAACATGATCTTTTTTTTCATCCTTTCACACTTTGCAGTGAAAAGATCATTTGAAGTTTGAAGTGATATGGATGTTCATAAGAAAAATTGTAATGTGGAGTTGTCTCATTTTGCAAAACTCTCCTGTGGGCAGCAGGAGCATTGTCTTGCTTTTGCTTATATTAAGTTTCAAGTAGTTTCCATGGAAAACCATTGTATTTTATGATTACATAGCAATAACAGATCTCACTAGGCACTCTCTGGAAAAAACATGGGACGCATCGGTGCTATTATGATTATGTGGATTTGTAATTTTTCCTGGAAATCCTTAAAGCTTCATTCACATGGCCAGACAGGAGTCATACAGCATGCAGAGCCTGCAAAATAAAATTCCCGGGACCCGCTACCGCTGCCAATTGGGATGCATTAGAGGTGGTTGTACGCAGTCCTGTGAAGGGGGTTGTGCAAAGCACTCACACTGATGTATGCTCCAAATGCAAATAGTATAGTACATCTCAATGGGCAGGGGCACATGGCGGCAGAAGGTCCAGGGAATGTCATTATGCAGGCTCTGCACGCTGTACTACCATGTGCAAGAGGCCTAATGGTCTATTTTGGGTCTGTGGTGGTTGGTGAATATTATTTGTAAATTTACACTCACCGGCCTCTTTATTAGATACACCTGTTCAATTGCTTGGTAACACAAATTGCTAATCAGCCAATCACTTGGCAGCAACTCAATACATTTAAGCATCTAGACGTGGTGAAGACGACTTGCTGAAGTTCAAGCCAAGCATCACAACGGGGAAGAAAGGAGATTTAAGCTACTTTGAACATGGCATGGTTTTTGGTGCCATACAGGCTGTTCTGAGTATTTCAAAAACTGCTGATCTACTGGAATTTGCACGCATAACTATCTCCAGGGTTTACAGAGAATGGTCCGAAAAAGAGAAAATATCCAGTGTGCCGCAGTTGTGTGGACAAAAATGCCTCGTTGAGGTCAGAGGAGAAAGGGTAGACTGGTTTGAGATGATAGAAAGGCAACAGTAACTCATATCAATATGGACCAAAATCTCTGAGGAATGTTTCCAACACCTTGTTGAATCTGTGCCATGAAGAATTAAGGCAGTTCTGAAGGCAAAAGGGGGTCCAACCCGGTACTAGCAAGGTGTACCTAATAAAGTGGCTGGTGAATGTAGTCTATGTTTACTAGCCAATTCCAGGTTACAAAAAATAAACATCACAACACATATTAATACATAAGCAATGTGGATAACTGATGTGAATGTACAATATACAGTGGGGCAAAAAAGTATTTAGTCAGCCACCAATTGTGCAAGTTCTCCCACTTAAAAAGATGAGAGAGGCCTGTAATTGGCATCATAGGTAGACCTCAACTATGAGAGACAAAATGTGAAAAAAGATCCAGACAATCACATTGGCTGATTTGGAAAGAATTTATTTGCAAATTATGGTGGAAAATAAGTATTTGGTCAATACTTTGTTATATATCCTTTGTTGGCAATGACAGAGGTCAAACGTTTCCTGTAAGTCTTCACAAGGTTGGCACACACTGTTGCTGGTATGTTGGCCCATTCCTCCATGCAGATCTCTTCTAGAGCAGTGATGTTTTGGGGCTGTTGCTGGGCAACACGGACTTTCAACTCCCTCCAAAGGTTTTCTATGGGGTTGAGATCTGGAGACTGGCTAGGCCACTCCAGGACCTTGAAATGCTTCTTACGAAGCCGCTCCATCGTTGCCCGGGCGGTATGTTTGGGATCATTGTCATGCTGGAAGACCCAGCCACGTTTCATCTTCAATGCCCTTGCTGATGGAAGGAGGTTTGCACTCAAAATCTCACGATACATGGCCCCATTCATTCTGTCCTGTACATGGATCAGTCGTCCTGGTCCCTTTGCGGAGAAACCGCCCCAAAGCATGATGTTGCCACCGTAGTTGCTTCACAGTAGGTATGGTGTTCTTTGGATGCAACTCAGCATTCTCTCTCCTTCAAACACGACAAGTTGTGTTTCTACCAAACAGTTCTATTTTGGTTTCATCTGACCATATGACATTCTCCCAATCCTCTTCTGGATCATCCAAATGCTCTCTAGCAAACTTCAGATGGGCCCAGACATGTACTGGCTTAAGCAGGGGGACACGTCTGGCACTGCAGGATCTGAGTCCCTGGCGGCATAGTGTGTTACTGATGGTAGCCTTTGTTACGTTGGTCCCAGCTCCCTGCAGGTCATTCACTAGGTCATCCCGTGTGGTCCTGGGATTTTTGCTCACCGTTCTTGTGATCATTTTGACCCCACGGGGTGAGATCTTGCGTGGAGCCCCAGATTGAGGGAGATTATCAGTGGTCTTGTATGTCTTCCATTTTCTAATTATTGCTTCCACAGTTGATTTGTTCACACCAAGCTGCTTGCCTATTGCAGATTCAGTCTTCCCAGCCTGGTGCAGATCTACAATTTTGTTGCTGGTGTCCTTCGACAGCTCTTTGGTCTTCACCATAGTGGAGTTTGGAGTGTGACTGTTTGAGGTTGTGGACAGGTGTCTTTTATACTGATAACAAATTCAAACAGGTGCCATTGATACAGGTAATGAGTGCAGGACAGAGGAACCTCTTAAAGAAGAAGGTACAGGTCTGTGAGAGCCAGAAATCTTGCTTGTTTGTAGGTGACCAAATACTTATTTTCCACCATAATTTGCAAATAAATTCTTTCCAAATCAGCCAATGTGATTGTCTGGATCTTTTTTCACATTTTGTCTCTCATAGTTGAGGTCTACCTATGATGCCAATTACAGGCCTCTCTCATCTTTTTAAGTGGGAGAACTTGCACAATTGGTGGCTGACTAAATACTTTTTTGCCCCACTGTATATGTAAATCGCTGAGTTATATAAGTACCTGAAATAAACTATTTATCTTGCTACACAATGCTTTTCCTTTTAAGTATTAGAAGCTAAAATTTTGAAACTAGCAATGGCCCTGGTCTCATTCATTTTTGATTATGTGGTGACCCTTTCTTTTCAGTCAGTGCTGTGGAGACCTTACATATCTTTTGGGAACTAGCTTCAAATTTTTGTTGCAATAACACATTTTTGTCATTAACAACATTTTAAAAAATCAGGTGACTTGAACTATAAAGGATAACTTCACCTTTGGGAACATGTTCCCGCCGCTGCCCGATTCTTCCCCCTCCATGTGACAGTAGTACGGGGAGAAGTGCCCCATACTAGTTCTTGAAAACAGCATGGCCTTGTGAGGCTTTGCCCACATGGCCGCGTCATTGGTTCACAGAGTTCCGTGAATAAATAACAGCCTTTGTGGCTGTCGACTTGTAGTTCTCAATGAACTACCACGGCACTGTTGAGAGCTGTGGTAGTTCATTGAGTCTTCCTGTCAGACTGTGACTGCCTGCCTGTACAGCATACACTGACAGTCTGCAGGAGTCCTGCATGGCACGAATGATCTGCTAATTGCTGGTGCAATGTTTTCCAGGCTCCAAAAAAAAAATTGTAAATGCACATTTTTTACATGCATAAAAATGGGCATTTATTATTATTATTTATTAATTTTTTTTATATGAACTTATCTTTTAAAGTGCAACTATAAGCAAAATGACATATATGATGCAGTGTGTCACTAGCAGTTTTTTTTTTTTTTTTTGTGAGCCCCCTGTTGCATGGTTTCATCTCCTATTGATCCTGCCTGTAGATCTATTACCTTTCTCACAAACTTGCTTAATTAACACAGATGGCAAAGGAACAATAAAGACAGGCTGATTTACAGTTTTTACTGCCCCCTGCCTAAACCCAAAGTTGCAGCCAGAGTGGCTCAGTCACATGCCGATGTGGAGATTAATGGAACTGCAACACAACCATGAGGCTAGGAGTCTAGGCTTGAAGACTAGGTAATGAAATCATTGAAGGGTTCCAATAGAACAAGCTATAAGCACTCGGTGGAAAGCATCTCTAATTTTGCTGGGAATTGCCTTTGACAACTGTCTACTCATGGCCACACAAATAATTGTGCACATGCAAGATGTATGGTAAAAGGGGTTGTGCAGCTTTTATGTATACAACTGTACTGTGATGGAGCTAATGTCCAAAAACATTTAGATGCAAGTAGGATTGCAATGGTTTATATCCTGAAATATTACTATCTTCCCTTCACATTCAGTACAATGGCATTTCCATTTTGTGTGCTTTTTTTTCTGACTTTATTATGTTCTGTTACTATGCAATTGATACGGTTACCATGGAAACATAGTGACATTTAAATATTATTTTACCTGACTGTTATTTTATTTTAATGCTATTTTCTATACCTGACAAAGACCTTAGTAAATAATAGCCTTTTCTCTTGTAGGCTTTTATAACATTGTAAGATTTCTTTTTTTTTTTTGTTTAGGAGCTGGAGGAAGAGGGTATTTCACAGAAAAAGAAACCACTTCATCGGAAAACTCTGTCAGCTAAACGAAAAATTGCACGTAAGTATTTTGGAAGCTGGCATAGAAAAATGTTGTAAGGTGTTTTTTAATTACTATTGCAATTTCTCTTTTGTTAGGATGACTCAAAACAGTCAACTTTGTTCTCAATTCAAGTTGATTGGTTGATTTAATAAAACTTTCTGTGTACTGTTTCACTTTTCAGAGAACATGGAATTGTGCCCATCATTGTTGAGATCAGTAGTAGCTTGTGTGAATGCTGATATGAATCATGTGGGAGTGGTATATTACTCTGTGCATACAAAAAGCTGGTTATTTGGAAGGTCCTACAGGAAGGAAACTACTTAATGTCAAATGGTGGGGCCCTGCTCCCTTATTCCATCTTGCTGTTTTAGGACTCTAGGATACCTTTTGGTTTTGCACAGATGTACAGGCTGCCTTCCCATACTGAAAATGCTTAGTTTGATTTCACTGAACACTGTAAGCATCTCACAGTCTGTATGAAAAGCTGCAGCAAGTCTAGCAGATGAACTCTGCATATTTGACTAATTGAAAATGGAATATGGCCTCTCTAATTGGTATTTCTCAGATATCTCTAACTTAGGCATGCTATTGGGGCCCAATTTCCCCAAACACCTGCGCTTCCTCAGTATCCTTTAGAGTGCCTTTTGAGAGCTGCTGACCTCACTTATCCCTTTCTTTGCTTTATGCTCATCTCACTTATCACAGCCATAAGGCAGGGCATACATGATTCATTTTCATTTGTTCAACCAGTGGGTTGAACAAAAAAAAAATGAATCAGTTTCCTCATCCACACACATGAAATGAATGAGGGAATCCCTCCCGTGGAGCTATCGTATTTTGACAGTGCAGAAACTTCTTTGCCATCAGAATACACTGATAAACACCTCTAATCAAGAAACAAATTTCCAACAGACTGGTTGTACAGAAGTTGATAGGGAGATGGACTTCTGTACAACCTCCCTGCCCATAGATGAATCTAAATTAGTCTGGTCTCTGCTGAACCGGCCACATTTCGTTCCATCTTTGGCTGGCTTAAGACCTATTCCTTGTTCTAAAAGTGAAAGCCTGATATACCTACCCTCTCAGAACAGGAAGATGTGGAGGCCCAGTACACTAAACTTATGATTTCTGCAAAGGAAAAGTTGGTCCAGCTAAAATTTTTACATGGAGTATATAACACATCAGCGGTTGCATCGCATCAACCCAACCCTTTCACCACTTTGTAATAAATGCCAGAATACCACTGGAAATTTTTCATCAGAAAGTATTGAGTTGCCACCTAGTTTTTGCTTACTGGAGACAAATCGAGACTAAACTGTCCAAAACATTTCATCTCTCTGTATCACTTGATCCCCTTCTTCTAATGCTGGGAATTTGTGATGCCCTGTCTGTGGTACTATGCTAGAAGGGAAATACTCCTTAAGTGGAAACTCCCATTCCTGCCAGCCTGTAGTCATTGGTGATTAGCTCTGCTCTTCCAATGTACCAGTTGATGTATATGAGTAGAGGCTGCCCTGCCAAATATGACAAAATAAATTCTGCATTCATTGGATTACAGTTCTATCAGTTGTGGAGTGTCAGCATCACATGTGGAAGTGTTCTAGGATGGTCTGCATACACCAGCTGTCTGCCAATGAATGCCCACTCCAACGGACTGACATCCACACATCAAGGTATTTTTGCCTTTGCAGATCTCTTCCCAAGAGCCTATTGCTTGCATCAGGGCTGAGGCCTCTTGAGAGGAGTACTGAGGCAGAGTAAGCTATGTACAAAACCCTGCTGGCCCCTCCCACCAGCCATAATCTGCTTGCATTGCATAGGGGAGAACGTAGACCCAGTCTGGGTCTAGGATAAGTTATGTAATTTTTAAATGAAAATTTTTATTTAAAGGATAATTACACCTTTGGTAACATATTACATGCATATTTAGGGTATAACATATTACCAAAGATTGACAGCCCACCCACCCCCTTAATCCCCCATTGTGACATTGGGCAGGGGACCTTCTCCCCACACCTAATGTCACAATTCATAAACAGCGTGGCTGTGTGGGGCTCCGCACACACGGCTGCATCATTCACTAATCGTTTCCTGTAAAAGCATGAACTACAACTACCATCTGCCATTGCAGCAGACTGCTTGTAGTTCTCAATGAACTGTGAGGGCGCTGGTGAGTAGTCTTGTAGTTCATTGATTCTTCCTGGACTTTAGTAACTGTCTGCCCGTACGGGAGGTACAGACAAACAACTAAGAGTCTGTAAGATCCTGGCATTGCACCCATGATCTACTGATTGTGGGCGCAGTTCTTTTCAGGCTGCAGAGTAAAAAAAAATACACATTTGTTACCTACAAAAAAAGTGCATTTATTATTATTAACAATATTAACAATTATTTATTTATTTTTACAAACGGTAAACATAGCCTTTAAACATTTCATCAGCATTGAGAAAAACATAAAGAGAGAATGGAATGATTCACTAGCACTCACCAATGCAGTACAAAAGAGGGCTAGTTTATTATATTACACAGGCCTTAACCTCCATAGCTGTCTGATTATGTCCATATTTCTGTGCTCAAAGCAGTACATTTTTTTGCATGGAAATATATAGTTTTTTTTATTGTAGGCCTGTAATTTTTAGGAATAACTCACTGAAATCTGTCCAAACAAGAGTCTAGTAAACATCCCGGGTATGATAAAATTTGAAACTCGAAATCATAAATTATAATTTAATAAATAATCATAAAAAATAATAATATAATAATAAATTTAATTCAATAATATAATCAAACCAAAAACACTGATATTTGAAATATAGCACCAAGATCGCACATCACTGAGCAAAGTCGCAAAATCGTTTTCAGTGTCTGATGACGAATTTCCCCACGAATCATTATCACTCAATTCTGCAAGTGGTTCTAATTTACTATCGCTGTTCTCTAGCTGGTCTAAAACCAATTTTGACCTAAAGGGATGCTTTTTGGACGCCATGGACGTTTCTCAGTTTCCAGGCAGAAAGAACGATACAAATGCAGGCAGGGCACAGGACAAAGCACTAGGGACAAAATGTATGTGAAATGGTTTGATACAGTAATGTTTTACTATGTGATTTTAGTGTATTGAGTGAATGTCACTTTTGGTCATTTTCAAATTTCCCGCCGTTCCGTCCCCCGTACGTCCCGACGCTTGCAGGGGACGGAACCTAGATGACAGATGCCGGCATCCGCCGGATTACATTGCCGGAGACACTGCAGGAGGGACATTGCGGGAGCGCAGGACAAGGTAAGTCAAGAACAGATGCCGGAGCAGCGCTGCATGGTAAGCCCGAGTGTAGATCGGGGTTACCGCTTTTGGTACTGAAACTTTACCCCGAGCTACACTCGGGAATACCTCCAGGGAGGTTAAGAAAAGGTGTTATCCACCTGAAACTGTTGTCCTGTCCTTTGGCTTCTATAGATCTATAGTTGGTCTGACTTTTGAAATAAGCCAGTCGTAGACCAATGTGAAACCTTTCGATTATCTAATTTTAAAGAAGGACTTTGGTCCTTTTTCTGTTGACTCTGCTCCTCCTACCATTTTTGTATTTCTGATGCATGTGTGCAAATGTGTGAAAGGGCTTTGCCTAATGTTTAGGCCCTGGCAGAGTACTTTCACACATTTGCAGGCACACAGGGAAATTTCTGGGCATGCCCAGCATGTGGCAGTTTTGGAAGTTTCAAACCAGTGCGTATGCATGGGGAAACCCATTTATGTGCAGATATGCTGCAAGGCTCTACCCAAAGCCCTGCAACACATCGCACACAGAGAATATGGGAGAAGGGGGTTGGGGAGCATGAATGACATCCTTGCCTAGGTTTTGCAGCATAAGCAATATACTAAAAAAATAAACTTAACCACATGTGAGAGAAGGAGCCGGGGCAAATTTAAAGTTAATTTAGTGAAGGTCTGATTTAATGTTTGGTTGATCATGTATACTAGATAACAGTAAATTCCTAGAAATACTGTATTTGAACATGTACCTGCCTTTGGCACACATACAGTATATGTAACTCGTCAACATGTTATGAAACTGACATATACGGGTTTATCCTGTACTTGCTGTGCTTGAAAGGGTCATCTGTATACCCAAAACGTTCTTCATCTACAGGAGGTGTGTTACTGGCCAGATCACCAGGTGAATACAGATGGAAAAAGCCTAAAAACTAATGCAGCCACCACATTTAATGATTGGTAAGCTGCAATATATAACATTTTTGATTTTGGGTTTAATACCGCTCTAAAGTACATATGAATGGCTCAATTGCATAAACAGTAAGCATAATTTTTATCTGTCTGCAATTCATATTTTTGCTTTAAGATACAAACAAAATGTTTTATGGCTGCTCTGTTTAATTGAACATCTGTTTGTAAAAGTACGTTTTCCAGTAGGTGCTCACAGAGAAGTTACTCACATCACAGATTATTGATGCAGTGTTTGCCATTTCATTCCAGGTATGACTGAGGAGGAGCAGCTGGCCCTTGCAGTAAGAATTAGCCAGCAAGAACAAGCAAATCATGTCAAACATAGACAAGAAGAAGATGAGCTTTTGAGAAAAGCCATTGAAGAGAGTCTGCATGTAAATATAGAGAACCTTTTTTTCTGAGTGTTCTTAGACAATGCTGTAGAATGGCAGGGACATTATTGTGAATTGTTATAACCCTGATACCTCATTCTGTATTAAAAAATAATGCTAATAACTGTGGAACTTTACCCATAACAACTTCATAAAACAAATGTTCTTTAGCAAGGAACATACATTAATTATGCTACCAAAATTAGTGTGTGCTGTAAATTGACTCCAGCATTGATCCTGTTTCTCCTTGCTGAAGGTTGTTATTTTGCTAAAGACCAGAGCCCCTGAGCAGCAGTAAATCTATAGGCTGTCAGCAGATTGACCTCTACATTTTTGGCAAAGTATACAAAAATAGAGAGCAAATGAGCATGTGCAGAGCAGGGTGAGACAGTGTATTTCTAGATTTTAAACAGTATAGGCACTTATTTTTTAATGTTTATATACTTATACCTATAAAATGAGCCAGCCTGAAGTGGTCTAACAGGACTTCATTTTCTCACTGAAAGTTTCACTTTAAAAGAATGCACATTCCCTAGTTTCTTACCTTAGTATAGGTAGTTTCTTTGAAGGTTTCCAATGAGCAGCATGGAAGTTGCTCTCCTGGAATTGACCATATTACCTGTATATGTCATTATTTTGGTCAGTTGGTTTTAAAACAAGACTCTGGGCAGTACTAAAAAAATTATATTTGTCCTCATACTGATAAGAAATATACTGCTTGTTTTTCCAGCAAATGATTTAACAGAAAGTATCTTTGGATTCATTCTGTCAGCTGATGAAGCAGGTCATGTCCTGCTGTCTTTAAACCATTTCTAATCTAATCCATGATCCTCATGTTTGCTGTCAGTGTAATGCAGCCTAGCATGACCAAGCAGTCTAGACCTTCCTGCATTTTAAGCTGATTGATTGATTGGCTGTAGCCTGCAGCGCTGATTGAGCAGAAATGTTAAAAACAGGCTGGTTGAACAGAAGTTGATTAGAAGAGTCCACAGTGCCCATACATGGATTGAAATCCGTCCTGTTCCTTCTGAACCAGCCAAATTTTGATCCATGTGTGGCCAGCTTAACAGAACAGCTCTCAGGTTCTGCATTTCAGAGGTAGATAAAGTTGTAGATTGGCCTGTGAGTCTTGCTTTTTCCAAACCTGTAGTACAATAATGGATATTGAAATACCACAAGTGGCAAAATTGTGTTTATTAGTATAAGCTCAGACTGGATGTCGCTCCACTTCCTTAAACTGAACTTCTCCAAAACCAAGTTTCTTGTCTTCCCCCCCCAGCCCGCACACCACCCCCCCATTGACTTCTCCATCATGTCCAACAACGCCACCATCAAACCCGCCCCGCAGGCCAAAGTACTTGGTATCATTCTTGACTCTAACCTATCCTTCCAGCCTCAAGACCAATCTTTAACAAACTCATGCAAACTCCACCTCCAAAACATCGCCAAAATCCGCGCGTTCCTAACCCCAGAAACCACTAAACAGCTCATCCACTCCCTCATCATATCACGACTCGATTACTGCAACTCCCTCCTTACTGGCCTGCCTCGCCACTGGCTATCCCCACTTCAGTCGATCCTGAACACGGCTGCCAGACTCTTTCACCTTTCCAACCGCTCCATTTACACCACCCCCCTCTGCCAATCCCTCCACTGGCTTCTGATTGCGGATCAAATTCAAAATCCTAACGCTGACGTACAAAGCTGTCCACCAGACTGCCCCGAACTACATCACTGACCTAATATCCAAATACCGCCCAGCACGCACACTCCGCTCCTCACAAGACCTCCTTCTCTCTAGTTCCCTGGTCTCCTCCTCCCATGCCCACCTCCAGGACTTCTCCAGGGTGTCACACATCCTCTGGAACTCCCTGCCCCAACCCATCAGATTATCACCTACTCTCCTCACCTTTAGGCGCACCCTGAAAACCGACCTCTTCAGGGAAGCCTACCCCACCCCCTGCTAACTTGCCGACCTCCTCCACTCTCCTACCACTCCATCCCCCACAGCTTTCTCCTCCTGTGCCACCATCCCCTCCCTCCTAGATTGTAAGCTCGAAAGAGCAGGGCCCTCGATCCCCTCATGTTTTGTATTGTATTGTTATTGTTCTGTCCCCCTTGGTAATGTACAGCGCTGAGCGAACTATTGGCGCTTTATAAATACTGTATAATAATAATAATAAGCCATAGATTTAGTGGAAGTTTTTTTAGCTGCTGACTTTATTTTTTTACAGTTTGACTGTAAAGTGTCATTAAAGCTTCATCTTTTTTAAATTAAAATAACAAACATGTCATAATTACCTGCTCTGTGCAATGGTTTTGCACAGAGCATCCCCAATCCTCTTTTTTTGGGGTCCCCCACCGGTGCTCCTGGCTCCTCACTCATCTGAGAGCCCACCATAGGAAGCTGCTTCCTATGATGGCCACTTGTGTGGACTCGCTCCCAGGCTGGGCTGTTTGCATCTTTTCAGATATACACTACCAGCCTCTGCCCTGCCCCCCATTCTTTGCTCACTGGTTTGACTGACAGCATCTGGATCCAATGGCTCCCTCTGCTCTCAGTCAAGCCTGTGAGAGCCAGGAGAGGAGCTGCTGTACACATGCACAGCGTTAAACCGAGATCGGGCTTAGGTGAGTATTTAGGGGGAGCTACTCTTAAAAGGTTTTTTGCCTCAATGCAGAGAATGCATTATGGTAAAAAAAAAAAAAAAAACAACTGATACAACCACTTTTTTATATGTATTTTTATTGCTTTTACCATCCACAAACAGGGATTGAAAACCCTTCCAAAAAGTTATTGTGTCTGCAATGATAACATTTTTGATTGCTTAACAATAAGCTGTCTACATTTTTTTCAGAGTTGTAAAAGTCCTGATAAATCAACAGATGTCGCAGTTCATGAACTAACAAAGGAGGCATCTTCTAGTGAAGACGATATAGCTATAGATGAACAACATAAAGAGCATTTGTCACAGCAGTCTCAAATTTTAGGTCAAGACTCTCCACAAAACCCCAAGGTGCTTTTGAAACGGTTAAGTCAAGACATAGTGGAAAGTTCCAGTGTCATTTTGTCTCCAAACTGCAAAGATCCTTTACCATGCACAGAAAGCTGCAAAGCATCTTCTTTGTCTCAGAGTATTAGTAATGACTTTGACTGTATGTCACCGTCTAAAGCTTCTTTAAGTCCTGTTTTTCCAGTCAAGTCTCCATATGCACATAAAATCTTACCCTGCAGATTATTTCAGGACAGAAGTCCAAGTGGTGTGAAGTTATCAGAAGGAATAGAAGATCTCCCTTTACATTGTTCAGAAAGTACACCGCTAGATTCTTCTTCATTGATATCTGTTTCAAATAAGTCGGAACTCACAGAAGACACAAATTCATTGCCTAACGTCGGTGTTTGTTTGAAGGGGTCAAGCATAGGAAATACCTCTGTGAATAATAGGGATGCTCTTTCTAAGCATACCTGTCAAAGTTCTGCTTATAAATTTGCCAAAAAGGATCAAAATGACAGTAGTGTCCATTACTACTGGGGTATACCTTTCTGTCCAAATGGTGAGGATCCTAATGCATATACTCAGGTCATACTTTGTCAGCTGGAGGTGTATGAGAAAAGTTTAAAAAAATCTCAGCGACAGCTCTTAAAGAAAACTGAATACGGTGAACCAATTGATCTAGCTGCTTCATCAGAAAACAATGAACATGCAAAAGACAACCAGGGCAGTCTCAGCCAGGAAGATACAGAGGAGATTATAGAGGGTGGTGACCAGCAAAAGCCACATCAGAGCGAGATGGAACCTGAAGAAGAGTCTGATAGTTCAGACATACAGCCTGCTCCAAGCAAGAGGTTAAAGGCTACTTGTAGCCAGTTCCAGGAGGATGACCATTCCTGTCAATCTGAAGGGCAAATGGAAAGTCAATCAAATGTAAGTAATACAATTACTATTTTTAATGTGGTATGGAACCCAAAACCAAAAATTTTATATATTGTAGCTTCCCAATCTTTGTGTGGTAGCTGCATCATTTTTTTTCCCCTCTGTATTCACCTGGTGATCTGGCCAGTAACACATCTCCTGTATTAGAGTGCCTCCAGTCTGGATGGAGCAGCATTGGACAGTAGCATTGTCAGTCAGGGGGAAAGGTAGTGTTAGATGCACTAGTAGATTTAGATACACTAAACAAATTGAAGCCAAAATGCAGCTAACACTTTTTAAGCAGTTAAAGTTTATTGTTCCTTTTTGGGATAAAGGTTTTACATAAACAAAAGTTGATCATTGTAAGCATCCTTGTCAGTGGTAATTGGTTTGTCTCAACTCTCTGCTACATCTACAAGGAAACGTTTTCTGTTAAACTACAGACTTACTGGCTAGATCATCAGGTGAAAATGAAAGAGAGCAAAAAAGAAAAGTAATGCAGCCATCACATCTAAAAATTGATAAGCTTCAATATAATAAATGTTTGCTTTTGGATTTAATATTGTTTTAAGAATATATGTCTACAGAAAATGTTTGTAATTTTTTTGTTTAATTTACACTTTCAATTGCGTTTAAAGGGTTTTTTTTCACCTTTGCCAAAAAACTGCCTATGCAAATAAGTAGCCTCTGTAGATAAAAACAAACTGCAGCTTTGACTACTGCTGAATAGTGCCCTTTCTATAGGTTGCTATTAGATGTGATATTTATCACGTGTTGAATGACGCACATATTCACGCATGTCACTGTTTGAATTTTGTATTTACAATTATTTTTAGGTTTAGTAGCGTGGCATCCTTTATTTACAGTTTAGTATTAGTTTGAGGGAATGCAAGTTGATGCTTGCAGCAACTATATTGCCGTTTATTCCATAAATAAGTTACACAGTAGGTAGCACCGGAGTATTTTCCATTGCTATAGGTGTAGGCCATTTACATACCTCATGAAGCCTGACTGCAATACTCCCAGGACGTTGCTAGGACAAGCGTATTTGTTACTGTTCACCTCCTCCATCACAGGAGTGAGCTTTCAAACATGAAGCTCAGAGCTACTGCACTGGGGAGAGATAGCATATGTGAGGGGGTAGAAACAGAGAACGAGCTTATTCCTGTGATGGTGGAGGTGAGCAGTAACAAATAGGCCTCGCTTAGCCATGTGTGTGTGTATATATGTATGTATATGTGTATATATATGTGTGTGTGTATATGTATGTATGTGTATGTGTGTATATATATATATATATATATATATATATATATATATATGTGTGTGTGTGTGTGTATATGTATGTATGTGTGTATATATATATATATATATATATATATATGTGTGTGTGTGTGTATATGTATGTATGTATGTGTATGTATATATATATATATATATATATATATATATATATATATATATGTGTGTGTGTGTATATATATATATCAATAGCTTTTAATAAATTGTTGGTGTTATTGTTACATTGTTATTGTACTCCTCTTGCCAGTGAAAATTTCAGAATTTTTATTGCACGAAGGGCCCTCTATCCCTCATATCCTGTGCACAAGACAGGTGGCTGATATGCCCTCTTTCACCCAAGCCGCCATTTTTGTACATTTGCTACTGTAGTCCTTTGTAAAGTAATTGGTGATGTCAGTACTTCACCGCTAACTGCAGTAGGTGGACTGCATGGTTTGATCCTCCCATTGCGCTACATAGTTAGATTGTTGGGCTGTGAGACTTCTGGTCTGTGCCGCCTCCTATGGCTTCACATTTTTCACTCCATGTATGCAGGTTATGAAAATCTCATCAGATCCACATGTAATGATGGGGGGTAATGTACAGCGTAGTCACACACAAAAAATGGAAAGTAGAAGAAAAAGACGCAATTATGTGGGTGGGTGGTGTCAGAGTCTTATAAGTAGAACACATGCATATCCATGGTCTAGCCCACACAAGACTGTAAAGGCCAGGACATGATGGGATATGTAGTCTAGCAAATAGCAATGAAGACACTTCTGAGATACCGCCTCCCAGAGCTTGGGGATTGAAAAAGAAGCAGTGTAAAAAAATGACGTTACAAATTTTCTAAAACAGCAAGTTTTACACAAAGTGTGTACTTTTGATAAAATTCACAGCAGCAATTTTGCTTAACTTTCCACACATGGCTATTGTACAGATTTCAACACCATCCCAGAGTTCTATTTTCAATGATATTTGCTTCTGGCTATGCATTACATATCTCAGTTCCCAGTTCAGAAATATACACATATTTTTTTTCTTCAGTCTTATTTTTATGGAAATTTAAACTATGCCTTTGGCCAGAGAGAGTGTTCCCAATGATAGTAAAGGGGCTCAGACTCTGCAAGGGATATCCTCATAAGACCTTTAGTTGCGGCACATAATAATCTAGGGATAAAAGGTATGGTTTCCCTTTAACAGATACATGTCTTTGATGTTCACTCTCTCCACATTTGTTCTTTCACAGTTATAAAACCCAACAATCTATTGACCCCGGCACTTTCTTCTTGCATTATTTCTCTGCATAGCTTCTTGATTTTCTATGTGCTGACATCCCTACATTTAATATCTGTGATTTCAGCATCCACATTATCAGTAAAGGCCATCAAATTCCTCTCCCTGAACTTAGCCCTCCTGCTCACCCATTGGTCCTCTCTTCCTAATCACAGTCCTGTCACTTCTTTGTAATGAACACAGAGTCACTATCCTGCTGCTGTCACCAGTATGTGGCGATGACACTCAGCCCCACCCTACACACAGATTATCCAGCTTGGGGGCAACAATCTGAGTGCCAACAGACTGCAAGTGATCGACACTGGGGTTGACTACCTCTGCAGTCAACCCTTTACAAAACAAACAATAGCTTCCCCCACGTTTTATCAGAAACATGCACCAGTCACATTATCCGTTGTAGCAATTCTGACTTTTAGGAAACGTCTGCAATACATGCTGCTATGCCAGACAGGGATATAAAAGAGGCTAAAATATGGTACTGGTCTTCAATGATCAAGAGTTATTTTAGTTCTTATTCTGAAGTATGGCCTAAAGATTTAAAATATTGTTTAAAGAAAGCAGGAAAAACAGTGCATGCAAAATATTTACAGAAAGTTAGAATCAGCCAGAATCCAATTCAGTATTCCGGTAGAATCACTGGCCCTCAGAGCGACTCTCAGCATGGATGCCTCATTTTGATGGACAATCAGTAGTTTCTGAACTGTAGTTGGAACCAGCTTTTCAGGACCATCAGGAGCAACTTGGGGTTGTGGAAGAGTTTCATGGTTGCTCAGTAGACATCTCCCTGATTCACTTTTCTATTTATATTGATATTTTCATATGATCATGTGCTACAGCTGAATACATAAGATATTATTGTGGACTCGCGTTTGATTAGAGACAAAACTTTATGTGCAGTGGGGCAAAAAAGTATTTAGTCAGCCACTAATTGTGCAAGTTCTCCCACTTAAAAAGATGAGAGAGGCCTGTAATTGGCATCATAGGTAGACCTCAACTATGAGAGACAAAATGAGAAAAAAAATCCAGACAATCACATTGGCTGATTTGGAAAGAATTTATTTGCAAATTATGGTGGAAAGTAAGTATTTGGTCACCTACAAGCAAGATTTCTGGCTCTCACAGACCTGTACCTTCTTCTTTAAGAGGCTCCTCTGTCCTGCACTCATTACCTGTATCAATGGCACCTGTTTGAACTTATCAGTATAAAAGACACCTGTCCACAACCTCAAACAGTCACACTCCAAACTCCGCTATGGTGAAGACCAAAGAGCTGTCAAAGGACACTAGAAACAAAATTGTAGATCTGCACCAGGCTGGGAAGACTGAATCTGCAATAGGCAAGCAGCTTGGTGTGAACAAATCAACTGTGGGAGCAATAATTAGAAAATGGAAGACATACAAGACCACTGATAATCTCCCTCGATCTGAGGCTCCATGCAAGATCTCACCCCGTGGGGTCAAAATGATCACAAGAACGGTGAGAAAAAAATCCCAGGACCACACGGGGGGACCTAGTGAATGACCTGCAGAGAGCTGGGACCAACATAACAAAGGCTACCATCAGTAACACACTACGCCGCCAGGGACTCAGATCCTGCAGTGTCAGACGTGTCCCCCTGCTTAAGCCAGTACATGTCCAGGCCTGTCTGAAGTTTGCTAGAGAGCATTTGGATGATACAGAAGAGGATTGGGAGAATGTCATATGGTCAGATGAAACCAAATAAGAACTGTTTGGTAGAAACACAACTCATCGTGTTTGGAGGAGAGAGAATTCTGAGTTGCATCCAAAGAACACCATACCTACTGTGAAGCATGGGGTGGCAACATCATGCTTTGGGGCGGTTTCTCCGCAAAGGGACCAGGACGACTGATCCATGTACAGGACAGAATGAATGGGGCCATGTATCGTGAGATTTTGAGTGCAAACCTCCTTCCATCAGCAAGGGCATTGAAGATGAAATGTGGCTGGGTCTTCCAACATGACAATGATCCCAAACATACCACCCGGGCAACGAAGGAGTGGCTTCGTAAGAAGCATTTCAAGGTCCTGGAGTGGCCTAGCCAGTCTCCAGATCTCAACCCCATAGAAAACCTTTAGAGGGAGTTGAAAGTCCGTGTTGCCCAGCCAGCGACAGCCCCAAAACATCACTGCTCTAGAGGAGATCTGCATGGAGGAATGGGCCAACATACCAGCAACAGTGTGTGCCAACCTTGTGAAGACTTACAGGAAACGTTTGACCTCTGTCACTGCCAACAAAGGATATATAACAAAGTATTGAGATAAACTTTCGATATTGACCAAATACTTATTTTCCACCATAATTTGCAAATAAATTCTTTCCAAATCAGCCAATGTGATTGTCTGGATTTTTTTTCTCATTTTGTCTCTCATAGTTGAGGTCTACCTATGATGCCAATTACAGGCCTCTCTCATCTTTTTAAGTGGGAGAACTTGCACAATTGGTGGCTGACTAAATACTTTTTTGTCCCACTGTACATTGGACACAAAGAACTCTTATGGCATTTAATATGGCTAATGAGCCTTCCTTACTATATAACCTAATCTTGTTTGGTCTTGAATTGTTTAGTATTTTTATTGTCTTTCTATTAATGCAGCCCTATTATATCAGGATTTTTGAATTCTGTACAGATTTTGGGTTTTGCGGTAAGAAACCCAGACTAAAATGTTTTAATTTGCCTGCAGACTAAGCCATTTCACGATATGCCATAAAGCCTTTGCTAAAGGAGGTTTGCAATGCAATCATTAGGCTGTTGGCTTGGAAGATGTCTACCTAATGGGTTTAATTATCTGTGCCTGGATCATGTCAGAGGTACTGTAAACTGGAAGCTTTAAATGACTAGTTTACCACATGCTTATTACAAATCTCTGGGTTACAGTGTGGTTATCTAAGTGCCGATAATGACTGTGTAGATTACCTCTAAACGATTTAATGGTACAGTTATGAGGTCTAGTATAGGTCCTTTGAAGCCTAGTGGAAGGTCTCTGTGTATTCCTTTTTTTGTTTCTTTGGGATTGTTCAAATTCATTCCTAATGTACAACAGTCATGTGGGAGGGGGTCAGAGAAAGAGTGATTAAAAAAAAAAAGTCACTGCCTGGGCAAGCACAACAGTCCTAAAGTGGTTGTAAACCTCAGACATGAAATATGAACAAAGCATATCCCTCTATAGTGTGTACTACAATTAGGAGCACTAAGTGTCATTTCTGTCTGCTGCCTCCTTCCTCTGCTATCTGCATGAATCACTTCTGACAAGTTTTGCTGACACCAAGAGAAAAATGGTGACAGAGGAGGGATCTCCAGTAGATTTACAACCTCGGCTCTGTTTCTGTGTGCTGTGTGGAGGGGGGTATGGCTCTTCTTTCCAAACAGCTCTCAGAGCTCTCCTCACTGAGCCCTGCAGTGTGTAATTTCAGCTCTTCTCCCTCTTTTTCTGAACTTTCCGACAAGCTTTATAAATGCTAGACTGATATAGAGAAGCAAAGACTGCAGATAAACAGGTACATCCTATGTAGGGGGATTTGGTTTATCTCTGTGTATCATCTGAAGTTAATCACTTTCCTGGATATAGCTAAGGGTTTGCAACCACTTTAAATCTTAATGATCTATCACAGTCTTGCAAATCCTACAGAAATGTGGGGTGACACAGTGCAGAAAGTGACTTCAGTCTTCACACTAATATCCACTTATCTGCTCCTATCCGCTCAATTGAAATTTATAAGACATTTACTTTTGCCCCCCTCCTTCCCTGCATAGAAGCAACACAATTACAATAAAAAAGAACTTGTCAATTCAAATCTTCATTCTCCTTTGATATTTTGCACAACCTCTTCTTCTGCCTTTACTGACCCTAACACAGCAACCGCCACTCTTCAACACAGTAATTTCAGCCTTGCCACCTTTACAAGTGCCTTGGTGTGCCATCTGGCAACTCTGGCTTATCAAATATACTAAAAAGTAAAAAAAATTCATTTCTCATGTGCATTCTTTCTAACATTACCTAAAAAGCTCAGTTTTGGTCTCATCAGACTATAAAACTTTCTTCCAGTTGATTTCAGAGTCTTCCACATATCTGCCAAGGGCCAGGGTAGGGTTAGCAGCAGACAATCCAAAAAATACCTGAATAGCAGAGGTGAGCCAGGGTTATCAGGATAGATCTAGCAGAGATCTGTGAAGAAAAAGTCAAAATAAGTTCCAGAAAGAGAGGAGAGGCAGGCAGACCAGTGGTAGCAGGGGATCAGGAGCACAGGTGTTTGAATAGCCCTTTGGTGCCACAGTGAGGTGAAGGTGTTCGCACTGCTGCATGCGCAGAGTCAGTATGGACACATAGCACAACAGGATCCCAAAAGTTCAGTGGAGTTTGCCCCAGTGGGTAACAGTGGCCATAGCTCCCTGACACTTTACTGTCAAAACAATAAACTAACATGAATATGATAAATTCATCAGTATAGCAATGCCTTTATTAAACTGCAAAATCAATTTCTAATCAAAATTAAACTAGATAATGAATGATAATAAAAATACCACAGGCATTATACTTTTGAAAACTGAACCTATTGTAAAATACACTAATGCAGTGTATTAGCCAACTAGATCTATGAAGAAGAATATTAAAGAATAATTTTCTGGCCTATGATTATTGTATAAGCCATATATACCACTTAGAAGAGACAGTGTTATACAAGCAGTTTTTCTTTCTGAAATGTTCATTTTGCCTGTGTCTCATGGTTGCACTTCCACAAAAAGGACGTTGGATGCATGTAAAAATGGAGTGGTAGTGATGAGAAAAATGTTATTACACTTCAGCTTCTATTAGATGGCTGCAGTATCTCTCACGCTTGGAGAGAATATAAAATCAGTTATTTGTAAGAAAATTTCCACATTTCGGAAATCTTACCTGAAAAATCTGTTACATTTTTAACTTCATGTCAAGGCTTAATATCATACTCAAATGTAGAAAACTGCATTTTTATAGTAAAAATGTTGCTATGTGACATTGGAAGGATAAGATCACCTTTTGATAAAAAATAATAAATGCACATTCTTTTGCAGGTAAAAAAAATTTGCATTTATTATTTTTTGCTGCAGGAGCCTGGGAAGCATTGCCCCAGCGATCAGCAAATTGCTGGTGCCATGCAGATCTTCTGCAGATCTGTCCGCATATATGCTTGCCCATACGGGATGTACGAGCAAGCAGATATAATGACAGGAAAACGGAATGAACTACCACGGCGCACCACAGCGCCATGGTAGTTCATTGAGAACTACAAGCCAACAGCTGCTAAGGCTGTCGGGACTTGTAGTCCATTCACTCACAGAACACTGTGAATGAATGATGCAGCTGGGCGGGTGGAACACCGAAGGGCCGCGGTTTTTAAAATTTGACAGCTAATGGGGAGGAGAAGATCCCCTGCTAGCTGTCAAAGCGGCGAAATGGCTAGAAGCAGGGGCCGGTGCTTTCATAAAATGTTAAACCATGAATATGGGTGTAACATGTTATGAAAGGTGAACTTATCCTTTAAGCTACAAATTCATTGCAAAGCCTATGGGAGAATACACCATTAAATACAGAGTTTTTCTTGGACTATGCAGTGCTCTTAGGATTTTGTGAACAAATACTAGGACATGCCTTATTTATGAAAAAGTTTAAAAGAGAAACTGGCTTAGCCTGCGCTGCATTACAAAAATCAATTCAAACTCTAACTGTACTTTCTCATTCATTGAGGGGCACAGGAATTTGGAGATTATTTTGTTATACTGCTGCCTCCAAGAAGGCTAGACACTGGCAAACATAAAAATTGTGGCAAGCCCAGTATAACTCATTCTGCAGCATGTCTCATTTTCCTTTTTCGTTAGTGCCCCAGGAGGATGGAAATCTTTTCTCTGTGCTGGTCTTTTTACACAGCTCTCTTGTTCGGCATGATCTGTGCCTTACTTTGGAGTGCTGTACCCAGACCCTACTGGACAGGACATGAAAGTCTAGCATGAGATGTGACCAACAAACTCACCCTTGTCCTGCTGCTTAACAGATGGGTTTGTGAATATTTGAGGTTTAGCTTTGTACCCTGAGCTTTGTTGCCTTCCGCCGTGCAGTGCAACATGTTAACCTAGACACACAGGAGGACCAGTCTCCCGGTACTGGTTATCTTCAGCTCATACTCCGCTAACCATTCCACTGCTACCTGTTTTATGACCTTTGAGGTACCAGACACGGATGGCCTGGAATTTTGCCCTGTGTAAGAATCTATACTCTCATCTAAGTCCTTCTCCTCAGTCTTATCCTGGGATGATTTCACATCAATCGTGTTGGATTTTATGGGCAAAATGACAAATTAATTTGCAGACATTGACCACGGAGGCCACAAACATACTTCCACCCCTTCCATTGCAAAATCCTTATCTGATCTGTTCATGGTATTAGAGGCCTTGAAGCAGTTCATGGCTCCCAACCTGCCTGCATCTTAACACAGTTTAGCAGATTTCTATACAGCCTGGGTCTTTTGGAGCAATTCCAGGGTTTTTTTCCTCCAACCTCTTCACAGTTCCCAAACCAAAAGGAGGTATCCATCCCACCTTGGGTCTTAAGGCCCTAATGTCTACTCTCAGGCCCAGAAATTCTGCATAGAATTCAATAGGTTGGTTATTGCCTCCTTTTTTAGGGAGAATTTATGGCCTCTGTAGACATCAAGGATGTGTATCTGTACATCCCCATCTCTTCAGCACAAAAGCGGTTCCTTCACTTTGCTGTGGGTCTTCTGAACTTTCCGTTGGAGGCCCTGCCATTCAGCCTGTTTTGTGTCTGGGTATTTACCAAGGTGCTGGTCCTTTTGCTAATTTGGACAACCTTCTTGAAAAGGGTGCTGGTGAACAATGCAACCAGGAACTAGACCTTGCAAAGATTAATCTGGGTCCTGAACCTTCAAAATTCAGCACAGAAACCAACTCATTTATGGAAATATCTGTGTATTCTAGACACAGCTCAAAAAAGAGTTTTTCTTCCTTAGAAGAAACTTCAAACTTTTTGCTGCCAGACTCTAAATCTTCAGTTGAGGAATCGTTGACTCTTCGCTTCTGCATGAAAGTCCTGGGACTGATGGTAGCTAACTCTGAAGCAGTCCCATTTGCCCAGTTCCACTCCAGACCCCTACTGTGTACATTCTGTTGTCGTGGGACAAGTCAATCCAGTCCCTGGACCAACCACACTGTCATCATATTTCAGACCTTTCAAGTCACTGTAGTAGACCACAAACATCTTTTTTGCTCAGCGCTGACTCATCTGTACAGTTCAGGCAGACAGAAGAGGGGTGTGATGATAGCTAGATACACCGACCGTTTACAGAGTAGTAAGAATGTTTTCCAAAGATTTTTTTTATGTAGTTGGTAGTGTGGAAAAAGAAAAGTACACATAGTTCAATGTTTTACAAGGTTAAATGTTGTTCACCACATTCAGAATACTTTATTAATCCTAAAGGGAAATGATTAAACTATTGTTACCTGTATACAGCTTGCCTGGCAGGTACACTTACTCATGTGTAGTTTCTGTTTACTCTTGACATAAGCTGCTTACAAACAGTAAGGAATCATTCACAAGGGCACAGAGGCCCACACAACATGAAGAACCATTTGTGTATGAGTCCAGAGCAATGTGGAGCTGTGGGCAGGTACAGCCTTTGTTAGTGAAAGGAGATACAATGGCTGTACAGACTTCCCTGCACATTTGCTCTTATGCAGGTCATAGACGGGTCTAAAAAAATGTCAGTTTTAAAAAAAAACAAAACGAAAAATCGGTCGTTCAATGGGCTGACATTACCACCAACGGTGTCTACGGCCAGCATTTAATTACTTCTGTCCCTTGCAGAGAGCTCCGCTATTATCGCTATTATATTTGACATGGAAAAGTATTGCGGTTGCAACAATGTATCCATTTGTACCCATTTCAGATACAGATGTTTTTATTCATATACAAATAGATACATTGTTGCAACCACAATACTTTTCATATAAAATATAATAGCGGACTGGAATTCTTCTTTTTCTTTTTTTCTTTTTCTTCTTCTTTTTCTTCTTCTTTTTCTATTTCTTCTTTTTCTTTTCTTCTTCTTTTTCTTCTTCTTGCAGGTCACGGCATGCGCTGATTTATTATTGGTAAAATGATCGTCTGATTTTCCCATCATTGCTGGGAAAATCGGCCGATTTTTTTCCAACTTTACCGATACAAAAAATGTGCCAAAACCCCGAAAAATGGCAGACCAATTAACCCACTAATGGTGCGAAAATCGGCCGATTTTTTTTTTTTTTTCGACCCGTCTATTGCCTGCATTTCTCTGCATTTGGAGCAGGGAGGATGAAAATCAATGATTTTTTTTAAAAAAATCAACAAAATCTGATTTTTTTATTTAAATGGATTTTTTTTTATTTAAATCGGATTTTTTTTATTTAAATCGATTTTTTTAAATAAAATGCTTTTTGAGGAAAATATATTACCATCCAAAGGTTATTCCATCATGAAATAAAGATTCGTTTTTTAATTATGTAGAATAAGGCTGTATATGTTTAATTTTTTTTGGTAAATAAATTCCATGAATCCATTCACAATGTCATGCTCTTCCAGAGGTTTTTGTAAGATTATTGGGCAGTTTCTCTGCCTACAAGATATTATCACAGATGCTTGGTTTACTTTTGCAGTTCTCAAAACTGAATTTGACTCAGCGGAGATCACATGCCTCTTCACAGCAAAAATGTTATAACATGAACAGAGTTAAGAAAAAGACCTTAATCCTAACTTCTACAAACCTCTGAATACAGAATCAACCCCTTCAGTGCTAAGTTTCAAGAAGTTCAGTGAATAGAATAGAAACAATATTTTTCTGATTGTTTGGAGTGGAATAGATCTGCACAAGAAGAAAGTGAAACTAAGTGTGAGGAGGAAGGGGCTGACAGTCTAAGTTTCTTAAAATATATATATTTTGTTTAGCCAAATTAGTTAACAAACATGGATGTTTGTTTAAGAAAATAACGTGCTGGAATGTTATTGTTTCAGTTGAATAAATCTATTTAAATTGTTATTATTAAGGTAATGATTATTTTTCTCCTTCCTAAGTACAACAGAAAAGTTGTCCAAATATGAATGATTAACCTATTAAACTGGGGATAATAAAACTAATATGAAAAGTTGTTATTCTAAAAATCTTCATCTACTTGCATATTAAAGTTATACCAGCAAGAATTAGTCTTTATGTAGAAAACTAGGATTTAAATCAAGCCTGACTGACTAGTGATTTAAATCAGTTTGATTTAAATCAAATCCACCCTGGTGGGAAGTACTGCTAATGAACTAGTTATTAAGTGAATGGGGTTTAGAAGGGGCAGAGATCTTCCAGTTTATAATCACAACAGATAAAAAAACTAATATGAAAAGTTTTTATTCTAAAAATCTTCATTTACTTGCATATTAAAGTTATACCAGCAAGAATTAGTCTTTATGTAGAAAACTAGGATTTAAATCAAGCCTTACTGACTAGTGATTTAAATCGTGATTTAAATCAGTTTGATTTAAATCAAATCCACCCTGATTTGGAGTCATGCACCTGTTCCCGTGTACCTGTCAAATGTAGATGTGCAAGTCTTTACAGCTGGTGCATCTCCATTTACTAACACAGGCTGTATGGGACACGTAAAAAAAAATGGCTCCTCATGCTGTATGGGCTCTCTTGACCCCCGCAAATGAGCTCTAAGAGATTGTTTTCTTGTGCCTGATGCTTTGAGTGAACAGAAGGTGGCGGCATTGCACCACTACAAATTCTCTGCCACTTCCTCTTAAAACACAGAAATAATCATTTCATAGAATAAAGGAAGTATCAGTTATGTACATTTAAAAAAATATCGACAACGCCACATACAAATCATTTTTAATTTTTTCCTTTAGAGAGAAATAACTCTTGGGTTTTAAATGATATAATTTAAAAAAATACATGTTTAATAGAACAAAGTTGTAGCAGTATGGTTTCATTACTTTCTGGCACACACACATCTGTTCCTGTTGACACAAGCTAAAAGGGTGTATAAGCTTTATCAGACTTGCAGCAAGCATCATGTAGAAATAAAATTCAGCAAAACATAGTAACCAGAATTTGTGCTTCTTTTGTCTGACCTAAGTAAATCAAAATCAGATTACTTACAATAGCTTACTGCTTAATTCAGGAATCCAATAATCATGATATACACAAATATCTGAGAAGCCAAAAGTTTGTATTGTGCAGTCAGCTGATCATAAAACCTGGTATAAACAGTCTCTTCACTTGGCAACCTGCCTGTTCAAAGCTGGACCTGATCCTCGCAGTGTCCATTCCTGTATAATAATGGATTGTTTAGCTGTCGGTTTCATAGATATTGACAGAAAAATAGAGTAGTTGAGTCAATCGTTACTCAACTGTAAAGTACTCCAGACAAACTTTTTTTTTTTTTAATAATAGAGTTTGTATAAAGTGGGAAATGGATTGAACCTCTGCCAGGTGTTTGTTTGCAATCTGTGTCTCCATTAGGTAGACTACCACTACTTGGTGTTACTTTACAGCAGGGGTCTCCAAACTTTTCAAGCAAAGGGCCATTTTACTCTCCTTCAGCTGTAAGGGGGGCTAGATTGTGGCCAGTGGGGGGTAGAAAATGTCGCCGACCTAGCATCAGTGAGAATAAACATTTGCTCAGGGTTGCTGGTTTGTAAGAGGAAGAGAAATGCCCCATTTTTGGTATCAGTGGGAGGAATAGTGCCCCAAGGGCTTGATAAAGGCTAGCAAAGGGCCACTGTTTGGAGACCACTGCTCTACAGCAAGGACACAGACTACAACAAAACATGTTTTTACTAGATACTGTATTATTGATCTAGCTACAGACTTCCCTACTTTTAGGGCTGGGCCACCCTATGCTACAGTTTAGCATGCAGGAAGTGTCAGTTCTAGCTGGCATTTTGGCTGGCGGTGCCTGCGATTTCATAACACTGAGCACTGTTTACTTTTATTAACTTTATTAAAACGTCACAGTGTGACATTTCATTTCTATGCAGCTGAGCTGAGACAATGCATAGAAACGCAGACAGAAACAGAGCTGCAGTAAAAAATAGGTGAGCTGCGTTGCTGGATGGAAGAATGCAGACATGTAGATTTCTAGAATGCTGTGCAACTGACCCAAAGACTGCATTTAAATGTGAACAAGTCACAGAAAACCATTTTCTGTGTGCTTCTGCAAGGATCGACAGTTTCCTAGTGCAGAAAAACGCCAGCGTGCACATTAGTGTAATAAAAAAGCATGAGCAAATGAATGCTGAAACTCCTGCGCTGGACGATAAGCTGCACAATGTCAGACCAGGGAAATCAAAAGAAGCTGTGTGCAAAGAAACAGAGGGCGTATGGGCCTAGTGCATTACCTTCTAAAATGAGATTTATTGAATAAAAAGTAGTATACTCACAAAAGAATAAAATCAAAGGCATATCACAAAAAAGACAGCATGATCCAATCTCCCTAGATTGCTCCAGCATCATCCAAACCACCCCCCTCCCACATTAACAGCTCATTTAGGAGAGGACACAGGCTGTATAGACCTGGCTCTGAGGAAGAGGTTCTGCCTCGAAACACGTCAGACATTTAGAGGCCTACAGTCCCCCAAAAGCCACAGTCGAGGAATATTGGACCATGCTGTCTTTTTTGTGATGTGCCTTTGATTTATTCTTTTGTGAGTATACTACTTTTTAATCAATAAATCTCATTTTTAGAAGGTAATGCACTAGGCCCGTGCATCCTCTGTTTCTTTGTGTACATTAGTGTAAACAGGTTCTTATTCTCCTGCTGTCACAGGGACAGGAGATGAAGTGAAATCTCCCCAACAAGGTCATGGAATACAACACAAACTTGACAGAATTGTTTTGGTGATAAAATGTATGAATACAGTAGATTGCAGTTGGTATAATTTATATATGTTCTGCTGTATCACCTTCTGAGCCTAGGATCTCTCTTCACAGCAGAGTAGAACTAAAGTATCTCTTTTTAATGCTAACTATTAGAAAGTTGAAAATAGTGTGTGCAGGCTTCCATCCTGGAATTACCTTTTGCATTTTTTCTTTTAATTATTCATATGCTATCTTGTAGAGTCGGTTATAATACCTTTCCACAGAATGAAGGTGGTACTGCCATTTCATGAAAGTGATGTAATCCTTCTCTGCGGGAGCTACTTTAATCCTTTGTCCAGAATTGGGTGGTTCTAACTCCAATCCTCTCTCTCTCTCTCTCTCTCTCTCTCTCGTGCTAATTTACCAGCCACTTCTTACTTATTTTAATAACTGCAACTGTCAATGAAATGAGAAGGCAGAGTGCAGTGTGAGACTCAGTGGAGCCACTGATCATCTCTGCCCCTGGTGCATAATGACATACTAAGGCTGTCTATACACCCATAGATTTTTTTTTTTATCCAACCTGTGCACTGAATGAAAGAAAACGAACAGATTCCTCCATCCATACTAAAGAGTGCTGATGGACGAATCTCCCACAGTTGGGTTATTGTCACCAGCTGTCAGGATAAATAAACAGTGCCAGCATCTAATTGAATGCAGGCTTTGTACAGCTGAGAAGCTTCTGCCCAGCTCCTTTGACAAAATGACATTTGTTGATTCGAGTTTTGCCAGCAGGGCTGCTCACAGTACAATTTTTGGCCAAATTGCTGGAATCAACTGACATTTGATTTATGCCAAAAGTTTATGTATAGGTGTTTTTTAAATTAAAATAATAAACATGTCTTACATGCTCTGTACAATGGTTTTGCGAAGAGAAGCACCGATCCTCCTCTTCTCGGGGCCCCGCGATGGTGATTCTGTCCCCTCCCTTCTGCTTAGTGCCCCTATATCAAGCCGTTTGCTATGGGGGCGCACTCACTCATGGCCCTGCACTATGTGACCATAAAATGCACAGAGCTGTGCTCGGCCCCGCCCCTGCTCTCTCCTCACTGGCTCTGATTGACAATTGGCACCTGCTGCAGTATCTGAGCCAATGAGGAGCCAGAGAGCCGAGAGAGCCTTGGCTGTCGTGCACAGCGCTGGATTGAGCTCAGGCTCAAGTATGGACTTGGGGGCAGGGGAGCTATATGCAGAAAGTTTTTTACCTTACTGCATAGAATGCGTGACGGTAAATGAACCTGCTATATAACCACTTTAGGTTATAGAAAATCCCAGTTCCCTCTGTTGTCTTGCACAGCAGCTGGGAAACTTATTGAAAATAGCCACAAGACACCAATTTTGCAAATATATATGTATACATTTTTTAAACTTGCAATTTTTGAGTGTTTTTGCATTAAACTAAAAAAATAAAAGTATAAATGGAAGCACACAAGTTTATTTCTTTTTAATGAGTGACAGAAATTGACAGCTTTTTTATTTTGTTCTCATCTTTGAACAGCCTGTTTGGTTAAACGCCTCTGATTGTAAAAAGTCACATATGGTTTGGCTTATGTGATATTGTTTTGGGAAGTTCTTTTTTTAAATTTTTTGTATATTTGTGAAGGAAATTAAAGGTACCTGTACCTAAAACCTGATTTTAGTTTTTGTTTGGCTAGTCAGGGGAGTGGTTAAAACTGCTGCTGTCAGTTTGTTGTCTGTGCTTTATGGAGATTTACCCTCTCTATTTGTCCTGGTGACCCGAAACTGAAATTTTATGGTGGTAATTCTTTTGTATCTTTAAGGGGCAGTTCGCACCAGGAATTGTACAGGAACGCACTGTGTGATCCACATGAAGTTCTGTGCAGTGCGATTTCAGCCCATTCATTTTGAATAGGCTGAAATAGCACCGCACCAAAAGTAGTACATGCACTATGTTTACAAGCTCACTGCAACCACATTGCATTGTACTTTTTAACTTATTATTGACACCTGCTGCAGATCACAACTGCAGTGCGTTTTGAATGTGTTGCAGGAAATGCACATGGAACATGGTTTCCTGCACCATGTTGTGGTGTGAACTGGCCCTTAGACTGGAAATATAAAATAACCTAGAGAAAAAAATCTTAGGGGTTCTAAACATTTTGTGCTCTTTAGGAATAAGCTCAGACGGGTTCAGATCCTAGTCCAAACCCGCCTGAGCGAGCCCACACATGTGATTGTGGGGCGGGAAATGCATTGGACGCTTAGAATTGGCCCAGTACATTGACAGCTTCCTGGTGGCCCTCTCATGTGGGTTCAGACAAAGCTCATTCCTATACTCTATACAAAGTCAAAATAAAAACATTTTGTCTAAGAAAAAAAACACTTTAAAGCAAGACTCCAACCAAACAGAATAATAATTAAAAAAAACAAAACAAAAACAGTCCATCAAAGATGAAATTAAAATTCAGCTTTTTCTGCAAAACAAACCATTAATCTTAAGCTGTATTTTGGAGTATTTCTTCTCTTTCTACTACTAGATGTCTTCAAGTCTTCCAGGTTGAATGACAGGTAGCATAATTTGAAAGAGAAGTATACCACTATCCTCTGCCTCCTAGATTGTAAGCGCCAAGGAGCAGGGCCCTCGAACCCCTCGTGTATCGCATTGTATTGTTATTGTACTGTCTTGTGTACTGTCTCCCATTGTATTGTACAGCGCTGAGCGAACTGTTGGCGCTATATAAATACTGTGTAATAATAGGTAACTGTTTGGCCATACTTCTCTTGTGGGTCACAGAAGTACAATTACTTTTGTCCTCCTGTGCACCCCGAGTCATCTGATAGTTGCGCAATAAAGAACAAAAACATGCGCACCAGCCTTGCGCATTACCTCAACGACAGGAATTTTATTGGAGGATAAAACAGATGTATACTCACAAACGTCACAATTTCATATGCATGTGTTATCCAATACTGGACAATCAGACCAGAGTCATGTGCAAGTCCCAATTGAAGGAATATCCTATAGAATGACTGCCACGTTTCGAAGGGAGATCCCTTAAAAACGCATATAGCCTACTATCAGCTGACGGGGCAGAGTTGTGCTAGGCTGTGAAAGGAGCCTGACAATATTGTCAGGATCCACCCAGCAGCCTGATTGACAGCTGGCTCCACGTTTCAGTGAGCGACTGAGAGCTAGAGCCAGCCTTGCCTGACCCCTCCTCTGTCCGGTGCTCTAGTAAGTGCTGGAGGAGCAGAACTGAAAGCAGTGACTGACAGGCACTGCTCTCTGCTCAGAGCAGACCAACAAATGAGCGATCAGCAATTGTGTGACTGTCATGAACCGGTCATTATGTGAGCACCATTTAATGTAGCAGTAAGGACTGCCCCACTGCTGGAGCTTGGGAGTTACCCATGATATAATTGAACCTATGAGGGGTGTGTGTGTGTCAGCATCCTGTAACCCCCTGTACCGTTGGGTTTGGGGACAGGGAGGTAGCACAATGAACCCTAAAAAAAGTCGATTTGCGATAAAAGCTGAAAGAAAACTGAATGACTAGAAGGAAGCGACGGCTGCGTGTGTGATGGTTTGATGTACAAACTGTAGTTTAGAGAACAGACAGGATGGTCTTGTTCCACTCAGTTGTAATTTAGTGTGATCACACGGCTTCTGATTAGCCTCCCATAGTTACAGCGCGTTCATCTTTAGCCCTGGTCACAGAGTTTGCTTGCTGTTGTTTATTTCTGTATCCTGAGCTACCGTTCCTGTGGTGCAAGCATAGGTAGTATTGATGTTCTGTCTTATTGTCTAAGGCAGAGAAATATGCTCTTATTCTCTCAGTAATAGCCTTTGTGAAATACAGCTCTCAGTACAGCCCTGCCTGTTCATGTTACTCTGTAAGGAAAGGTTGGTTGGTAGTTGGCTGAGGATTTATAGGGCTTACAGATGGGTGCTAGAGGTATGCCGGACTGAACTAAGCAGTCACTTTCAGGTTACACTTACAGGATGAAGGAACCATATGATGTGTCTTTGATTATCAGAGTCTTTTGTGGTAGATGTGTTTTAAAGGGTTTTTACCTGTTTACATATTTACCCTGAAGAATGAAACATACTGGCAAAAAAGCTTTTAAAAGCAACATTAAAATGCCATTTGTGAATGTAAGTTTTACATTTATACAGTATAGTATAAGTACCGTATTTTCCGGCGTATAAGACGACTGGGCGTATAAGACGACCCCCTACTTTTCCTGTTTAAAATGTAGTGTTTGGGCTATACTCGCCGTATAAGACTACCCCTCTTCCAGTGCACACCAGTGGGAAGAATCGTGCCCTATCATTGGTGTCAGTGGGAGGAATAGTGCCCCATCATTGGTATTAGTGGGAGGAATAGTGCCCCATCATTGGTGTCAGTGGGAGGAATAGTGCCCCATCATTGGTGTCAGTGGGAGGAATAGTGCCCCATCATTGGTGTCAGTGGCAGGAATAGTGCCCCATCATTGGTGTCAGTGGCAGGAATAGTGCCCCATCATTGGTATCAGTGGCAGGAATAGTGCCCCATCATTAGTATCAGTGGCAGGAATAGTGCCCCATCATTAGTATCAGTGGCAGGAATAGTGCCCCATCATTGGTGTCAGTGGGAGGAATAGCACCCCATCATTGGTGTCAGTGGCAGGAATAGTGCCCCATCATTGGTGTCAGTGGAAGGAATAGTATCCCATCATTGGTATCAGTGGGAGGAATAGTGTCCCATCATTGGTGTCAGTGGGAGGAATAGTGCCCCATCATTGGTATCAGTGGGAGGAATAGTGTCCCATCATTGGTGTCAGTGGGAGGAATAGCGCCCCATCATTGGTATCAGTGGCAGGAATAGTGCCCCATCATTAGTATCATTGGGGGGAATAGCACCCCATCATTGGTGTCAGTGGAATAGTGCCCCATCTTTGGTGTCAGTGGGAGGAATAGTATCCCATCTCTGGTGTCAGTGGGGGAGGGGAGGAATAGTGCCCCATCGTTGGTGTCAATGGGGGGGGAAGAATAGTATCCCATCATTGGTGTCAGTGGGGGGTGGAATAGTGCCCCATCATTGGTGTCAGTGGGGGGTGGAATAGTGCCCCATCATTGGTGTCAGTGGGGGGTGGAATAGTGCCCCATCATTGGTGTCAGTGGGGGGGGGGGGATAGTGCCCAATCGTTGGTGTCAGTGGGGGGGGGAGGAATAGTGCCCCATCGTTGGTGTCAGTGGGGGGGAGGAAAAGTGCCCCATCATTGGTGTCAGTGGGAGGAATAATGCCCCATCATTGGTATCAGTGACACCAACGATGGGGCACTATTCCTCCCACTGACACTTGCTGACCCCTGTTCCAGTACGGTGCTGCTGCAGCCAGCATATGTGGTTGCAGCAGCACCTAAGCACGGCACACTTACCTGCATCTCCACTCGATTTTCGCGGGGCCGCTCAGCTCCGCCTCCTCGCCGGTGATTGGCCGCCTGTGTGCCTTTCCTGAGCTACAGTTCTGGCGGCCAATCACCGGTGAGGAGGCGGAGCCGAGCAGCCGCGCGAACATCCAGTGGACGAACCGAAGGAAGGAGCAGCCGCGCTTCCTGGACCGGATCGTCGTGGGACTGGAGCCAGGTAAGAGACAGCAGCCCCTGCCCACCCCTGTACTTAGTGTCCCTTCAGTTGGAAGGGGGGGCGGCGGCGGCACCACGCCGCCCCCCTAAAAAGTGTCTGCATGCCGTTACCGGCGTATAAGACGACCCCCGACTTTTGAGAAGATTTTCAAGGGGTAAAAAGTCGTCTTATACGCCGGAAAATACGGTATATGCTTTAACACAGCATCTGCAGCATTTTGTCAGCACACTGAAAACTGCATGAGCATTTCAGCAGGGTCCTACTCTTTACCTGACCCATCTTTCTTTCAAGGGCTCATTAACATGGGCATAGGCAGCCTTTGTTAGTCAATGGAGACACAGTGACTGTACAGACTCACCCACACTTCTGAGTTTGACAGATTCGCCGGGATGGGTGCACAACGCACCGTGCCCCTGCATGCAGCTCCACGTTCCTTTGCATGCAAAAGCAAATTGAACTCGAAGTCAAGGAATCCTAAGTACTGCAAGTTTCACTATGGAACTTGGTGTTTAAAGAAGAATTCCGGGCAAATTGTTATTTTCCCATGCAAGTGTGACTGGGTTAAATGCTGTTTTTTGTCTAGGGCAGGGGTGGGCAAACTTTTTGACTTGAGGGCCGCAATGGGTTCATATATTGGACCCGGGGGCCGGACCAAGAGTAGATGAATGATGTGCATGTGTGAATTAATATAAATTAAATTAAAATTTGTAACATTTCATCCCCCATAGTACTATTCCCCCCCAAGTAGTAAGCCAAGTCCCTCCTGTGTCAATTTACTTACCTTTGCTCCACGCGTTCCTCTCGCCGTGTTCCCGCGCCGTTCCGGTCTTCAGGGCGGACTGTGAGAGGAGCCTAGCTCCCCTCACGTTCGTCACGCTGCCCCGCCTACACACATCCTGACAGCCAATCACTGGCTATCAGGATGTGAGTGGCAGCGAGACTGGCCAATCATTGCATTTGAGCGCGCTGAATGATGCAAATGTTTGCCTGCCCTGGCTGTTTTTTTTTTGTACCACGCTCCGCGGGCCGGATTAAAAGGTCCGCCGGGCCGTATACGGCCCGCGGGCCATAGTTTGCCCATTGCTGGTCTAGGGGCTCGGAAAGCAGAGATATACTTGCCTAATCTGCCGATCCACAAAGTGCAAGACCAATCCCTGCTGCTACTGCTCTGCCACATGCTAGCGGTCTTACGAATGGACTGTTCCTGACGTCACCACGCCCATAGACCGGATCCGGGCGTCAGGACGGCAGGAACAGTCCACTGCTGGACCTGGGGGAGCACTGTTTTCCAGAGGATCGGAGGATGGGGTAAGTATATCTTTCCCTAAACTCCTGGACAACTCCTGAATGGGAAAATAACATTTTTAACTGGAGTTGACCTGACATCATTTTTATTTTTACATGTTACGTGCATGCATTATAAGTATGCAGGTATTTATTACCTCTTACGTAGAGCACAAAACTCTCCCTGACTATGCTTTCATCTGTCTTTTCTCCAGAAGAATGCCACCATTTTTGCTCAGGCATTATTCAGTGTCGCCATCTACTTTGTGGACTGGTTCAGGGATCACACAATGATGTAAATTTTCGTTCCTGCGTAGGTGTTGACAGTGTTCATAAATACCTGACACAGATCAGCCCACTGAGGCAGCCAAACAGTCTCTTAACTGTAGGTCAAGGCTGCTTGGTAATGATAAAATGTGTAGCTTACATGATACTATTGTTGTATAGTGTATAGTGACATGTCAGAAATGCATTCATAAAGATGCTCAGAGGTTAATTGCATAAAAACTAGAAAAGCAATGGAAATGCAAAACCTGCTTGTGTCAGGTAAGCAGCAGATCATAAGAAAGTCAACTGCAGGTCACATGCACCTGTCAGTGAATTCTGAATGATCTTAGAAACATCTTAAGCTGGCCATACATTATACTATACAGTGAAAGAAATAAGTATTTGATCCCCTTCTGATTTGAGTGTTTCCCCACTCACAAAGAAATGATCAGTCTAAAAATCGAATGGTAGGTGTATTGTAACACTGAGAGACAGAATAGCAACAAAAAATTCAAAAGAAATGCATGTCTAACAAATTATGCACTGATTTGCATGTTCATGAGGGAAATAAGTATTTGATCCCCTTCACAAAACATGACTTAGTACTTGGTGGCAAATCCCTTGTTGGCAATCACAGAGGTCAGACGTTTCCTGTAGTTGGCCACCAGGTTTGCACACAACTCAGAAGGGATTTTGGCCCACTCCTCTTGGCAGATCCTCTCCAAGTCATTAAGGTTTGGTGGCTGACGTTTGGCAACTTGAACTTTCAGCTCCCTACACAGATTTTCAATCAGATTAAGGTCTGGAGACTGGCTAGGCCACTCCAGGAACTTAATGTGCTTCTTCTTGATCCACTCCTTTGTTGCCTTGGCCGTGTGTTTTGGTCCATTGCCCTGCTGGAACACCCATCCACGACCCCATTTCAATGCCCTGGCATTGCCCCATCCATCGTCACTTTGATGCAGTGCAGTTGTCCTCTCCCCTTAGCAGAAAAACATCCCCAAAGCAGAATGTTTCCACCACCATGTTTGACAGTTGGGATGGTGTTCATAGGCAGCATTCCTCCTCCTCCAAACACGGCGAGTTGAGTTGATGCCAAAGAGCTCGATTTTGGTCTCATCTGACCACAACGCTTTCAACTAGTCCTCTGCATCATTCAGATGTTCAGTGGCAAACTTCAGATGGGCCTGGACATGTGCTTTCTTGAGCAGAGGGAACTTGTGGGCACTGCAGGATTTCAGTCCTTGTCGGCGTAGTGTGTTACCAATTGTTTTCTTGGAGACTGTGGTCCCAGCTGCCTGGAGATCATTGACAAGATCCTCACGTGTAGTTCTGGGATGATTCCTCACTGTTCTCATGATAATTGACACTCCACGAGGTGAGATCTTGCATGGTGCACCAGACCTAGAGAGACTGACAGTTGTTTTGTGTTTCTTCCATTTGCAAATGATTACACAACTGTTGTCACCTTCTCACCAAGCTGCTTGGCGATAGTTTTGTAGCCCAGTCCAGCCTTGTGTAGGTCTACAGTCTTGTGCCTGACATCCTTGGACAGCTCTTTGGTCTTTGCCATGGTGGAGAGTTTGAAATCTGATTGTTTGATTGCTCCTGTGGACAGGTGTCTTTTATACAGGTAAGAAAATTAGATTAGCAGCACTCCCTTTAAGAGACTGCTTGTAATCTCAGCTTGTTACCTGTATGAAAGACACCTGGTAGTCAGAAGTCCTGCTGAATGATAGGGGATCAAATACTTATTTCCCTCATGAACATGCAGATCAGTGCAAAATTTGTAAGACATGCATTTCTTTAGAATTTTTTGTTGCTATTCTGTCTACAATATGTTACAATGTTACATATGTTACAATGTGCTACAATACACCTACCAATCGATTTTTAGACTGATCATTTTTGTGAGTGGGCAAACATTCAAAATCAGCAGGGGATCAAATACTTATTTCCTTCATTGTGTGTGTATGTGTGTGTATTTTTATTTACCTTTAACTAGGTAGTGCAAGGCCTTGCCTGATTGCATACAAATTGAAAGTGTTTAGGTTTGACTTCGTATTATATGGTTTGGTAAATCTACAGGAAAGTTGTATAATGTATGGCCAGCCTTTGACCAATGGCATCGACACAAGCCTAAGGCCTATCAATAAAGTCCAACATTTAAAATGGTTCTTAAGACTAAATCATTTTTTACCTTAATGCCTACCCTGTATTAAGGTTAAAAAAAGTCACTGTCTCAATCCAGCACTCTACTGGTCTACAACAACACTCTCTCTCTTGATCTCTCTCTCCCCCTCGCTCTCTCTCTCCCCTCGCTCTCTCTCTCCCCTCGCTCTCTCTCTCCCCTCGCTCTCTCTCCCCCCTCGCTCTCTCCCCCCCTCGCTCTCTCTCTCCCCCTCGCTCTCTCTCTCCCCTCGCTCTCTCTCTCCCCTCGCTCTCTCTCTCCCTCGCTCTCTCTCTCCCCCTCGCTCTCTCTCTCCCCTCGCTCTCTCTCCCCCTCGCTCTCCCCCTCGCTCTCTCTCCCCCTCGCTCTCTCCCCCTCGCTCTCTCTCTCCCCCTCGCTCTCTCCCCCTCGCTCTCTCCCCCTCGCTCTCTCTCCCCCTCGCTCTCTCTCCCCCTCGCTCTCTCTCCCCCTCGCTCTCTCTCCCCCCTCGCTCTCTCTCCCCCCTCGCTCTCTCTCCCCCCTCGCTCTCTCTCCCCCCTCGCTCTCTCTCCCCCCTCGCTCTCTCTCCCCCCTCGCTCTCTCTCCCCCTCGCTCTCTCTCCCCCTCGCTCTCTCTCCCCCTCGCTCTCTCTCCCCCCTCGCTCTCTCCCCCCTCGCTCTCCCCCCCCTCGCTCTCCCCCCCTCGCTCTCTCCCCCCTCGCTCTTTCCCCCCCTCGCTCTCGCTCTCTCCCCCCTCGCTCTCGCTCTCTCCCCCCTCGCTCTCTCTCTCTCCCCCTCGCTCTCTCTCTCCCCCTCGCTCTCTCTCTCCCCCTCGCTCTCTCTCCCCCTCGCTCTCTCTCCCCCTCGCTCTCTCTCCCCCTCGCTCTCTCTCCCCCTCGCTCTCTCTCCCCCTCGCTCTCTCTCCCCCTCGCTCTCTCTCCCCCTCGCTCTCTCTCCCCCTCGCTCGCTCTCCCCCGCGCTCTCCCCCTCGCTCTCCCCCTCGCTCTCCCCCTCGCTCTCCCCCTCGCTCTCCCCCTCGCTCTCCCCCCGCTCTTTCTCCCTCGCTCGCTCTCTCTCCCCCGCTCGCTCTCCCTCGCTCTCCCTCCCTCGCTCTCCCTCCCTCTCTCTCTCCCTCTCTCTCTCCCTCTCTCTCTCCCTCTCTCCCTCCCTCTCTCTCTCTCTCTCTCTCTCGATCTCTCTCTTTCTTTGTCTCAATATCTTTCTTTCTTGATCTCGATCTCTCTCTTTCGATGCCACAGTCTGGCTTGCTAGTGAGCTGATAGTTGCGCGCCTATGGGAAATGGCTTCCTATGGTAGTGCACTAAGCAGAGGGGCACCCCAGAAGAGGAGGTTCAGGACTGCTCTGAGCAATACCATTGTACAAAACGGGTAAGTATAACATTATTATTTTTTTTTATATTAAGCTTTACAATTACTTTACTTGCTTGATAACTTTGTGACATACTAATTTCTGTTTAGCCCCAATCTCTCTAGGAATTGGGGAGATGTGAAATAAAAGGGTTGGTTTGTAGTGTTTTCAAAAGTCTTGTCTCTTTTCCAATTGCTCTGCGCTCATTCGCTCAAATTTATGTCTAAATGTCTTCAAAATAGCCCTAACAGATTTTCAACAGCAGTTCCCTAGAACTACTAGATTGTAAGCTCCAAGGAGCAGGGCCCTCCTATCCCTCTTGTATTGAACTGCATTGTTGCTGTATTGTCTCCCGTTATATTGTAAAGTGCTGAGCAAACTGTTGGCGCTATATAAAGCCTGTATAATAATAATAATAACTACCTGCAGCTAATTCAGGCAAGCATTTGCACCATCATCAGTAACATTACAGACACGGCAAATTCGTATGTTTTTTTTTCCACTTTAAGAATCTGTCAACATGGCAGGGACATATTCTGCAAATAATTACTGCCAGTTTTTAGATTAAGAAACTGGCGGAAATTAAGACCAGCTCTGAGCCGATGCACTGAGGTATGCCAGTACACAAAGCAGGCAGTGCCATTGCTGGGAATCTGTCATAAATGCGACAGCTTCCTGCACAGTGCTGTATCCCTGGTCCCATATAGCTGTTGGCCAGGAGATTCCACCATCTAGTGTCTTTGAGCACCTTTATATTTTTAGAATGTTTTTCTTTTTTGTGATTATTTTTAAGACTACATTGCATGTAGAAAATGCTTTTTATGTTTCTCTTTTTCAGGAACCTTGTACCGAAATGCTGCCAAGTAAATGCGAAGGAGTGGCTCCAGAGGTGCTTGAAGAGAGGTAAGATAGTACACACATTTTGTTTCCCATCCTTGTTGTCTAAGCAGTGTAATGTCTACCACTGATAACAACCTGTACCAGCTGACCATCAAGCTAAAATACTGGCCCTTTTTACTATGAGACTGTTCTTTTCCCACACAGTATCTAGCAGGCACCTGGCTCTGGGCCACACACCATGTCTCTGGAGTGCTTTTCCTGGCAGCACAATCATTTTTCATGCTTTAGGTGCATTTCTTTTTACATAAACATGTTTCAAGAGCAAGCAATATTCTTGTCACAAGGGAGACAACTTGTTTGGAGAGTAGTTAGAGCTGTTAATGTAATCGTCTGAAAATTAGTATAAGCACTGCTACAGTGTAACTTTATTGGGGTATTAAGTGCTGCAGGTGAAATGCTGAATGTAGCGGAACACCAAATGACTCCGGTACGTCTGGATCATTTTCATCTATAATGTGTGCTCTTGAAATATACAACAAATGGTACTATTTATCGCCTGCATAGTTTTAGAAGCAAGTACATCCAGAGGGAAAACCAGTGCAGCTGAAATGTGCATAATAAAGCCCATGCGACACATTTACATCTCACAAACTTATTTAGTATACAGTACATGTATTTTACTATTCTGGATGTTTATACAGAGCTTACATTTTCTATAGAGCTTTCAAGCGTGTGTTGTCATCATTTGCATCTTTCAATGTCCCATTAAAATTGGCATTGTATTATCTCTAGTTCTGTAAAAGAGGCAAGTCAGTTCTGCATTCAACATGGGTAGAAGATGGTGGTTATATCACTATCTCATTATGGGAAGAAACCTGAGCCCTTTGGGGGGGAACAAGGAGGCCATAACAAATCTGTGAGGATAAGGCCATCCATGATCTTGAAATGAGAACCTAAAGCTGGGTACACACTAGACGCTTTTTTTCATTCAACCCAGCAAGCTAACCGAAAAAAGAAAACAAAACAGAGATCACTCTGCTAACAGAAGCGATGTTAGTACAGCGATCTCCCTTGCTGTGCCTTTGTGTTCTGACATAGGGACAGCACCCCAACCAGAACACACTGATCAGTGCTAGCTGCCAGTGCTGATTGGATGCTGGTTTTCCAGAATGCCCATTCAACATAAGCCAGCCATAAGACCAGCTTCTGTATAACAGACAGCTGTACACACAGGCCGAAAGTTGACCAGGTCTTGCCTAACCGATTTTCAGCCTGTGTGTACCCAGCTTAAGGCTGGCCATTGATGCCTTGTTTACTTTCAATCAGCCTAAGGGCTGATAAAAAAAAACAAAACAAAACTGAAAGGATTCCCCCATCCACACTGACCAGGTAGATGGAGAAATCCTCCCCTCTGTGCCATTCTGGTAATACACTATTCATCGGATGCAGCCAGTTGGTTAAGTAAAATTTTCCAACAGTCCCATTCAACAGAATGGGAATGGCCATAGATGGATTGAAATTCGGTCAGTCCCTGCTGAACAGGTCACAATTTGGTCTATCTATATGCAGCTTTATTAAGGGTACCAGTACAGAGAAGTAATGATAATTGAGAGCTTGCCAGTTAAATCTGCAAAAGCATTGCAAATGTTTCTGAAATGCACATTCAAAAGCCTCCACAGTTTTGATGCATTTTAAGAATTCCTTTCAACTGTCTTGAACGAGAAAATTAATATTGAAGGAGCATTTATCTTCTTTATAGTTGCTCAGCACATATGTGTGAATAGTTGCTTTCAGTAAATAGTAAAATCTCTTTTTCCTATGTCAGGTAACTTGAAAACACATTGATATATACAAGGCCTTAAAAACCTATAGACGATATGTTTATATTGAGTTTATTATAAATTGTTCCCAAAATCAAGACAACATCAGTATTCAAGTACATTGGTTACATTGCCTCTACATTACTTGGCCCTGATGTATTGTATGTATAATACAACAGCTGACATTTATTACATAATATTTCATCAAAATGGTACTATTATTGATGGTCTTCCTTGCTTTTGGTGTAATGATAAAACCAGGTTGCATTGCAGACAGGAAAAGGTAATTGAAAAGTGCAGTGTTCTGCTTTAAATGCATTAATGATCCATTCTGGCTCACAGAGTCTTGCATCGTGTCACCTGATGTGCTCCTGTCTCTGTTACTCTTACACGGTGTTTCTATTTATTTTCTTATTCAACAAGCGTGAGCTGGGAGGCGGAAGCAGCCTCTGTGGACTCGGTTTCACCACCTGGATATTTTATCATAAATCCTAGCTGTCTGCTAAGTGTTTGTTGTGTGGCTGGTCACAATAAATCTCACCGGTACACTTGAGCAGACTTGCTAAAAAGCTAGAGCAGGAAGCCTTGGCAATAACTTGTATATCTGTTAGGCCTACTGAAGAAATTGTATCTTTATCAGTTACATATATATATATATATATATATATAAAATCTGCACATACATATAATACGTGTGTGTATATCTCCTGTCACAGTATATAGATAGTATCTCTGTTGCAGGAAGGAGGCATGCTACGACACATAGAATAGTAGGCTTTTACTTAGCCTAAGTAACTCAATCTGATAGGTGTGTTCTCCCAGCTATCGCACAGCAGACAGTCATGACTGTTCACCCTCCACAGGGTTTTTAACCACCTCCCATCCAGCTGTTGTATATAAACGGCCAGACGGTGGCAGTGCAGGGTTGGGTGGCCGTTTATAAATGGCCTCCCCACCCCCTGCTTGTGCGCGCTCCCTGGAAGTGCGAAGCACCGCGATCCGGTGCCCGCTGTGTCCTCCGATCGTCGGATGGGACCTCTGTACAAGGTTCCGATCATGTGGTCACTGATTTGCCAATCAGTGATCACATGCAGAGTAGTAAGCAGGATGTCACTTGTGAAATTATTGCTTACTATTTGTGAAATCTGTGAATGGTCACAGCTTGTCACATGGTACAAGGCTATGCACAACAGCCTTGTACCATGTGACAAGCTGTGACCAATCACAGCTCACTCAGTAGTTCTCAATGGCTTCAAGAATGCAGCTAAAGAGAAGGAGAAATGATTGCGTTTACATCCTTTATGGGTGTAAAAGCAATCGGTGTAAAAAAAAAAAAAAAAAAATCTTCATCACCCTCCACAAGTAGTACAGTGTCACCATGGTGACACTGTACTGCTAGGGTGACAGTATGTAAAAAAAATAAATAAATAAAAAATATAAACATTTTTTTAAAAATGTAAAAAAAATGTTTAAAAATGTATAATTTTTGGTTATAAACTAATTTGGGTAATTTGTTTTTTTACTAAAAGTATAATGGAATAAATTTTGGCCAAGATTTATGATGAAATACTATTTATTTGCAAAATTTTATAAGAAAAACTTTTTTTCAAAATTTTTGGACTTTTTAATTTACATAGCAAAAAAAATAAAAATCCCAGGGGTGAATAAATACAACAAAATAAAGCTTTATCTGTCTAAAAAAAAAGCTAAAAAATTCATATGGGTACAGTGTTGCATGACCGCGCAATTATCATTCAAAGTGTGATAGCACTGAAAGCTGAAAATTGGCCTGGACAGGAAGGGGGTAAAAGTGTCTGGACTGGAAGTGGATTACAGTCCTTAGCAAAACCACTTCTTCCTGTGAGGCTTCAGAGCACTTTTATAATAAATCAGGTATTCTGGCAGGTGGACCAGAGTGGCCAGGCTACAGTCCAACCAAAACTCTTCTTTAGCTATTCTGTAGTGTGAACTCCAGGCCCAAAAGATGAAATTTATGACCAGCCTTTAGCTCCAGGCCATTTCTGGCACTTTTTGTTTGTATTTTAAAATCAGTATTTGTTGCTAGAAAATGTCTTAGAGCCCCCAGACATTATATATTTTTTTAAAGAAGTGGCCCTAGAGGATAAATTAGTGGTTTTTGCATTTTCTTTACTTCACAAGGTATTTGTGTAGCGTTTTTTCAAATGCAATTTGTGGGAAAAAATACACTTTTTTGAATTTAATTTGAAAAATTACCATAACCCAATTTTTTATGAATTATAAAAGATGATGTTACGCCAAGTAAATAGATACCAAACATGTTACACTTTAAAATTGTGCACGCGAATGCAACGGCAACAAACTGCATACATTTCATTAATAGGCAACGGTTTCAAAGCCTTTACAGGTTACCACTTTAGATTGGCAGAGGAGGTCTGGTGCTAGAATTACTGCCCATGATCTGACGATTATGGCAATACCTCATGTGGGGGACAATTGCTGCCTGCCTGCATGCATCAGTACGCCTTTGTGCGTGAGCACGGGGGCACTGTTAGTTTTTTTTTTCTACACTGTCACTTTACATTTTTTTTTCTTTTCATCAGTTTTAGTGCTGTCACAAGGAACATAAACATCCATTGTGACAGCAATAGACACGTGTCAGGTATTCTTATGGAAGGATCTGGGGTCTCCAAGGCCCCAAGCCCTTCCTCTGCACTTGAAAGCATTCAAAACACCTAGATTGGTGTTTTTGAATGCTTTCAGATTTTTTAAATTGGCGCAGAAAGTTTTCGCGTAAACTTTTCGTGATGTCAGGTCATCGCTCCGGTTTACAATAAAGAAGAGCCAATCAAAGCCAATTCCAGCTTTGTTCAGCTGCCTGGCCAGATCCTTGTGGGACAGGAGATCCCAAGAGAGCAGCAGGAGGAGAGGGGCATCCCCTCCCGGTGCTAGTACAAACAATGGAGTGGATAGTAGCTGCTCCAAATACTTGTACTAGAGAGCTGACCATTGGCTCTAAAAAGCAGTACTAGGGTGATGCCCGCAGCTGCAGGCATCTCTCCGGTACAACCATGGAAAGTCTAGTGACATACGGGTATGTTGCTGGTCCGGAAGTGGTTGGATAAATTCACATTTAAAAGAAAAAAGAAATGCAAAGCCTGGAAAGCATTACACCAGTGATCAGCAGTGATCCATGCTCCTACGGACTGACAGTATAAGCTGTCTGCCTGTACATCGTTTGGCCAGGCAGTTGCACAATGACAGGAAGAATCAATGCACTACCCGAGAGCACAACAGTGCTGTGGTAGTTCATTAAGAATTACAAGATGACATCTGAGAAGGTACTTGTAGCTCATTCATTCACAAAAGTATTTGAATGAATAACGCTGCCGTGTGGGCAGAGCCCCACACAACCACGCTTTTTTCAAATAGTGACAGCTGTCCTGAAGCTCCTCATGCTCCTTACACACAGAGGCACAGCATTGGTGAGTGGCTGCAGGTTGAACACGTAACGTTTCCAAAGGTGAACTTATCCTTTAAAATAAGACTGACCTATATTCCTCAACAGGTTCTCCTGGCGACTACAACCACCCCAATTTGCTTTCCTGTTACTCTGGAATTTTTTATCTTTCACCTGGCATAGCAACTTAAAGGATAGCATCACCTTGTATAGTATGTTACATGTTACACCCATATTTAGGGTGTAACAAGTAACATGATGGCAAGTGGACCCCCTTCACCAACCCCCCCAACAAGCATGCCAGGGTTCTGTCAGATTTATTATTGGTTATCGCAAACAGGCTTGGAGCACAAGTGCAGTGATTACCGCACTCATAGGCCACTGACACTTCCTCCAGTTCTCTAACTTCTAACTGCAAGTTTCTACCTTGGTGCAGAGCTGGTAGAGCCTATAGTAGCCTGTTCACTTCATTGGGGATCCACTGATTGTGGTTCATAATAATAATAATGCACATTTTTTTCAGCAAATGTGGGTGCATTTATTTTTTGTTTGCAAAAGGTAGACTTAGCAGTCTTAAGTGATCTGATCAGGTAGGATTTCCTTTACAAGAGGTAGTATCTTATAGACTCCAAGGCCCACTTCATCACCAGGCACTCATGCCCCACTATGCCACAATTATTTTCTGCAGTTCTTTTTTCAGCTTGGGTAAACCACATGGAGTTCTTCCAGATTTATCGACCGAGGGAGGACTGCTACCCTGTCCACACTCAGGCATCTGTTTTAACCACAAATTCTCATTTGTCTGGAGCAACTAAGACCCATTCTTTACACAGTGCGCAGCTTTCAGTTGCTGCACTTCCTGATTTGGGGTCTTTGTGAATGCTGTGTCCTTGGGTAGGTCTTTCAAGGGAGCTGCAGGGGTGGCAAAATTAGGGATGAACCTCCTATAGTAGCTGACTATACCAAGGAAGGTTTGCCATTCCTTTTTTTCAATAGCTGCAGCCACTATTGATGGTTCCCACTTTGTTAGTTTGTGGTTAAATAAGTCCCCTGCTAATGATGTACTGCAAATCCTCCATCCCTATAGCACATTATTTTGGATTGGCTGTCAATTACTTTCACAGTCTTACTAAAAATCACTGTATCATTTTATTAGGTGGCTCCATACTTTTGGTGTGGCTAAGAATTTTATTCGTAGCCCTTTGAATGACTGGTGGTGGTGGTGGTGGTTGAACTTGCAAAATCTGGTGCAACTGGTCATAGAAACCACCCAGCTTCTAGGTTTTGTTGTCAAAGCTTAATTGAACAAGCAAAAATTACAAGTTGATTGACTACCATGCACAGTGCACCAAATTTTGAGTGCACCAGTTTTAGTACATCTCCCCAAAGCAGAACGTGTCCAGTTTTCTTTTGATAAACTACTCAGACACACCTACTCTTTCATCTCCGCTATATAAAATCTAATCATTCTGTAGTATCTAAATATAATCTAGGAGGACAAATAACTCTCTATGAGAGAACACAGGAAATATATACAAAGGCAAAGGACATCTGTGAATTTTCTGGCAAGATCTACAGCTTTTTTTTTTTTGCACTTACAGAACAAATATAACAAAACACTTCCGATAGTATATTTTTACAGCCCAAAGTTGTTAGGGTTTACATACACTTTAAAGATGAATTCCAGGCATAGATATTTTTACATTGGTCTAGCTTTGGACCAATGTAGCTGTGCATATACCATGCCTGGCCAATGCCCTTGGAAGCTGGAAGTCGCTGCAACAGTGATCTCCACTAGCTTCTGGGTCTCGTACTGAGCAGCTGCCCTGCTGCATTGTGAACACAGGAGGTTGCTCGCTTGGCATGGGGGCCACACTAAAATGCACATAAACAGTTTGAAGTGGGAAAAACAAACACACTGGAACACATAACAGATAATCTAAAAATGCATGTAATTGTGCATGTGGAAATGCACACTGACAACAGGGATTGTAGTGTGAACTAGCCTTTAAGGCTAGGTTTTCATTAGCGGCAGAGATTTCCTCTCCTCTGAAAAGCGATTCATTGTGGATTGCTTTTCAGCAGTGTTTGACAGGGGATTGAGAGACAATATGTCTCCTCTCAATGCCTGTTTTAAACCCTTCTACAACCCCTTTCATGCTGCAACAATTGTAGGAAGGTTGCAGCATGGCCCCATTCATTTGAACAGGCTAAGTTAGGCAGCTCCACTGCTTGCTGAATGCAAAAGGAGGATAAAATGTGGTGGGGCATGTGTACACCCCCATTCAGCTGTCATCGCAGCTTGGGATGATTTGGTTGCAGTGGGGGGAAGGGGACCTGTAAAAACACAGCCAACCATGTGTTTTTAGCCCCCCCCCCCAATCACAGGTGTGAATGAGCCCTAACAAGTAAACAACAATTGCATCTTAGTTGAGCATAAGCTGGAACACGAGTGCAATTCCCTTTAAGAACAGAAATGTTCAGTCATCAAAGCAGTTTGTTTTTTTTTTTTTTAAATAAATTTTTGTTCCAGTGTAAAATGGGTGTAATAGTTTTATTTAAAGTAACCTATTATGTTTGTTGTCGCTAGTTTAAAATAGGTGAGGTGCTTATGAAATCAGCAGCTAAGGATTTGGTGAGAGACATGAGAATCACTTGGATATGTGTTGTTGGACTTTTGTGTGAGTAAACAGATTACATTACACATGGAAGGACTATATGGCGTATTTATAAAACAGTGAATGTGACTTCTGACAAATATTCACTGAAAGTGATTTGTTTTGGCGCATATGATTTAAATTACAGGAAATCATGAACTGCCTGTGAATGTCATATTTATTGCTTTATAAATATGTTCTTATGTCCCTCAGTTTACAGCTGTAGATATTTGCAGCAACAGACTATGGAGCCATGTGATGGGATAAGTAGTTTCATTCAGGGTGGATTTGATTTAAATCATGATTTAAATCACTAGTCAGTACGGCTTGATTTAAATCCTAGTTTTCTACATAGACTAATTCTTGCTGGTATAACTTTAATATGCAAGTAGATGAAGATTTTTAGAATAACAACTTTTCTTATTAGTTTTTTTATCCCCAGTTTAATAGGTTAATCATTCATATTTGGACAACTTTTCTGTTGTACTTAGGAAGGAGAAAAATAATCATTACCTTAATAATAACAATTTAAATAGATTTATTCAACTGAAACAATAACATTCCAGCATATGTTATTTGCTTAAACATCCATGTTTGTTAACTAATTTGGCTAAACAAAATATATATATTTTAAGAAACTTAGACTGTCAGCCCCTTCCTCCTCACACTTAGTTTCACTTTCTTCTTGTGCAGATCTATTCCACTCCAAACAATCAGAAAAATATTGTTTCTATTCTATTCACTGAACTTCTTGAAACTTAGCACTGAAGGGGTTGATTCTGTATTCATAGGTTTGTAGAAGTTAGGATTAAGGTCTTTTTCTTAACTCTGTTCATGTTATAACATTTTTGCTGTGAAGAAGAGGCATGTGATCTCCGCTGAGTCAAATTCAGTTTTGAGAACTGAAAAAGTAAACCAAGCATCTGTGATAATATCTTGTAGGCAGAGAAACTGCCCAATAATCTTACAAAAACCTCTGGAAGAGCATGACATTGTGAATGGATTCATGGAATTTATTTACCAAAAAAATTAAACATATACAGCCTTATTCTACATAATTAAAAAACGAATCATTATTTCATGATGGAATAACCTTTGGATGGTAATATATTTTCCTCAAAAAGCATTTTATTTAAAAAAAATCCGATTTAAATAAAATAAATCCGATTTAAATAAAAAAAATCTGATTTTTTTTTTTTTTTTTAAATCATTGATTTTTATCTACCCTGGTTTCATTGGATAAATGATCTTCACAGTATATGTGAACCCTTACCTTGTAAAACAATTCAGTTTAAAATATATGATTATAGTTACCCTTTTCTTGTGACAATGAGGGGGCATGACAGGCGCAGTCTGACCAGAACACAGGTACAGTCCAATGTAAAATGCAGATAGAAATATACTGTGAAAAGCGGGGCAGGTGGTTGTGTCAGCAGGAGGTAGAGGAACAGCAGTACACTGCTCTTCCATGTGAAGAGCTGTTCAGGGGGGATGTCAGCATGTCTGCCTGTTGGATTACAGGCCAATTAGAATGCAAAGAAGAAAACTGACCACACTGGAATGGTTGGGCTCTCATGCCCTGGCATAGTCAGTTTGAGATAGAAAGGCGGGGGACTGGCAGTATCACCAGATATTTCACACAAAGGAAGAAATACAAAGTGAACAGGATACTTTTTATCAAGAGTACATTTTAACACAGACATATATTATAAATATGAACTGTTGGGGTAGCATACACTTTCTCATATATTTTTTTTTTTGCGAATTGGCTTTTATTTTTGCACAGGTGGTTTAGAATTTTTGTGCTATTTATTAAATGACTATTTTGTCAATAGTACATTACAGAGTAGTACATAGCTTAGAAAAACTTTCTTTCTTGCAGATGTTGCTGTTTTTATTTTAACCACTTCAAGTCCGGACACTTTTACCCTCTTCCTGTCCAGGCCAATTTTCAGCTTTCAGTGCTGTCACACTTTGAATGACAATTTTGTGGTCACACCCTGTACCCATATGAATTTTTTTAGCATTTTTTTGAGACAGATAAAACTTTATTTTGGTGGTATTTATTCACCACTGGGATTTTTATTTTTTTGCTATATAAATGAAAAATTCCAAAAATATTGAAAAAGTGTTTTCCTTATACAATTTTGCAAATAAATAATCTTTCTTCGTAAATCTTGGCCAAAATTTATTCCGTTATCCTTTTAGTAAAAAAACATTTTTTACTTTTTTTTTTTAGATTATTATTTTGTTTTTTTTTGTTTTTTTTTAATACTGTCACCCAGCAGTGGGGGGGGGGGGGGTAATGAAGTTTTTTTTTTTTACACTGATTGCTTTTACACCCATAAAGGCTGTAAAAGCAATAATTTCTCCTTCTCTCTGGTTGCATTCTTGCAGCCATTGAGAAATACTGTGAGAGCAGTGATTGGTCACAGCTTGTCACATGGTACAAGGCTGTTGTGAATAGCCTTGTACCATGTCATCTCTGTGATCATTCACAGATTTCACTAGTAGTAAGCAATGATATCAGAAGTGACATCTTGCTTACTACTATACATATGATCACTGATTGGTCAATTAGTGATCACATGATCGGGACCTCACACAGAGGTCCTGTACAGCGATCAGTGTTCCGCTGTGTCCAGAGAACACAGCGGGAACCGGATCACGGTGCTGTGCGCTCCCAGGGAGCGCGTACAGTCCAAAATGGCGGGCACCGTTTATGAACGGCAAACCGCCCCTGCACTGCCCCCGCCTGGTCGTTTATATACATGTGCTGGACGGGAAGTGGTTAAGCTTCATGGTGAAATATTATTGCAGAAAGTAACTTCATTTTGTTATACTTTTAGTCCCATCTCGCCAGCTGATGTGAGGAAAGAACTGTCCATCGAGAATACCCAGGAAGAAAGCGTCTGTCCAGGTATGGCATTTATTTTCTGTTTACTCGACTTCTCTTATTTTTAGAAGATCTGTTCAACATTTGTAAATGATGTTGAATGTTGTTTACTTGGGTTCTGATATGTAACCTCTAAACGTAAACTAAGGGCTATACAAAAGAATCTTCCGCTAATATTCACTGATGAAAAGTTTCAAGTTGTGTATTATATTTCCTAGCACACAGACTTTCTCATACATAATATTGACAACTGTCAGCTTAGCACCAGCCTCACCTTTGTTTGGCCTGCATACAGAATGTGTTACTTGTTTACATATCAAAAAATACAGTGTAGGACACATACATCTCAGTACATTGTCCATACAGGTCAGCATACACAGTGCAGCATACATGCAGCTCAGTACCTTGTCCGTATATGTCAGTAAATGCTTCAGAACTTGTGAATGTGTGAGGAGCTTTGCCTCATGGGACATGCAATCCTGGGTAGGAGAAGAAAGTGAGTGATTCTAAAGGCCGAAGTTTTTTTTCCTTGCTATAGGGGCACTGTATACTATACTTTTCAGCTTGCTAGAGGGGCACTCTGCAGGCAGGAGGAGGGACCCCGGGAGAGGAGAATGAAGGCTGCTCTGTGCAAAACAATTGCAAAGAGCAGGTAACTATGAGAACTTTGTTGTTAGAAAAAAAAAATCCAACATTTACAATCGTTTAAGGGCTCTATGCAGGGAAGATCAGCATCTGAATGCAGAGAAGCTGGAGCCCAATAGATTGAAGGTAATATAAAGCATAGCAATTAAGTTTGCAGTAAAATTGTACCAGTATTTTGTATTATATTTAAATGATTATATACAAAGTCTCTTTCAGTACTACTTGCCCTCCAGAGGATTTACCCCCCTTCCTGACCAGGCCATTTTTTGCAATATGGTGCTGTGTTATTTTAACTGACAATTGCGTGGTCAAGCAACCCTGTACCCAAATTAAATTTATGTAATTGTTTTCCCCACAAACAAAGCTTTCTTTGGGTTCTATTTGAATGCCTCTGCGTTTTTTATTTTTTGCACTATAAACAAAAAAAGACCGACCATTTTGAAAAAAAACCCCAAAATATTTGCCTTTTTGCTATAAAACATATTCAATAAAATTTAAAAAATCACATTTCTTCATAAATTTAGGCCAAAATGTATTCTGCTACATGTCTTTGCTAAAAAACAAATCCCAATAAGTGCATAATAATTGGTTTACGTGAAAGCTATAGCATCTGCAAATGGTGGTATATATATTGGAATTTTTTTTTTTTTTATACTAGTAATGGCTGCGATCAGCGACTTATAGTGGGACTGCGGTGGGCATTCTGACACTGGGCAGGAACTGACTAACGGCTACTGACATTCCGGTGACACTATTATAGTGATCGGTGCCAATGAAAAGCACTGACCCTGTACTCATTTTAGTTTTAATTATATCTTTATAGATTTTTTCCAATACAAAATCCACTTTATAACAAACGTCATAAAACACAAATTCTTCTTACATTTATCCAATCCCTATTCCTCCTTCCCCTCCCCATCAATTACCCCTTTGTCTTCTTATTCTTTTCATTTTCTTCTTTGTCTTCTAGTATTCTCCTTGTCAACGTATCCACCATCTTATCCTTTTCCTTCTGTCTTATCCTTCTGCATACTCTTATTCCTATTACTTCCTTCTTCTTTACACTCCAACAGCTTCTAAATATCTTTTTGATTTTTTAAAGTCGTACCAACTACCCCAAGATTTTTTTAGATTTTTCAACTTGGCCTCTTCTATATGGTATAGTTCCTCCATCTTATATATATATATATATATATATACTCCACTCTAGTTATTCAGTCTTTTATTTTGGGTGGCTCTGTTGCTTGCCAGAGTTTAGGAATAAGGCCTTTGGCCGCATTTAACAAGTGATACAATATCATGTTCTTATAGTGCTTCACTGATGTCTCAGATATGTAAAAGAGACAGATCCACAGATCTAGCTGTATTAATTCTCAGTATCTCCTGTATATATTGAATTATCATGCGCCAGTACACCTGTATTTTGGGGCAATACCACCAAATGTGTGTCATTGTTCCCTTACTCCCACACCTTTGCCAACACATAGGTGATACATCTGGTCTTTGCTTATGTGCTATATTAGGTGTAATATACCATCTTACAAGACATTTATAATTCCTTTCAACTGTGTTCATATTCACCACCCCATGTGTTAATATAAACATTTAGTTTTTTTGTTTCTCATTCAATTTTGTTCCAAGCACCTTTTCCCACTTCTCTAAGAACCCTTGGAACTCTAATCCAGATAGTTCCGTAAGGATCTTATAAATTATAGAGGTAGCATGTTTTTGTATTTTATTTAAACTAAACATATGCTGTAAAGCAGGGCTTGAAAAAGCCGCTCGCCCGCTCGCCAAATGCGAGGAGAAATTCCTCTGTGGCGAGCGGCGAGCAGCGAACACAGATGAAGCATGGAGCGACTGCACCTGCGCTCCAAGCCTCACTGTGAAGCCGAGTTCCGGTTTACAACTTCCGGTTTCTGGCTTCTGTGGCACCGCCACTGAGGGGACTGGTGCAGGAGAGGTCCGCTCTCCTCCGCTGAGAGGAGACACCCTCTCCACCGCCGCGGGGGACCCGGGGGGACAGTAAGTACTGTATACAACATGTCCTATCACTATAATAAAATACAGGGGAGCTGGGATATACATTACTCAGTAATGTATATCCCAGCTGCCCTGTACTCCATTATAGTGTTGACATGTATACAGTAATGATTGCTGTATACATGTCATATCACTATAATGGAGTACAGGGGAGCTGGGATATACATACTGTATACATGTCACATCACTATAATGGAGTACAGGGGAAATGGGATATACATTACTGTATACATGTCACATCACTATAATGGAGTACAGGGGAGATGGGATATACATTACTGTATACATGTCACATCACTATAATGGAGTACATGGTTGCTGGGATATACATTACTGTATACATGTCATATCACTATAATGGAGTACAGGGGAGCTGCGATATACATTACTATATACATGTCATATCACTATAATGGAGTACAGGGGAGCTGCGATATACATTACTGTATACATGTCAGATCACTATAATGGAGTACAGGGGAGATGGGATATACATTACTGTATACATGTCAGATCACTATAATGGAGTACAGGGGAGATGGGATATACATTACTGTATACATGTCATATCACTATAATGGAGTACAGGGGAGCTGGGATATACATACTGTGTACATGTCATATCACTATAATGGAGTACAGGGGAGCTGGGATATACATTACTGTATACACGTCACATCACTATAATGGAGTACAGGGGAGATGGGATATACATTACTGTATACATGTCATATCACTATAATGGAGTACAGGGGAGCTGGGATATACATTACTGTATACATGTCACATCACTATAATGGAGTACATGGTTGCTGGGATATACATTACTGTATACATGTCATATCACTATAATGGAGTACAGGGGAGCTGCGATATACATTACTATATACATGTCATATCACTATAATGGAGTACAGGGGAGCTGCGATATACATTACTGTATACATGTCAGATCACTATAATGGAGTACAGGGGAGATGGGATATACATTACTGTATACATGTCAGATCACTATAATGGAGTACAGGGGAGATGGGATATACATTACTGTATACATGTCATATCACTATAATGGAGTACAGGGGAGCTGGGATATACATACTGTGTACATGTCATATCACTATAATGGAGTACAGGGGAGCTGGGATATACATTACTGTATACACGTCACATCACTATAATGGAGTACAGGGGAGATGGGATATACATTACTGTATACATGTCATATCACTATAATGGAGTACAGGGGAGCTGGGATATACATTACTGTATACATGTCACATCACTATAACGGAGTACAGGGGAGCTGGGATATACATTACTGTATACATGTCACATCACTATAATGGAGTACAGGGGAGCTGGGATATACATTACTGTATACATGTCATATCACTATAATGGAGTACAGGGGATCTGGGATATACATTACTGTATACATGTCACATCACTATAATGGAGTACAGGGGATCTGGGATATACATTACTGTATACATGTCATATCACTATAATGGAGTACAGGGGAGCTGGGATATACATTACTGTATACATGTCATATCACTATAATGGAGTACAGGGGAGCTGGGATATACATTACTGTATACATGTCACATCACTATAACGGAGTACAGGGGAGCTGGGATATACATTACTGTATACATGTCACATCACTATAACGGAGTACAGGGGAGCTGGGATATACATTACTGTATACATGTCACATCACTATAATGGAGTACAGGGGAGCTGGGATATACATTACTGTATACATGTCATATCACTATAATGGAGTACAGGGGATCTGGGATATACATTACTGTATACATGTCACATCACTATAATGGAGTACAGGGGATCTGGGATATACATTACTGTATACATGTCATATCACTATAATGGAGTACAGGGGAGCTGGGATATACATTACTGTATACATGTCATATCACTATAATGGAGTACAGGGGAGCTGGGATATACATTACTGTATACATGTCACATCACTATAACGGAGTACAGGGGAGCTGGGATATACATTACTGTATACATGTCACATCACTATAATGGAGTAAAGGGGAGCTGGGATATACATTACTGTATACATGTCATATCACTATAATGGAGTACAGGGGATCTGGGATATACATTACTGTATACATGTCATATCACTATAATGGAGTACAGGGGAGCTGGGATATACATTACTGTATACATGTCATATCACTATAATGGAGTACAGGGGAGCTGGGATATACATTACTGTATACATGTCATATCACTATAATGGAGTACAGGGGAGCTGGGATATACATTACTGTATACATGTCACATCACTATAATGGAGTACAGGGGAGCTGGGATATACATTACTGTATACATGTCACATCACTATAACGGAGTACAGGGGAGCTGGGATATACATTACTGTATACATGTCACATCACTATAATGGAGTACAGGGGAGCTGGGATATACATTACTGTATACATGTCATATCACTATAATGGAGTACAGGGGATCTGGGATATACATTACTGTATACATGTCACATCACTATAATGGAGTACAGGGGATCTGGGATATACATTACTGTATACATGTCATATCACTATAATGGAGTACAGGGGAGCTGGGATATACATTACTGTATACATGTCATATCACTATAATGGAGTACAGGGGAGCTGGGATATACATTACTGTATACATGTCATATCACTATAATGGAGTACAGGGGAGCTGGGATATACATTACTGTATACATGTCACATCACTATAACGGAGTACAGGGGAGCTGGGATATACATTACTGTATACATGTCACATCACTATAATGGAGTACAGGGGAGCTGGGATATACATTACTGTATACATGTCATATCACTATAATGGAGTACAGGGGAGCTGGGATATACATTACTGTATACATGTCATATCACTATAATGGAGTACAGGGGAGCTGGGATATACATTACTGTATACATGTCATATCACTATAATGGAGTACAGGGGAGCTGGGATATACATTACTGTATACATGTCACATCACTATAACGGAGTACAGGGGAGCTGGGATATACATTACTGTATACATGTCATATCACTATAATGGAGTACAGGGGAGCTGGGATATACGTTACTGTATACATGTCATATCACTATAATGGAGTACAGGGGAGCTGGGATATACATTACTGTGTACATGTCATATCACTATAATGGAGTACAGGGGATCTGGGATATACATTACTATGTACAGTTTTATATTTTGGACTATTCTAAAGAAAAATGTAATTTCATAAGCTTTAAGGGAGCGGGGGTTGGGTTTGGGGCAGACCTGGGCAAGGTTGGGTGGGGCAACTGGTGGAGAGTAAGTTTTGTGAACGGCTAGTAGGTCTGGACTCAAAATTTTAACCCCTGCTCTAAAGGATACATATCCTCTATCCTTAATGGTTGTGGGAGCCTTGCAACAAAATGTCTTGTTTGATGATACCGCCATTCATATAATATTGAAAATATTTCCTTCTTACTTTTAAATCATGAAAATAACATAATTCCCATTTATTTACAATATCTTTCAAACGTGTGTTGCTATCCTTTATCCATTTTTCCGAGATACTTTCATTCCCCGGTGGGAAAAATTTTGTTCTCACCAATGGTATTAAAAGTGAGTTATACTTCCTTTCCTTCTGCTTGTGCAATACATCCCATATCCTCAATACATTCCGTTTCAAAGTGCTAGTGTCTTCATCCAAAGTATGAAACTCATGTGGTAGCCAAATAATCCTATCTAATTGTGCCTTACTTAGTGTATTCTCCATTTTTACCAAACTTCTCTGTGTATTATATATCCAATCCCCTATTCGTGACATTAGCACTAAGATATAATATCTCCGGAAATATTTAGTCCCCTTCTTAGTTTATTACTACTCAAAATTACATATTTAACTCTTGGTTTTTTATTTGCCCATATGTATCTGAGTATAATTTTTTTAAGGGTCGCAAAAAAAAAGGTTCTCCAATGTCTGAATTTTGAAAGTTAAAATACCACAGGTTAAATTTGAACTAGGAGCTCTCACCTATTTTCAGAGCTGTTGTCCTTAAAGGAGAATTTCATCCTTTCCCCTAATATTTTTTTTCCTCTGCTTACCTGATCCTGTGTTCTGCACAGTAGGGATACTCACCTAGACAGATTCAGTGTTGTCCTGCTGGGGTCCTCCTCTCTGCAGCTGCTGCATGGGTCTGGTGCCGCCATGTTGCCTTCTGACAGCTGCCAAGTCGTCCGACCACAGGTGCTGCTAGGCCCCCCCCTCCCCCCTCCCTCCCTCCTCCCCTCCCTCCCTCCCCCCTGCCACCACCATGCTTCACTGTTGGAATGGTATTGGGCAGGTGATGAGCCGTGCGTGGTTTCCTCCAGACATAACATTAGAATTGAGGCCAGACAGCTCAATCTTGGTTTCATCAGACCAGTGAATCTTGTTCCTCAGTCGGAGAGTTTTTCAGGTGCTTTTTTACAAACTTCAAGCGGGCTTTCATGTGTTTTGCACTGAAGAAAGGGTTCTGTCTAGCCACTCTGCCATAAAGCCCAGATCGGAGGAGGGTTGCAGTGATGGTTGTCCTTCTGGAACTTTGTCTCATCTCCACACAGGATCTCTGGAGCTCAGTCAGAGTGATCATCATCGGATTCTTGGTCACCATTCTTACGAAGGCCATTCTCCTCTGATTGCACCAGGAGACCAGCTCTTGGAAGAGTTCTGGCTGTGCCAAACTTTCTCCATTTGATAATTATGGAAGCCACTGTGCTCTGTGGAACCTTCAGTGTAGCAGATTTTTTTTGTAGCCTTTCCTAGATCTATGCCTTGCAATAATCATGTCACTGACCTCTGCAGGCAGTTCCTTTTGACCTTGTGGCTTTTGCTCTAATACAGTATGCATTGTCAGCTGTGAGGCCTCTTATAGAGAGGTGTGTGCCTTTCCAAATCAGGTCCAATTTAATTTACCACAGGTGGACTCCAATCAAAGTGTAGAAACATCTCAGCAACGATCAAGAGAAACAGGAGGCCCTGGAGCTAAATTTCAAGTGTTGTAAAGGTTCTGAATACTCATGTTAAAGTGATATTTCAGTTTTTCCTTTTTCATAATTTGCAAACGTTTCTAATATTCTGTTTTCACTTTGCCATTATGGGGTATCGAGTGTAGATTAATGAGAAAAAAATGAATTTAACAACGGTATCAGCCTGCAACATAACAAAATTGAAAAAAGTTAAGGGGGTCTGAATACTGTATGAATGCACTGTACGCACTGCATAATTCGGCTCTACCTCAAAAGAATTAACATGAGCAGTAGTAGAGCTGAAATCTGCAATATACTGTATTTTATTTATGATTCTATGTTTAACTTGGCATTGACTTTTTGTTTTTATTTGTGGCTAAGGGTTATGGCTACCTTAAAATTTGCATTTGCTTTGATTTGTATAGATGATTTGATTATGCAGTGACAGGAAATTATATTTTGCCTTAAATTTTATCCTACAGAGACACAACTTGGCTCAGAAATTCAGAGCAATGATCAAGAGAACCAACCAGATTTAACTGAGACGGCCTCATTGTCATCACAAGTAAGACTTGTTTAATCAATGGCATGACAGTTCACAATGAAAATCAGATGGTGCTTGAGCACTGGCTAAACCCAAACAAAAGTGATATTTAGCCTGGGTTCACACTGATGCAGTGCGGCACATCGGATGTGATTTGCACAGAAACCACACCGCATTCCTGTGTAAATCACATGTGATTTATGTGTGGTGCAATTTGAGCCATTCACTTTGTATGGCTTAAATAGCACTGCATCGGCAGCAAAAAAGTGCAGGGCCCTCTTTTTTGTCCGCACCAGACTCGGATGCCATGGGTGTTCACATCCATGCGATCCGATCCTTCACATCGCACTGCATTTTGTGAATTGATTTCAGGATGTTGTTAACTTTAAATGCACACCCGCAGCGGTTCGTATGAACGAGGTGCGATTATGATGCGGTGTGGATTTCGCACAGAAACCGATGCAAATTCCACACCGTGTCAGTGTGAACCTGGGCTTAAAGTAGTTTTACTGGCTTACATGAAAAATAATGTCGGGGATGCACAGGTTGTGTTCATCATGGTGCTTTCAGTCATATAGATGTGGTTGTGTCTGAGCAGCCCTGTGTTCCAGTACATGTCTATGAGACTGCTGGCATGCCAATGCAAGCAAAACCTGTGCTTCCCAGTGCCACCACTACATGGCCCTGCATGAGGCACGCAGCGAATCACCAAAAGGGCCTTAAAAAGATTAGGCTTACTGGAAAAGGTGCTGGGTAAGGCATTATTTATTTGTCAGTGTAAGGGTAACATACATGTAAGTTATGGGAAGAGCTTGGTGGGCTCTGTATTCTTATATTTAGCGGAAGCTCCAATCGTGAGATTTCCCTGCCATAATTTTATACTTGTTCTGTCCATTGAGAGTTCTGAATGTTAATACCCATCTTTGCATTCTCCAGCACCTTCTGCTGCATTCTCCATATTATAATATGACATAAATTAAAAAATACAACATGAAGAGTGGGACCCCGAACCTCCGTAAAGGATACAGTAGGGGTGCATACCCAGGAACATAACCACAAAAATCTCACTAAGTCCCGGCAAGCAAGTGTAAGAAACTGACGGGGGTTTAATTCTCCAGCATCTACCCAAAACGAAAATATCTCGGGGGAACTGACACTTTGCATAGCAAAGTCAAATGCCCTTTACGTTTGACCTTTCAACAAGCTTTTTCTTACCTGGCATGCACATCCATTGGTATGTACATGCTGGGGAATCTCCCTCTGTTTGCTTTTAGGCCTCATGCACACAGGACGTTTTGCAAACTCTCCTAGAAGCCTTTTCTCATGGCAGCAGCAATTGACACAAAAAACGCCTGATGCTTGTAAAAGTGTAATGCGTTTAGGCATGTTTACAGGCGTCAAGCACTTGGGCCTTAATTCATTTAATTGCCCATAATAATAATACGGCCATTGAAATGAATGAATGCTCAAGCGCTAAATGTGCCTAGCGTTAACACATGTTTACATGTGTATAGACACGTTTACAAGCGTCACGCGTTTTTTCTGTCAAAAGGCTGCTGCTCCTGGACACACTGGCAGTAGTTTTTTTTTTTTCGTGCTTCCAAGCTCTCCTGCTACTTAAACTCTGCTAAAAAGTTTGTGTGTGCATGGCTACACACACATAGGCTAGCATTCAGGGAAGTTTAGGCAGGGAAAAAAGTGCCTGAGGCCCATAGAAGCAGCTGTAAAAATGCCCAGTGTGCATGAGGCCTAAATGTAGTCATCTGGAGCACCAGGCTATCCCTATTAATGTCTACCATTTACCCAGAGATAAACAGAATACCAGGGAAAAAGGAAACACCCTTTTTATCCCAATTACCCTTAGCCATCTGATACCATTGTTCATGTACATACATAGGAAGATTTTTGCAGGACCACTAGAAAATCATTTGCATTTTGCAAACCAGAGGTTCCTCCGATGTATGGTGAGCTGCTCTTTTGTAAGTGGTCTCTTTTCATGTAAGGTTGCAGTATGAACAGGGATTACTACACTAATCAGCAAATACACTAGAGAGGAGACTGAGTTGGCAAGGACAGAAAAGTGTTGTAGTGTACCTCGGCCTCTAGCCATCTGCACTGAGTCACCAGCTACCCAACCTGGGATCTTAAATACATTCTAATCTTTTGATTGGGGTTTACTTGGCACTTGGCCACCTGGACTAGCCTGCTTTACTAACAAGTTATACAAATTAATTTATGTTTACACAGTAGTCACCAGCAAAACATCTGTTTATTACACTACCCATCTGGACTGTAGACCTTTTTACAAATTAGTTTCTGTACAGGGCTCTCTTTGCACACTAGCCACTCTGTTGTGATTTGCTTTAAAAAGAAAAAAAAAAAAATCTGTGTTCAGAAAAATACATAGACTGGCATTGCTGACTCCTTTATGTAAAATTTCAAGTTGTCATACTGGCCCAGTGTCGTAAAGTTTGGGAAGTTGGAGTGATCTGATGTGTACTTTTCTTCCTGGTCAGTAACTCAAAACGTATTGAAACCAAAGGACCGGCATTATGATTGACTAGCTAGGATTTTCAGAAGTGAAGTGCAGTATCAAACAGTATTCATTGGTGTTATTTTAAATTACACAGGACAGATGTGCTTACTTTTTATAATAGCCTCATGAACCACTGTGTACATTATGCCCTGTGATGTAAACTGAGAGAGGGCACTTAATCCAAAGGTGGAGTGTTACAGAAAAGGGATCTGTAAAAGCAAATGTTTTTACCATGTGATTGCGTACTGTATTCTGCAGTATATTATTATTATTATTGTTCAAGATTTATATAGTGCCAACAGTTTGCTCAGTGCTTTACAATATAAAGGGAGAAAATACAGCAACAATACAGTTCAATACAAGATGGTTAGGAGGGCCCTGCTCCTTGGAGCTTACAATCTCAGAGGGAATATTATACATATGAAAGTAAGAACTGGACATCTGCAGTTCTGGTTGGAGAACTATTTCTCCATCCCTGACCTATTTCACTATCACTGACACTTTTGCCCTTTGTACAACTCTTCACACCACCCCTGCCACGATACACAAATGTTCTTTTGTCCCAGTTATTTTCTGTATTTGCTCCCTATTGCTGCCCGTTTTGCTGTCAGCACAATCTATAGTGTGTTTTGTTCATCTATACTCCACCTGAAAATCCAATTCTGCCACCTCTACTTGTAACAAGCCAGCAATTACGGGCCTGTACATCATTTCAAGTTGGGCTGGAAGAAAGCTGAAGGTCAGATAGTGTAAGGACAAGCACCAGACATGTTGATAAATAGAAATGGTGTATACCCACTCTACCTCAGTCCGCCATAGGACTCAGGAAACTGTTGCCCGGCCAAGCCTCCCATTTACCCTCATTTACTGAAAACTGTAGTGCAAAGATCTGCTCACGTCTGTAAGTTTTGATTCTTTATTCAGTGCAAAAACAGCTTAGTCTGCTAACACATTTTGGCATTTGGTTACAGGATTAGAATAAGAGAATTACTCTAATTTTAATATGCGTTGTGTGGCAATATGTAGTAGGCACCACCTGCTCATTGAGATTAAGGATAGGGGAACGTTATTGCGGAGGCTGTAATGCCAATGCTCTCTGAACATCAGATTCGTCCACGCACTTTTTTTTTTTTACACATGCTGGGGACGTGACATCATTCACATTTATTTGGTTTAAAAGAGTGTGCTTTTTATCCAAAATGGGGGGGGGGGGTTGTAACCTGAAAAAAGACTCCTAGAGCTAGGGCTATTGCCCACTCTCAGCTGACATGGCAGATCCGCTCCAGGCTTTAGAAGGATCCCAACCATACTGTTGGTATCCACCCAGCTATCTGATTGACAGCTGACCCCTCCTGTCACCACGAAGCTGAGAGCCCAGAGCCAGCTGCACCCACTCCCTCTCCAGCCTGGCATTCCAGTGAACACTGCAGGAGCAGAGTGAAGAGCAGTGACTGACCGTCACGCCTCTCCACTCTGAGCAGTGTTAGAGCTGAGCGATCACTCAGTTCTCAGGCTTAGAGCCAACATGGGAAAACTGCAACATCACACTGATGCTGCAGCATAGAGGTGAGCATGTAGAGTTTTTTTTCATACCTCTTTAGGAGGAGGTTTGTGAAACCTGTTTTTCATCCATTGCATTATGTTTTGGTTGCTATTGTTGAAAATGTGGAGAGAAAGCAACAGTATAGAGTAATAAGTTAATGCAGACAGGCAGAATAGACATGGAAGAGAGGTGGGGAAAACAGAACAAGGGGGTCACTTCAGTAAACATGTATTTTTCCAGCTGGTGTCCAAACGGTTGCAGTTGACAATTCAGAATTGCAGCCACAGTTGTCATAAACAAATTCCATATTGTCTGCTAAATGACAGGCAGTCTGAGTTGCACTAGATGGACATCTGATTACTATATCTGTGTAAGTAATATATGCATAGCATTGACACTGTGAGTTGCGAGCTGTTGGTTTGAGTTCCTTGTAAGGCTGTAAAAAAGTTATTTTGTACACAAATTATGTTGCTTAAAGTGGCTGTAAACCCCCCCAAAAAAATCAAAATTGAAATGACCAGTCTATCTCACACAGCATAGCAGCAGAAGTCACCTGTCCCTAGTCTGGCCAAAAAAGGAGCAGCCAGTCATCTGAAATCCTCTCTGCTTTCCTACAGTGAAAAATCGGACTCACGAAAAAAATTTGTGTCACCACACCCCCTCTCCTCTGACTGACAGACTAATTAGGAGTCAGCTCCAGCCTGAGGAGACTGAGAAAACAGTTATCCCCATAAGGGCAGAATTTGAGGCACCGGAGACTGCAGACTTTCATAGGCTGGAGGGAGCTGAGCAACTGTGGGGAATTTTTTTTTTTTTTTTAAGTCCGCAAACGTGCAACTATAACTAAAAACCCGTAAGTGTTCACAAAAAAAGTGCAAGTGCAAAACACCACACGAAAAAGTGCACTTAGGGGTGTGCTTTGTCCTTCCACCGAAGGGGATGGACCACTACCCTGATCCCCCGGGGCACGAAGCTCCTGACAGGGACAAGGTTCCCATTTGGTCCTCCTGGCCAAAAGGCCTGGTGGACCACCATTCCTTGTGTCCAGCCGAAGCCAGACACCCAGTACTTGGTAAGGGGGCTCTCCCGAAGAGAAAACCCCCTAGGGACAGGGGAGCAAGGAACCAAAAGGCCACACATCCTCCCCCTAGACTTCAGGGCAGGCCCGAGGACCCACACCCTCCATCCTGTGAGGAAAACACACACATAAGTAAAGAAAAAGTGGGAGGTGTTAAATAAATAGAAAATAAAAAAGTGGTCGTGCGAAATAGTGCACAGACCAGGCCCTGAGGCCTGTAGCAAAAATTGCCCTGGTCCTAGCCAGAAGGCCTGGTCCTAAGGGCGCTGTGCAGAAAAAGTTTGTAAACAAGTGACCATGTGCCATTTTCACACAGTGGGGTCCCACACCCAGGTGCTACTAGTGGCACCCCTGAGGCGACTACTCGGGGCACTGGTTTGCGGACTCTCTGCCTTCCCGACCCCTGGCCAGACAAGGTAGATCCGTCCAAATCAGGAGGTACTGGGTCTTTCAGATGTTCCAAAGGGGATTTACTACCAGGCCCCAGCTACGTGTGGGCATCCCGGGTTCTATTCCCCCCGTAATAGCCATCCAGACCCCCATCATACCAGCAGGGGTACTGTGGGGAATTACTTAGTGTGACCCTGCCGACACTATGTGTTTATCTCTACTAAGGAAAGAGGAGGAGGGGGGATACATGGTTTTACAGGTCATCATATTCAACTAAGGGAGCACAACAACCTCACACAGATTTAACCCCACAGTTCCCGGGGAGGGAGCCTGAGCAGAAGAATCACAATTAACCCCTCAATTCAGTAGTTTGGCACTTGTACTGTACTGCCCTACTTTCAAGTAACGCCTGATAGTTACACAGTGCAAGTGCCCAGTCATTGGGTTAATTGTGATCCTCCTGCTCGGCTTTCTCCCTGGCAGCTGTGGGGTTAAATCTGTGTCATATAGTAAGCACATAGTGTCAGCATGGTCCGCTGAATAATTCCAGAGCTAAGCTATTTTGGGAGTGATCTGTGTGGATGGCTGTGGGAAACACACCCCCTTCTGTCATGTTCCTGCATGATACTCCTAATTAGTCTGTCAGTCACAGGAGAGGGGGTGTGGCGACACAATTTTTTTTCATGTGTCGGGTTTTTTTTATTGTAGGAAAGCAGAGAGAATTTCAGATGACTGGCTGCTCCTTTCTTGGCCAGACTATGGACAAATTACTTCTGCTGTTATGCTGTGTGAGGTAGTCGGGTCATTTAAATTTTTATTTCTTTGAGTTTACATACGAATGTAATAGCAAAAGATATTTAAAACCTACAAATAGGTATTTTTGTAGCTTATTGAATTTAAAGCTGTGATAGCAGCAGTGAGGGTGTCTTTCCTTTTAAGCTGAAAGAAGTTAGATGTTGTTTTACAATAATTTTCATCATTTTGTGTTTCCATGGTGACCACATTCTTTGAGGACTGTGCAATAAAGCCAAACTATTTCACTGAATGAACTACAGTTATTAGATGCACATTTGCAAGTATGTCATATTCTGGGAAGATCAAGTATCCATATAGGTGGAAATGGATCCCCAGAATTTTGTTTTCTATGTCACTGCAAAGATGACCAACACAGCATGTTGGAATTTAATGACAAAAACATAAAAATATATCAGCTTTGATGCATTCTTACACATATACTGTAAATACATACCATAGTGGCATTTCACTTCCATGTGAAAAGTAAAGCTTTTTAGTGAGTTTAATAACTGTTTTCATAGATAAGTACTTTTTGTTTCATCTAGCACCCAAGACACACATTTTGCACCAGATTTAGAGCTCCGTCTGAGCATCTAGATCTTTATCTTTATCCTGTGGCTCAGGAGAAAGGTTTCAGTACAGAAGTGTGGCAGTTAAAATAAAATGTTGCTGAACAAATGTAGCACAGAGGGTCAACACTGTAAAGTTCCTGAAGCCCAGCTGAAGTTTTACAGCGTTTTATTTCTTTATAGTTCTGTACCCCTGCATTTTATGATTTGTGACTGTTTGTGCTTGGAAACACCTTAAAATACTCTTTTCTTTCTGTAAAATGCTGCTTCCTACTCCCACTCATAGTTGAGTGACAGCTACAACCCTCAGTAAAAGTGTCCTCGCACAGACTTTTATTGCAGAAAAAAGAGAGAGTGTTTGTCCAGGTCTGTTACTGAGTACCGATTACTGAGTGCATGTGGTCTAGCTCTTGCCCATTGGACTGCTCATTAAGGCCTCCTCTATGTGGCCACATACACTGGATTTCAGGCTCATAGAACTGTCCCTAACCACAGATAACCACATGATGTGCTGCTACATGTGAACAGCGATGGTTGAAGTCAGCCACCGTTATTTGCATGTACTTGTCATTGCAGTCACATGAGTCTGCTGATCCTTGTGGCTGGAATCCCGTGTATGTGGTTAAACAGCCGTGAAGAATGCTTCGTATTTAGACACCTTGGATAACTGTTGTAACAGGAAAGCGGAGGTTAGACTATGAAAATGCAGGTTATTGGGTGCTATCTGACTGCATATCTATTTTGGATATTTCAGCTGGGCTCTAGGGCAAACACAATGTTTGTTTGGTATGAAGGTCCCCCTACGTAATGTTCTTTCACTACTTTCTACAGCTTTTGAAGAGCCTTACAACAAGCTTCAACCATCTCTATAGGTAACTCAGAAAATACCCAATGCTTCTGGGTTTGGTGCCTCTTTTATACAGACCAAAGTGACATAGAGCTATGGAAAACTTTTAAATAAAAAAAGTATTGTGGACTACTGTGTCAGTTGCATTTTGTCTTGTGATGGTTAAACATTTGCAGAGAAAGCATTGATAGTACAAAGCTTTACAGTTATACAGAAATGCAAGAGAGACATAAAACTTATTTTGGCAGCATATTGACTTGATAGTCATGATAGCAGCAGTGAGGGTGTCTTTCATTTTAAGCTAAAAAAAAGTCAGATGTTGTTTTTAAAATGACTTTCATCATTTTTTTGTTTCCATGGTGATCACATTTTTAGAGGTCTGTACAATAAACTGGTCTTCAACTGGGCTTTAAAGGACAACTTCAATTTTACTGATGTTGTCTTGTAGTAACCCCTCACCCCTCTTGAGTGCAACCTGCTGTGTTGTATACTTGCCTCCCTTCCCATTCCATTGACATTCACTGTGTACCCTGACAGGCATTGAAAACACTTCCTTCCAAAAATGTTGCTGCTGACTCTCCTTAGTGCACATGGATTTGTATGTGGATTGCAGTTCTGTTTGTTCAGATTAATGCAAGATCAGTAATACCTTGCGAGCCTGAACCCATGCTGCAAGGGTGGCCTGCAGTGTTGCTTTGAGCATTACATCATACTTGGGTGCTCACCTCGGCACTTAGTGCAACACATATAGTTAGCCACAGGTCCAGGGCTGTGGTCAGTTCATTCCCTCTGGGAGTATGCCCACCATTACAGGCAAAGCCTAGACCCATACAGGGAATAGCAACATGGAAAGGTAAGACATGCCCATCCTGTTATTGAACAATTACTGTAGTCTTATAGCAAGTTTGAGGGCTCGTTCACACCATGGTGCAGAGATGTCAGTTTTTCTGCACACGTTCTGCAAGGACATAGTAAAATCAATTGTTCTCTATGTGCCCTGTTCACAGCACAACATTGGTATCGTGCAGATCTTTTCTGCACAGGAATCTGCAACATGCATCAGTTTCCATCAGTTTTTCTGCATGTATGATGAGACTTGAGACTTGAGCTGGCCATAAAAGGATCGAATTTTGGCCCGTTCAGCAGGGATTGGCTGAGATTTGAATCATCTATGAGCAGGCTGGTTGTACAGGAGTTGCCTTCAGTACAGCTAGCTTGTTGGATTTTTTGCATTCATTTACTGCCAGCGGCTCTAGACACCAGCAGTGATCATTGCGTTCTGCCGACAGGAGAGGCTCCCTGCAGGCAGAACACAATAGTGCTGCAGGAGGGATTCCTCCATCAACACTGACTATGTTGATGGAGAAATTGAGCAATTTTCTTTCCAGCAACCACCTCCTGCAATTGTATCATCTATGGCTTGCCTTAAAATCTCACTACTTGCAATATACTTATTAGAGTCTCCTAATAGTATTCATTTTTACAATGAAAACTATCAGGGAACAGAGAATTGCATTTGACTTTATTCATTTATCAAGTGTTTAAACTTTCAAACTTGGCGGTACAATTTCCACCATTCAGAGCTTAGTTTCAGGTGGATGACTAGCTGTTGCATCACACCGTAGGTTGCACTATTGCCAAAACTTCCACCCATTTCATTCCACTCTCTTCCCATGAGGACTTTCTTACAAGATGGTTGACTTCTAGGTAGCTTTGCATCCTTCTCTGCACATGCTTACCTCATTTTCTCACCCTACTCTGAGAGTATTCCACAGGGAAATACCCACACTGATCGCAGTGGCAGAAGCCAGATGGAAGGGAATCATGGCAAAGGCTCAGACATACATTTTTTCTGCCAATGGGCTGCAAAGCACTCGAATTGCTCTGTGCAGGACCCTATTTTAACACCAGTCTGTGCATCCAGTTAGCTGTATCTCAGGCATGCAACAAGAAGCCAATCTGTCCTAGGCAGATTTATCTGCAGCTGTGTCAGAGTTGCTAATACAATTATCAGCCTTAATTCAGCCATCACTGTTCAGAGCCCAAAAGTTCTAGGCCTCTAGGCCTCTTCTCCACTGCCATCTTCTCTACCTGAGTCAAAAGTGGAACCACTTCCCTTAGAAATAGGTATGGAAAACTTAAGAAAACCTGGACGTGGTGTTGGAGGAGGTTACAGAAGTTCCCCCTCCCCCCAGCCTCTCATACCCCTTAGGGGACGTTCCCCTTGTCAGAACACAATAGCTCAGTGGGCAGATCGCTGTACTAAGATCTCATAGCTAGCACAGAAAGCTCCTCCTGAGCTCTTCATTTTTGTTTTTTCATTCAGCATGGGGGGTTGAAAGAAAAAAAAAACTAATAGTGTGTATCCAGCATTACAAACGCTGCCTCCTGCCTTGCTTTTCTGTGTTGGTACTCTAGAACAAGTAATGATACAAGTTTCCAGGATGCTTCTCATTTCCTGTCCATATGCACAAATTCTTATGTCTCAAATCTTGGTCTGAAGCTGAATGTAACCACATTCTTATACCCTTTGAAGAAGGGTGACTCTTTGAAGCACTTGGCGAGTTCATAAAGGATGACACAATAGGATTTTTCCAAAAGGGATGGCTCCAAAACCCCTTCTTCAGAGGGATCTTCCTCCTTAAAGCACAGAGCACCACTTCCCATGGGCTTCAACTTTAAAGCTAAAATTCAGCCCTTCCTTTTGGCTCAAGACTTGGAACACAAAACTGGTCAAGTCTTCCAAAAAAAGCCTTCTCCACAATGAAGGGGTGCCCTGGCTCCTAAGATCCTAAGAGTTGCAGTTTGAATTCCTCTGGGTCACAGACATCCCAGACCTATGGGTTGAATTGGTTGTTTCAAAGGGGAAAAAGATGATGGCCGCATGCCAGAGACTTAACAGAAAATGAAAATCCTTTATTCTTCCAAAGAATGGGACAAACAGCATGGAGGACAAGTAAAGCTGCTAACGCATTTCACAAAATTAAGTGCTTAGTCAAAACAGAGAGGTGATCAGGAGTGCCATTCCTTTTACGCACCAACCCACAGGATACCCACCTGTGTCAATTAGCACTCCTAATCACCTTATGACAAACATCATACAGAAAGAGATACAGGAATGTAAAACATGCTGTACATAGAAGAAAAAAATGAAGCTGTAAGAAAATATATATAAGCCTCAAAATATTATGGAACTCTGTATGTTATCCCCTTCAATACTGGGCACTTTTACCCTTCATGCCCAGGCCAATTTTCAGCGCTCTCACAGTTTGAATGACAATTGCGTTGTCATGCAACACTGTAGCCAACAAAATTTTTATAATTTTGTTCACACTAGAGCTTTCTTTTGGTGGTATTTATTCACCACTGGATTTTTTATTTTTTGTTAAACTAAAAGAGACCAAAAATTTTGAAAAAAACAAGCTTTTCTTTGTTTTTGTTATAAATATTTGCAAATAAATAATCGTTCTTCATAAATTTAGGCCAAAATGTATATGTACTGATATATTTCTTTGGTGCAAATAACCCAAATTAGTGTATATTATTTAGTCTGTAGGAAAGTTACAGAGACCACAAACAATGGTGTATATATCTGAAAATCGATCAGTCCTGATGTACTGACATCCTATCTCATTTCTTGAGGTCCAAAAAATGTCAGGACAGTACAAATATAACCAGGAGACCCCTTTTTGGAAAGTAAACCGTCTGCGGTATAAATACTGTTTTGTTGTAATTTTTTTGTATTTTTTTTTTTTATTACATACTATCACCAGTGCAGTACAGGGTCATCATATAACTGGTGTGGCGGTGGTCAGGGACACTGACTGGTGACAGTTTGGGGAAAAAAAATATTTCATTTTTTATTTATTATTACATTTTTTTCCTTTTTTTAACATTGTGCTACTCTGGGGAAGTGATCAGTTTTTTGTGTTTTTTTTTTTTTACACATTATGATTGCCTATAGCAATGACTTTCACTGCTATAGGCAAGCATTTAACTGAATGAAATCGATTTGTGATTAGCTGTGATTGGCCACAGCTAATCACATGACACAGATGGGCTGTGATTGGCCCAGTCTGTACTGTTTGACCACTGTGACCAATCACAGCGAGCAACACAATTGTGTGCAATGGATGGCATGTAAGGAAGCCATCCATTGTTTACAATTGTCATGTGACCTGCTGTGATTGGTCACAATGGACACATGGTAGTGGCAACAGGCCAGTACACAGATCAGTCATATGCTGTGTCCAATGCCCAGCGCTGTAGGGATTTCGGAGGGCGTCAAATGACACCCACCCGGATCAACGAAAGTCCCGCTTGGCCTGGAGGGAACTGGTTAAATACAAAACAGAAGCAAACTCAAATCTATCAAAATAAAATCACAATTTCCATACACATCCAGACAGGCTTGCTAGGAGTACTGAACTCAATTTGAAAGGAGAGTCCTGAAACAGGAAAGCATGTAGTTAAAGCTGAGCCAGCCATATGGTGTATATTGTGGGGGCGTCAGCAACCTGTAGATTGCGCTCTACCAGTAGATCGTGGCCAGTTGACTGGTAGATTACGGCCTTGGCTTGCTGACCCACCATCCCAGAGCATCAAGCAGAATGCAAGGCAGAGGAACTGCTTGTAAAGTTGGAGCTGTAGTAAGGGGCAAGAGTTGCATAAGCCAATACCTCCTCTGTATTGCTGACTCCTGTTCCATCCGTAGCTATACCAACTGCACTCCACCTTTTATCCCAGCTAGTGGTCTCCAGAGTGCTGCCAGCAGCAGGAAAGAAGAGATCTTCAGGTCAGTGTGAAGCAATACACTGGGCATAATAGCATAGGGCTGTTTTCTCACTGATGGGGGGTTAACCACAACGCGGGTGCAGTGCAGTGTAGCAGCTTTCCTGCGGGTTTTCTGAACTTAGCCATAGACTTCTATTGTAACCTGTGCGCCTCTGAAAAGCGTTCAGAGTGTGTTTGACAGGTGGCGATGAGGCGATATGTTGCCTCCTCACCACCTGATTTAAACCCATGATTGCTGTGCAATGCACGCAATTGTGACACAGTAGTTAGGCAATTAGAGGTTTAAATCGGGTATGAGGAGTCAACACTAAGCAACATTGTGCCCAGTGATCTTTGACTTCTCCCATGTTGTTCAGGTAGATCTCCACCTCTTTAATGTTGACTACCCCTAGTGTACATAGACATTCCAGACACCATACAGAGATCCACAATTTATATTAATATATGTATAGTGAAAACAGCATAATTTAGTAAAGTGGAAGTTTTTCAACCAAATGTATTCATAAAAGTATGCAACATCTCATTCATGGTTTAAACCTTGTGGAATGTGAGCATTCAAGTGGTAATTCCAAAAAACTTCCCTTTTACATGCACTATATTGCCAAATGTATTGGGACATTCCTCCAAATTATTGGATTCAAATGTTCCAATCACCTCCATGGCCACAGTTTATAAAATCAGGCACCGAGGCATGTAGACTGCTTCTACAAACATTTGTGAAAGAATGGTTCGCTCTCAGGAGCACATTGAATTCAAGTGTGGCACCGTGATAGGTTGCCACCTGTGCAATAATTACATCAGTGAAATTTCCTTGCTACTAAATATTCCACGGTCAACTGTTAGTAGTATTGTAACAAAGTGAGAGCAACTGGGAACAACAGCAACTCAGCCACAAAGTGGTAGGCCACGTAAAATGACAGAATGGGGTCAGCATATGCTGAGCAGAAGTCTCCAGCTGTCTGCAGAGTCAATAGCTAAAGAACTCCAAACTTCGTGTGGGCTTCAGATTAGCACAACAACAGTGCGTAGAGAGCTTCATGGAGTGGGTTTCCATGGCCGAGCAGCTACAGTGGGGATCGAAAGTTTGGGCACCCCAGCTAAAAATTTGTAATAATGCGCATAAAGAAGCCAAGGAAAGATGGAAAAATCTCCAAAAGGCATCAAATTACAGATTTGACATTCTTATAATATGTCAACAAAAGTTAGATTTTATTTCCATCATTTACATTTTCAAAATAACAGAAAACAAAAAAATGGCGTCTGCAAAAGTTTGGGCACCCTGCAGAATTTATAGCATGCACTGCCCCCTTTGCCAAGCTGAGACCTGCCAGTGTCATGGATTGTTCTCAATCATTGTCTGGGAAGACCAGGTGATGTCAAGCTCAAAGGTTTTAAATGCCCAGACTCATCTGACCTTGCCCCAACAATCAGCACCGTGGGTTCTTCTAAGCAGTTGTCTAGAAAACTGAAACTAAAAATGGTTGACGCTCACAAAGCTGGAGAAGGCTATAAGAAGATAGCAAAGCGTTTTCAGATGTCAATATCCTCTGTTCGGAATGTAATTAAGAAATGGCAGTCATCAGGAACAGTGGAAGTTAAAGCAAGATCTGGAAGACCAAGAAAAATATCAGACAGAACAGCTCGCAGGATTGTGAGAAAAACAATTCAAAACCCACGTTTGACTGCACGATCCCTCCAGAAAGATCTAGCAGACACTGGAGTTGTGGTACACTATTCCACTATAAAGAGATACTTGTACAAATATGGTCTTCATGGAAGAGTCATCAGAAGAAAACCTCTTCTACGTCCTCACCACAAAAATCATCGTTTGAACTTTGCAAATGAACATATAGACAAGCCTGATGCATTTTGGAAACAAGTTCTGTGGACCGATGAGGTTACAATTAAACTTTTTGGCCGGAATGAGCAAAGGTACGTTTGGAGAAGAAGGGGCACAGAATTTAATGAAAAGAACCTCTGTCCAACTGTTAAGCATGGGGTTGGATCAATCATGCTTTGGGGTTGTGTTGCAGCCAGTGGCACGGGGAACATCTCACAAGTAGAAGGAAAAATGGATTCAATAAAATTTCAGCAAATTTTGGATGGTAACTTGATGCCATCTGTGAAAAAGCTGAAGTTAAAGAGAGGATGGCTTCTACAAATGGATAATGATCCTAAGCACACCTCGAAATCCACGGGGGATTACATCAAGAGGCGTAAACTGAAGGTTTTGCCATGGCCTTCACAATCTCCTGACCTCAACATAATTGAAAATCTATGGATAGACCTTAAAAGAGCAGTGCGTGACAGACAGCCCAGAAATCTCAAAGAACTGGAAGACTTTTGTAAGGAAGAATGGGCAAAGATACCTCAAACAAGAATTGAAAGACTCTTGGCTGGCTACAAAAAGCGTTTACAAGCTGTGATACTTGCCAAAGGGGGCAGTACAAGATATTAACTCTGCAGGGTGCCCAAACTTTTGCAGACGCCATTTTTTTGTTTTCTGTTATTTTGAAAGTGTAAATGATGGAAATAAAATCTAACTTTTGTTGACATATTATAAGAATGTCTAATCTGTAATTTGATGCCTTTTGGAGATTTTTCCATCTTTCCTTGGCTTCTTTATGCACATTAATACAAATTTTTAGCTGGGGTGCCCAAACCTTCGATCCCCACTGTATATCCAAGTCTTACATCACCAAGTACAATGCAAAGCATCGCTGCCACTGGACTCTAGAGCAGTGGAGACGTGTTCTCTGGAGTGACGAATCACGCTTCTCTGGCAGTCTGATGGAGGTGTCTGGGTTTGGCGGTTGCCAGGAGAATGGTACTTGCATGACTGCATTGTGCCAAGTGTAAAGTTTGGTGGATGGGGGATTATGGTGTGTGGTTGTTTTTCAGGGGTTGAGCTTGGCCCCTTAGTTCCAGTGAAGGGAACTCTTAAGGTGTCAGCATACCAAGACATTTTGGATAATTTCATGCTCCCAACTTTGTGGGAACAATTTGGGGATGGCCCCTTCCTTTTCCAACATGACTGCGCACCAGTGCACAAAGCAATTGGGGTGGAGAAACTTGACTGGCCTGCAACTCAACCCTATAGAGCGCCTTTGGGATGAATAAGAGCGGAGACTGACCTCTTTCGACATCAGTGCCTGACCTCACAAATGTGCTTCTGGAAGATTGGTCAAACATTCCCATAGAATCACTCCTAAACCTTGTGGACAGTCTTCCCAGAAGAGTTTAAGCTGTTATAGCTGCAAAGCGTGGGCCAACTCAATATTGAACCCTACGAACTAAGATTGGGATGCTGTTGAACTTCATGTGTGTATAAAGGCAGGCGTCCCAGTACTTTTGACAATATAGTGTAAATGCTGAAAAACATTGCTACCTCTCTTAGGGGACTGGATTTTTTTCTATAACCTGAACCTGTATTGCTGATAAATCCCCTGCATGACAATTATCACCACAAGTGGTGGACAACGCTAGTGCAGAGGTGTTTTTCAATACTGCCGAGATGCTCATAAAACCAATCCCTCAGACGCCTAATTGTGCGCCCCACATATTGGACCTGGCAGTACTTACAGGTAATAAGATAAATGCCATAAATGGTGCTGTGATTAAAAAAAATAGGTGGTCTTAAAATTATTTTTATTAGTGGTGGAACAAAAAAATGTTACCCATTAATATGAACTGTATACACAACATGGACAAGGAATACCACATTGGTAGTTACCTTTGAAGTGTAACCACGTAGTGAACTGAATTCTTGCAGGACTTAAAAATTAAGAGGGGTACAAAGTAGAGTTTCAAACTGTACTCCCTCATTGTTTTCTTCTGTCAAACCAACCAAAATCAACCAAAGGACAGTCAGATTTACAGACTGCCCCGGACCATCTCTTGTCCCAGGCAGTGGTTGTTTCGGTCCCTGTGGAAAACTGGTTTTAAAGGATTATGTTCAAGTCTGTTCACTGTATCAAAACCCAATTGGATATCCGTCCTATATTGTACCTAAAATCCCTAAAGTACTTTCATTTTCACAAGTTTTGCATGGAATCTGCAAGGTCAATTATTGCCTCTCTGAGACAAGGGAAATACTTGATATTAGTAGTTATTAAAGATGCCTACCTCCATATTCCCATTTACCCAACTCATCACTTTCTGCGCAGCAGGTGTCAAGCGCTTACAATATGCTACAGCCATTCTGTACCCAGAGCATTTACAAAAGTGCTTGCACCTCTACACGCCCTCTGAAAAACTCAGGGCATCCAGTTTATTAGGTATTAAGAAAACCTTCTTCTTAAGGAGCCATCTCCAGACAACTGTCTGCAGACATTGAAAGGCCTATCCAGGTTCCTCAGACGTTTGGGTGGGTCATTAAAGCTAAGTTTACCTTCTGAACATGTGACGTTACACTCATATTTAAAGTGTAGCATGTTCAGAACCCCTTCCTCCCCGTGACAGTGGGTGAGGGACCTCTTAGCCCATACATTTTTCAACCTGCAAAAATATGTGCATTTGATATTTTTAGAGTAAAAGGGTGAATTTATCTTCCAAAAGCCTTCTCTTCATCTGGAATATCTAGGTCTTATCCTAGACATGGCCCAAGCAAGAGTTTTCCTTCCAGAAAAAAAAACGTCTCTCTAAGGTTTCATGCTCGGACCTTAAAGGGATAGCTCATCTTCACCAAAGAACTGCCTATGCAGGTAAGGGGTGTCTGTGAATAAAAACAAACTGTGAATCTCTGACTAAAGTTGAATAATGTCCTTGCTATAGGTGTAGGCCTTTTACTTACCTCTTGAAGCCTGTCTGAAATACTCCTAGGATGTTGCTAAGTACTTCCAGGATGTTGCTAAGCGAGGCCTAGTCCTTACTGCTCACCTCCACCATCACAGGAGGGATTTAGACACCCTTTATCTGCATAGGCAGTTTTTGGTAAAGGTGAACTATCCCTTTAAGATCCAAAAGTGAGATTCTGCATGAGAGTCTTGAGCTTCATGGTTTAGTCTGTTCTGTTCACTCAGCTCCACTCAAGATCTCTCTTATACAACATTCTATTGGTCTAGAACAGTGGTCTCCAAACTATGGCCCGAGTACCATATGTGACCCTTTGCTTGCTTTTATCTGCCCCTATTATTTCCCCCACTGTCAGCAACAGTGAGGCATAGCTCCTGCCACTGACACTGATAATGGGGCACTGTTCCCCACCAGTGACACCAATGATGGAGCATTATTATTATTATACAGTATTTATGTAGCGCCAAAAAGTTTGCTCAGTGCTGTCCATTATTCTTCCCACTGACACTAACAGTGGGGCACTATTGCTCCTACTGACACCAATGATGGGGCACTATTCCTCCCACTGACACTAAAAATGGGGCACTATTCCTCCTACTGACACCAATGATGGGGCACTATTCCTCCCACTGACACTAAAAATGGGGCACCATTCCTCCCACTGACACCAATGATGGGGCACCATTCCTCCCACTGACACCAATGATGGGGCACCATTCCTCCCACTGACACCAATGATGGGGCACTATTCCTCCCATTGACAACAATGATAGAGCACAATTCCTCTAATTGACACCAGTGATTGTACATTATTTCTCCCACTGATACCAATTTTGGATTACTATTATTTCCCCTAATACAAATCATGGGGCTTTATGTCCACAAAGGCCAGGGCATTTTCTTCCTACTGTCCGCAGTGTGACACCCCTAAAGTCTGAGGGACAGTAATCTGGCCCTTTGTTTAGAAAGTTTGGAGACCCCTGGTCTAGAACAGACACACGCCATCTCTCAATATCTCTATGCTTCTCTCCAGTCAAGTAAGAAACTGACTAGCTTGGTGGTGGATTGTCGATCTAAACTTGGAAATGAGAAAGTCTTTTCTTCCACACTTATGGAAGGTGATAACAACAGATGTCAGCCTCACAGACTGGGGAGGAGTGTTCAGTCTTTCACAGTTCAGGAAACCCAATCAAAGCTCCCCATCAACATATCATACCAATCAGGGTGCAATCAGACCATGCAAGGACAAATGCCTATATCAATCATCAGGGGGTATCAGGAGTCAAGCAGTTTTGAAGGAAGGAAGTCTGATTGTCTCCTGGTTGGAAAAACACTGTCCAGAAATCTCTGCTGTTCACATCCAAGGAGTGGACAATTAGTTTACCTCATTTCTCACTGTCTGGACCAAGGAGTAGGGTCCGTTCATCTTGACATCTTCAGTTTCTTATGTCAGAAATAGTGAACTCCAGATTGTAGAAATCTATTCTCCAGGTTCAACAAGTTAACCCTGTTTGTGGCCAAGACCAAAGAGTCACTAGCACTAACATCAGACGCTCTGGGGATTCCATGAACTCTGTTTAGGTTAAGATATGCTTTTGATCTAGCAAAGATTCTTCTTTTACTGCTCTGCACCAAAATGGACTGACGAACCTAGTGCACAGACATACAGAAACTTCTGGGAGACGACCCCTAGTCTCCTTTAAACAGGCTGGACCTGCTGTCTCAAGGCACCCTGCTTCGTCCTGCTTCTTGGTCACTAACTTTAATGGCATAACTGCTGATCCCAGGTCCTGAAGGACAGGGGTAAATATGACATATGTATTGTTCCCACATTACTCAAACCCAGAAAAGCCACTTTGAGAAAAATCTGGTACAATACCTGGAAATTCTTTTTCACCTTGTGTGAACAATTGGACAATTCTAGCTTTTCTGCAGTCAGGACTTGGAATCCAAAACTTGGATTTAAGTACCCCTTTAAGTACCCTCAAAAGACAGTGACCCACAATAAATTCTTAAGTGGTCCCCGCTCAGGCTAACGAGGTTCGATGAATTGGATGCTGCGGACTAGTGAGGGTGCAGGCTGGGGACTCATTTTCACCATAGCTTACTGAATATAGTGATGCTTGCAAGGAAAAAAAAACAGCATTTTTGTTTCCACATGATTGAATGATAGAAATCAGCAGAACTTCACCAGATTCACTAAGCATTGAGGAAAATGAGTGCAACTGTACATGTAATGTGGATAGTCTATCTGCCTTTACTAAATCGACCCCTCTGTGTTTCTGTGTCTTCTTCCCCTTTTTTGTATGAGCCACAGTGACTCTCAGTTGTGGAAAGATATTGAAATATACTGTAAATTCCTGTAAAACTTCACACATAATACCATCCAATACGATTTTAGTTTTCACTGGGGTAGAAAGATAAGTAGCCTATAATTTTTCCTGATTGCTATGAATAACTGCATTTTACATCTCCCTTTTAATAAATAATAAGACTACTGTGATCTGAATGGTTACATAAAAAGAAAGTGTTGTGTGGTATGCTTTATGATATTGTACAGCAAAGCAAATGATAGACATAAGGCTTTCCCTCTTAAACTCTGCTTAAACATCCACCAGCATTCATTGTTTTGGCACCTTCTTTCTAATTGAGCCAGTTTCCAAGCTGAAAATCAAATTACAGCAGATACAGCAGTGTTATAAACGCCTTGAAAAGATGAGAACTTGGTACTGTGAAGTGGTGAGCAAATGTTTCTCACATTACAGTTGCGAAAATAGGTGTCTCTGCTCTTCCCCAGCCTTCTGGGCATCCAAGGGGGCCTCTCCAGTGCTTCATAGTGCTTTACAAAATTTCATTTTTATTGGACTTGAATTGGCTTAAATGCACAGCAATAAGATGCCCAAAACTGTAATAGTCTTGTACAAAGATCATTTTTAGAATGACATTAGTTTTAGTAAGGTTTTGGAGAATTATAGTCATTTTTTTTAATAAATGAGAGATCAGCTTAAAGAAACTCTGTTACCAACTAAAACAGGTAAAACACAGAAAAAAAAAGTATTTGAAATGCTTATTTGCAGTGTTTTTCCTTTCCATAAATGATTTTTTTCCCATGTGGAATGTAATGTGCTTTTGAACTTGCTAGAAAATTTGACTACTGCAGGAGTGCCATTTCCCCTGTACAGCACCCTCCCTCCTTGCATGTCATAGCCTTTGCATCTTCGGGGAGTGTCTAATTAATTGCTGCCTGGCTGACCCAGCATCTCTCCCCCTTACATGTATTTTGGGAAAGACCAAGTGAATAACTATACAAATCAGTCTGGGATGACTACCACCCAGACAAAAAATAAATTTAGGTAATAGCCCCTGTTTAAATCTGTTTGTTTAAGAGTGCTGCATATAGCTGTCTTGGGAAGAGTGAAGGGGAATGTTATAGAGTGGCTGCTAGCATCACATTTAAGATGGCCAGCAGCAGGCTTTTGGATAGCTACATAAGAAAGGCTTATACAGATAAATAACATGCCTAACATACACTAAATGGGCATATCTTATGGGAAGATTTTTTCTTGTTGAATGGCTCTTTATAGCGGACTTTGCACAAGTAAAGTCCACGTTTTTCATAGACCCATTTAGGAAATTTAAAAGAAAACCAGTGGGGTGAAAGGTTAGTAAATTTATTTCCTTTACAAGATGCTGAGCATTGCCAAGTACCCAAGATCTCGCAAGAAGGTATCTTCTGGCAACATTTGGGGTTCTCAGCATTACAGCATTACCTGGGATCTTGCTGGAAGGATGGTAACATCACTGTCACCTAAGTGCTAAATGGGGGAGCCAGGGTAAGGTAAGCATATTAACTAAATTTTTTCCTCGCAGGCTTTTTTTTTTAAATTTGCTACAGCATTTCAGGAAGGGGGGAAGGATTTGAAAATAAGCTCCCAAAAATCTTATTACTGATTTGCACAGTATGTTCACTTTGCAAATTGCTATGTTTCTGAATGTTGACATTTATATGGAGTGGGGAAACCACTCATCTCACAATGCAATCCTAGACTTAGTCTTTCAGTATGTAAATTGATTTATTTTTTTTAAATTTTGTATGCCTCTATAATGTTCTTTGTAACATGCAAATCAGGCTAATCCGGAAAGATGTCAATATAAGGTAAAACTGTCAATGCCTGGGATGCTTGTTAAGCTGCAAATATAAGTACTCCTGGAAGTGTAATAGTTCTTCCCAAGTGTGTCGCTACTGTTTGCCAGCTTGGTCTATGCATAAATGTGGAGAAAAATATATATAAGGAACATAAGAAAAAAGATTGAGTAAACTGAATAGTATCCTTACAGGTATTACCACATAGAGCTCTTAGATTACAGTATTTTGCATGTTAGTAGACCCTTAACCAAGGCCACTCTTACCAGAAAAACCTTGCCCATATCAGTCATGGAAATTTGTATTGAGAAAATATGTTCAGTGGGGAAAATAATTATTTGATCACCTGCAGATTTTGTAAGAAATGAAGGGTGTGTAATTTTTATCATAGGTGTATTTTAAATGAGAGAGACAGAATATCAACCAAAAATCCAGAAAAAACACGATACAAATGTTATAAATTGAGTTGCAGTTTAGTGATTAAAATAAGTATTTGATCCGCTACCAACCAACAATAATTCTGGCTCCCATAGACTGGCTATGTGCTCATGTGGTACACAGATTAGTCCTGTCAATTTAAAAAGGTGCTCCTAACAATCATTTGTTATGTGTAAAAAAAGACACCTGTCCACATAATCTTTCTTGGGCACCACCATGGGCAAGACCAAAGAATTGTCAAAGGACCTCAGGGACAAGATTGTAGACCTGCACAAGGCTGGAATGGGCTACAAGACCATGAGCAAGAAGCTTGGTGAGAAGAAGACAACTGTTGGAGCGATTCTTTGCAAATGGAAGAATTGCAAAATAACCATCAATCTCCCTTAATCTGGAGCTCCATGCAAGATTTCGCCTCATGGTGGGGGTAAGGATGAATATGAGAAAAGCGAGGGATCATCCCAGAACTACACAGGAGGAGCTTGTGAATGATCTCAAGGCAAATGTTACCACAGTCGCCAAACAAACCATTGGTAACACAATATGCCGCCATGGATTGAAGTCTTGCAGCACTCGCAAGGTCCCCCTCTTCAAGAAGGCACGTGTACAGGCCCATCTGAAATTTGCAAATGAACATCTAAATAATTCAGAAGAGGATTGGGAGAATCAGATGAGATCAAAATTGAGCTCTTTGGCATTAACTCGACTTGCTGTGTTTAGAGGAAGAAAAATGCTGACTATGACCTTAAGAACACCATCGCTACAGTTAAGCACGAAGGTGGAAACATGCTTTAGGGTTGTTTCTCTGCTGAAGGTACAGGCCCACTTTGCCACATTGAAGGGCCAATGGACATGGTCATGTATTGTAAAATCTTGGAAGACAACCTTCTTCCTTCAGCCAGAACACTGAAGATGGGTTGTGGATGGGTCCTCCAGCATGACAATGACCCAAAACATACGGCCAAGGCAACAAAGGAGTGGCTCAAGAAGAAGCACATTAAAGTCATGGAGTGGCCTAGCTAGTCTCCAGACCTTAATCTTATAGAAAATTTATAGAGGGAGCTGATACTTTGAGTTGCCAAGTGACAGCTAAGAAACCTTAAGAATTTATAGAAGATCTGTAAAGAAGAGTGGACCAGAATCTCTCCTGAGATGTTTGCAAACCTGGTAACCAACTACAAGAAACATCTTACTTCTGTGCTTGCCAACAGGGGTTTCTCCACCGAGTACTAAGTCATGTTTTGCTTGAGGATCAAATACTTAGATTACTCACTGAAATGCAACTATAACATTTGCATCATGTGTTTTTTCTGGATTTTTGGTTGATATTCTGTCTCTACCATTTAAAATACACCTATGATAAAAATTATAGACCCTTCATTTCTTTGTAAGTGGGCAAACTTACAAAACCTGCAGGGGATCAAATCATTATTTTCCCCACTGTAAATGTACTAGGGTCTGCCATTGTAAACCTCTCTATCTGAATAGAGAGCTTAAACTTCTCTGTCTCTCTGTTATGGTGATCCTAAGGCTTCAACCTTTTTTACTAAAACTGAAGAATGCAAAAACTAGTTCAGCTGTACATGGTAGCCAATCAGCTTCTAACTTCAGCTTGTCCAATTATGCTTTGCCAAAAAAAAAACCTTGAAGCTGATTAATTTCTATGCAGAGCTGCACCAGATTTTGCACTCTCTAGTTTTAGTAAATCAACCCCTTTGTAGGCACAATTCACTGAAGGTTATCGCATGCGTTATGTCAGTCACATGACCACATATCACATGGGATACTGAAAATGTCAATTCACGATTGCTAGTATAGTATTTGTTGCAAATACCAAAAACGCTTGGTAAAATCCGCATGCAGAGACGTTAAAGTCAATTCACAGAAGGAAATAAATAATCAAATGCATACGGTACTTAAATAGTGGTTGAGGCATGCAGTATGTATTGGTTGTTAAGGAGTGGAGGACGGTAAAGAGATAATGACTGCAGCAATGGCATGTTACAGATATGTCTCAGTACAGGTTTCAATTATTCCATTTGTTTTGCATGTGGCTGCTAAGAAGTTATTTAGGCAATAGCTTTGTTTTCAGTTTGATCAAATGAACTGAATGAATGCATTTTGTTTGTGTTTTGTTGCCAGAGCATTGTTTTTTGCTCTACTGTGCAAAGGATGCATGATACAATTTCAGACTAGGAGTCAACAATTTATAATACTACTGCTTGTAATAAACTGCTATCTTGAAACATACATTTTGTGCTTGTCATTGCAAACTTGTTCTTATGTGGATTCTAGACGGTAAAAGTGGAAACCATTCAATGAATAATTTTTCATACTGCCACAGCATGTAAGGTTACCAGTATCTTGGGTGTATCAAATACACAGAATAAAGCAACTTTTAGATATCTATTATGAACAATCTCTGCCTATGCAGTCTCTTTCAAACCACTCATTAATCTGTTGAATCGAACTTTCTGGTTTAATTATATTTATTGAATGTCTTACTTGTTCATGGGACTAAATTTATGGACTCACTTGTATGACATTTTGCATTTTTTGCAGATTTGTATTGTCTCAGGCCAAACATATCTGCCCCTTAGGTGTGTTTGTTTGCCCTGTGCTGGCAAAAATAAGTGCATGTAAAGTGTTTCTTGTATTGAGGATTGGTAAACACCTATTCAAAGTAATCAGTTGCCTTTATAGAATGCATGTCAAGGCATGGAAATGTATGCTAACACAAGCATAGACTGTCTTAAACTTTTTTTTATTGTATTATGATTTCAGGATAGTTGTCTGAATGTCCCTCCTCCCAAACTGATGGCTTGTAGGGAGCCAGCCTTATCGCCTGATGTGGAATGCCCAATGTGTGGTTGCAGATTCTCCCAGCCCCAGATAGAGAGGCATGCTGCATACTGTGATGGGGACAAAGATGAGCCACAAATGGCTGGTTAGTATACTTTTGTGGTTATACAACAGTATGTGGTGTTTTTTTAAATTATTTTTTACATTGTAGATTAGAGCAATGCTTTTTCAATATTTATTTTTTTCATTTTAAAAAGTTTTGAGACCAAGGAACAGACAGTCAGGAAACACATACAATGGATCATGTGACAGTGCTGCATCCTCAGACTCTGGCAAGTAAGTAAGCAGGCCACCTTTTTGTGACTGTACTACAAACAGAAATATGGTTTTCATGCAGTGGTTTGCTGATATTAATGAAGTGACTAATGAAGTTTCCTGGTGTACCTTCCATCTTTTCTACTAATTTATCAGCTTAATTATATAAAAAAATCAATTTTCAGTTGATAGTTTAATCGTTATAGAAATACTTTTGTATATAAGGTGGCCCAGTGCAGTTTTAAAAGAACATCCTTATAGAACTTTTTGCCTCCAACTGTCAAACACTTCTAAAGAATTTAAACCACTAGGGCATCTAGCTGTCTCAGCTAGATACTGTATTATATATATACTGTGTAATACTTGAGCAGGTCTGAACTAGGGAAAAAAGCTATGATTCCACCAAGTAGAGTGGAAAGATAAACATGTGCAAGTGATTGGATTAATGAAGTGAATGGATAAGAAATGGAGAAATAGAGTTGGAAACTGAGAGAAAAACTGACAGTATGTGAGAAGAGAAAAAGGAATAAATGAATGTTAAGGAATGTGAGAAATAAATTACATTTATTTCTTCCATCCTGACTCTGCCCTTTCCCTCTGTGACTAAGCCCCAGTTGGTGGGGCGAAACATGTCAGAAGGTATGGCTTGCAGAATGGTGCAAAGCTTGAGGCCACATTACACATAATAATGACCTAGACTGGATTGGGTTAGCATGTTCCTATTAAATGGTACAACATGTCATACTAAGCACAGAAGTAGCAGTCCAGCTGCAATGGGTGGTTTTAGCACATGATCCACTAAGAGTTCTGGGGCAGCTGGCAGCGTGCCTCTTAGAGGATCTGACACTGACAGACTAGTTCATTGCTCTGCACTTGAGTCAACATGGTCTACTGGGTCTTCCATAGCTTTATCAGGTGTGGCCCCCTCTTCTTCTTTATCCAGGTATGAATTCTTTGCAACCATGCAGGATTTTGTGGGCCAAGTTGCTTACTGTATATGATTGCTGATTCATAACACAGGGCATTAGTTTGCTTCCATACCCTACACTTCTGACTAACAAGTTTCAAACCTGCTTGCAACTGTGGCTGCTTTAGTGCCATCTGCTGCAGAAGTTCTCTCTGAATTCGGAACTCACAAGCTGTTAATAGAATTAAAGCAGAGCTCCAGTCAAAATATAAAAAGTAAAAGTCAGCAGCTATAAAAACTGTAGCTGCTGACTTTTAAAAAACACACTCGCCTGTCTCAGGATCCAGTGGTGTCCTCACCACAGCTGGGTTCACTGGCCATCCTGTGAACCTGGCGCTGGCATCTTCAGTATGGGCACCTGGCTGTGACATGTAGCAGAATACATTTTGGCCTACATTTGTGTAGAAAGATTATTTACAAAATGTTATAACCGAAACGAAACAAACGTTTATAGCTCAAGAAAAAAAAAACCCAGTGGGGATTAAATACCACCAAAAGAAATCTATTTTTGTGAAGAAAAAAAAATAATATGGATACAGTGTTGCATGACCACTCAATTGTCATTTAAAGTGAAACAGCGCTAAAAGGTGAAAATTGGCCTGGGCAGGAAGGGGGTAAAAGTCCCCTGCAGGCAAGTGATTAAAGGCCTCCAGACATTCTGTATTAAATGGCCCCTTATTTTTAATGGAAGCTCTAGAATTATAGTTCAATAATTATTCTTTTGCAGCATTTACACAATTATATTCACACAAGCTTTAATTGTATAAGATAATGTCATGTCCAAAAATATTGGCACCACTGCATTTCATTCAGATAACGCACCACTTCGCTCAGAAAAGTGTTGCAATTACAAATGTTTAGGCATTCTCATGTTTATTTCTTTTGTTTATATTGGTATGACACAAAAAAGTGGAGAAACAAAAAGCCAAATCTGACCCATTCCACACAAAACCCCAAAAATGGACTGGACAAAATTATTGGCACTTCTCAAAATTGTAAAAAATAATTGCATTCCAAGTTTGTGATGCTCCTGTAATTTGTAATTAAACTCACCTGTATCAATTAACAGGTGCTGACAATACAGAAATCACACCGGCAACCAGTTAAAATGAAAAACATTGACTCAACCTTTCTGTTGTGTGTCTCTGTGTGCTACAAGGAACATGGAGAAGAGAAACAGTAGCAAAGAATTGTACGAGCATTTGAGAACAAAAATTGTGGAAAAGCATGGACAATCTCAAGGGTTCAAGTCCATCTCCAGAGATCTTAATGTTTCTGTGTCTGCTATGTGCAACATTGTCAAGAAGTTTATAGCCTATGGCACTGTAGCTAATCTCCCTGGACATGGATGAAAGAGAAAAATTGATCAAAGATTGCAAAAAAGTATTGTTCAAATGGTGGCTAAAGAACCTCAATCAACTTCCAGATAAATTCAAGCTGACCTTCAGGCACAGGGTACAACTGTGTTGGCTCGCACTATATGTCGTCATCTGAATAGAAAGGGACGCCATGGTAGGGGACCCAGGAGGACTCCACTACTATCACAGAAACATAAAAAAGCCAGATTGGAGTTTCTCAAAATTCACCTGAGGAAGCCAAAATCCTTTTGGGAGAATGTGCTGTGGACAGACTAAACAAAATTACATCTTTTTGGTAAAGCCCATCATTTTACTGTTTTCAGAATAAGAAATGAGGCCTTTAAAGAAAATAATACATTCCCTACAGTCAAACATGGTGAAGGTTCACTGATGTTTTGTGGTTTGCTGCATCAGGCACTGCATGGCATTATGAAAACTGAAGACTACCAAAGAATTCTGGGGTGCAATGTAGGGCCCAGAAAGTTGGGTCTCCATCAGAGGTCATGGGTCTTACAGCAGGGCAATGACCCAAAGCACATGTCAAAAAGCACCCAGAAATGGTTTCAGACAAAGCGTGGAGAATACTGAACTGGCCAGCAATGAGTTCAGATCTCAGTCCCATAGAGCACCTGTGGAGAGATCTCAAAACAGGTTCATGATAACCAAGCTTTATTTACCAAAGCACATGTCCAACAATGGTCATGGCAAAAGCAGAAGTAATTGCTGTCATAGTCCATTATTACCTTTTTATGATCAGTTGAATCAGAAGAATAACAAAGGCTTTAATAGTGAGGTCTCCTATATACTGTAGCTCTTGGCAGTGGAGAATGATGTACTAGGTGTAAGACATTTAACCAGTTCCCTATCGCACTATAGTCGAAGGACGGCTACAGCGTGGTTGCCTGGTTCTGGGACGACGTCATTCCAGAACACGCCCCCTGCACGCCTCCAGCGGCGCGCACCTTGTACCACCGGTGATTGCTGTGTCCTACGGACACAGCTGATCACGGAATACGGTACACGGCCAATCACGGCAGCCTTTTACCACGTGATCAGCAGTGTCCAATGACACAGCAGATCACCGGGTAAATACAGTTGCCGGATATCGGCTGCACTTTCCTCACGCTGTCACAACGTGAGGAAAGTACTGCTAATTGGCAATTGTGCAAGAAGTGATCGGCACTGATGATCAGTGCTGCCCACCTGTACCCATCAGTGCCACCCACCTGTGCCCATCAGTGTCACCCAGCAGTGCCACCCACCTGTGCCTAGCAGCGCCATCCACCTGTGCCCATAAGTGCCATCCACCTGTGCCCATCAATGCCATCCACATTTGCCCTTCAGTGCCTCCTATCAGTGCTGCCTATCCATGCCACCTCATCAGTGCCCATCAATGCCACCTTTCAGTACTGCCTATCAGTGCAGCCTCATCAATGCACATGAGTGAAGGAGAAAAATTACCTGATTGCAAAATTTATAATAGAAACAAAGACAAACCTTTTTTTTCCAAATTTCTTGCTATTTTTTTTTTGTTTAAAGTGCAAAAAATAAAACACCCAGCGGCAAGTAAATACCAAAAGACAGCTCTATTTGTGTGAAAAAAGTGATACAAATTTAAATTTAAGTGCAACACCTCTGAAAGCTGAAAATTGGCCTGGGCAGGAAGTGGTTAAAAAAGCTAATTGCCATTTCAGGGCCATCAAGATATATACTCTTTTAAAACGTTAGAGTTGTCCTTTAATATTCTTTAGGCCTTGATCTCTACATTACAGAAATATGTTTTGTGTGGAGCACATCAAGGTTGAAGCATTTAAGATACAGATCCCTTAACTCTTCTAGATAACAGTTTTTAAATTCAAAACACAGGTGTCCCTAATTCACCCAGCACGACAAGCCTCATATGTGCTCACTTTTCTTCCTGTTTTCTCTTAATATATTGTTATGGCAGTCTCAAGGATTTTAATATACTTTCTTCTTGCTGCTGACAGAGATACAGATAATATACACACGGATACACGTGGTTCACTCTGGTTGTCAGTTTAATTTGCCTCAATGTATATATTGTGACAAATCACTGACATTCACTGTACGGCATTGCAGAATTTAGATTCCATGGATTTTTCTTTTTTTGCTGTCAGGAAAAATAAAGCTGAGCTTCTAATGTGGTATACCTGCAAAAGATTTCTAGTTCCCCTGTGTTTCATACAGTTAAACTTTGTTTTGTATACCCAAGAAACTACTGCGGTTATTTAGAACCTACAGTTTCCTATATCACCTTGTCACCAATGCAGTGATACCATCCCTGTGTTATACACTTTCTGAGAACTGCTAAACATTTCTCTCCCCGGCTTCTAGTGCCTGAAACATGTTAGGATAGCAGCTGCATGAAAAGCAGTAGAGCCTGATTATCTCCAAGTGCTTGGCCCTCCTACTCTTATCCTAATTTGTAATATACATTTTTTATGGGAAGTAAATAAAAAAAATAAATTTCAGGCAATTGTACTAGTGGTAATAAAAACATATCTGATGTTTTTTTTTTTTTTTTTAAACTGAAGTTTAGGTGTGGCTTTTCCAGCTTACATTGTTCCATTGTTCCAGCTTGATATGAATATACCATACCTGGCCAATTCTTGTGGAAGCTGGAAATTACTGTAATAGGCACCCCTACTACACTAATTGACACTAGCTTCTGGGTCTTGTGCTGAACAGCCCTACTGCTTGGTAAACACAACTTGCTCAGCATGGTCAACATTCAGAGCATTTTTCCTAATGAATGCAAGGCATTCTCTGAGTGGGTGAGGTAGAGATTGTGACATCAATGCTGGCCTCCCCACCTTGAGTAATGAGAAAGTGCTCTGCATTCATTAAGAAAATTGAAAAGTGTACTCTAAATGGCTCTCTTGCTGAGTGAGGAACCCCCTTTGTTTACCATGCAGCAGGGCAGCTGTTCCACACAGGATACAGAAGCTAGCCGTTATCACTGTAAAAGTGGGGCCTACTACAGTGATTTCCAGCTTCCATGGGGGTCTGCTAGGTATGACACATCCATACTTCCAAGCTGATCAATGTAACTACGCAGAAAAAGGCATACCTAAACTTCAGCTTAAAATTAGGAGATTTAATCACTTTAAATATTATAAATTGCATTACATTTTTTAACTGGAGATGGGCAGTATTTTTTTTTCTTGTGTGTAGTTTGAGGAAACTATAATTAGGGCTACATTATCACACCCTGATAGGTTTAACTTGCAAATTGAAAATCCTGAAGGATTTTTCTATATTTTTCTCAGTCATACATCTACATCAAAGGGCATTTGTACTTTGGTGGGAGGATCTTGCCTGTATTTGCAGGTTGCTTAGGCTGAAGAATTCCAAGATCTTAGTGCGGTTAATGCTGCATACTAATAATGGATCTTCTTACCGAGTGCTTCCCTGATTTCTCTTCTAATCTAATTTTGCCAAGAAAGGACACAAGTTTATGAACTGTGGCTTATGAATTGACTTTCAAGTAATAATTATTCATGAATTAACTCCTGCCTGTTTATTAATACATGTTTCTACTGATAGCATTACAATGTAAAGTCTTGGTGGAGAGACAGGTATGATAAGCATTAGACTTAACAATTTCAAGATTTTATAGTGATCGTTCTTACAAATAAACATTCTACTCAAAACTCTTATTAAAGTGAACCTGACCTGGCATAAAAAGTTTCTAAGGTGGCAACAGTACATAAAGTGTACATCTGACAAATTAAAAAAAAAAAAAAACATTCAGTACATCTTTTGCAATACTTGGACTTTTATCAGTTCCTCTAAAAAACAATTAAAATGCCAAATAATATATGTTGCTCCTACCAGAAGTTTAGTGATCTTGTAACTTAATGAGCACCTTGTCTCTGCTGAACTAAAGTTCCAAACCGTTGTATTAGTCCTGCCTGTTTTCTATGTGGAAATATGCCTGTATTGCAATTGTTTGAAATTAGAGTTGTTAGCAATTTTAGATCTGTTGCGATCTTTATTTTTTCCCAGACATACACTTTCAGTGCTGCACATTGCAATGCACCCATGTATCTGTGTTAGTCTTAAACTAAATCCCTGTGTGCCTTTTGAAGCCCCCTTGGATCCAAGGTTCTGGTTGTACTTAAGATTTCAGCTTCTGCTCAACTCTAGAATAAGCACTGCCTCTTTCTGACACTAAGTACCAGCCAGGTAATCCATCTGTTAAGAGACACCTCTACCCACAGAATGTCTGGTAATTGAATGACAGGGCGTGAGCTTAATTGCAGCAGGGCCAGGAGTTGAAACTCCAGTCTGGGTTTAGAATCCACAGGGATCGAATTGAAGACTAAAACATGGAACTTGCAGGCACCATGTCACGCACAACACTAATTTATTGCATTTTATGTGGAGTGTGTGGACTTATATTTTCCAATCTCTCTTCCTGGGTAGGCTTGAAAACTGCTATCTGTGTAAATCACTTGTTCCAATAAAAGATTATCAAACACATGTGGACAAATGTCTGCAATCTGCTACACTGGAGGCCCAGGGAACCCAGAGGCTAAAGAGCTCTAAGGTAAGTGTTCATACGTTAGTGATTAGTAAATGGGAACTTTAAACTTAAAAATTGCATTTGGATGAATTAAAGTGATTTAAATATGAGTTTAGCCAGAGTGGATCCAACAGTTTAGCAGACCGTTAAGTGCTTCTAAATGTCTTAGCTGCTGAATTCAAATAAATGAATGAACTTATTTACCAAATTTATGATCTGCAGTAAATTGTGAAAGACCTTGCCTTTTCTTTACTAGCACTACCTATCACACAACAGTCCAAGGGATTTAACTGAACAGGCATCACACTGCAACCACATCAGCATAATGATGTGAAGAATTTGCAGCAGCAATAAGTTTTATGCTTGAAACCAATATGATTGGTATAATTTCATTTGATTTAAGCACCATATCTACACATTTGTCAGGTTATATGAGTGTTACCTGTTTTTGACAGCTATGTCCGCGCTTCTCTGGCAGGAAACAGCAGAACGAAAAGGCAGACTCCTGAGCATGCTGGAGCAGTCAGAGTCCATCTCAGCAGGTATAACATGGAATGGGAGAGGTGGTGCATGGCGATTTGTAATGAAGTTATGACTGCTGGTTGCACAAAAATGGTTGGTTGGAAAATGCAGTTAATCTGTTAATGGGTTTTTCCTGTTCAAAAAAATTACATTTACATATATATGATGGTATTCTGTTGAATAATGCATGGAGCATAACATGTGCTATATCATGTTTACATTTATGCAGTTACATAGTTTAATCAGTAAATTAAATTTACTTACAAAAATGTAGTGAAAGAGTAGTAAACTGTTTCCCAAACGGGACTTTTTCCATCAAAACAAATAACAAAAACAGTGCCACGTCACCTGGCTCACTTAGGCCCCAAACCTTGGCCTTTGAAGTCTGGTCCCTCAGACCATCTTACTCGGTGCCTCTGAGTTCCCATGTCCATTTCTCAGTTCACTCACCCTCCTGGCTCTCTTGACCAGGAATCTCCTGACACGCCACGCTCTCCCACTCCTCTGAGACCTCCATAGAGCATGGAATCTCTACTCTCCAGCATGGAATACAGTTTCTTGAGTGTAGTACACTAGTATTCTAGCAGGAGCCCTGAACTGTGGTCAGGTTCTTCATTATAAGGGCTGTATGCACCTGTACTTACAGCTTGCCGTTCTCATGCAAGACCTACAGTGCCTTGAAAGAGTATTCACACCCCTTGAAATTTTCCACATGTTACAAACAAAAACGTAAATGTATTTTATTGGGATTTTATGTGATAGACCAACACAAAGTGGCATATAATTGCGAAGTGTAAGGAAAATAAGTGGTTTTCAAATTTTTTTTTACAAATGTCTGAAAAGTGTGGCGTGGATTTGTTTTCAGCCCCCATGAGTCAATACTTTGTAGAACAACCTTTTGCTGCAATTACAGCTGCAAGTATTTTTGGGGATGTCTCTACCAGCTTTGCATTTCTACAGAGTGACATTTTTGCCCATTCTTCTTTACAAAATAGCTCAAGCTCTGTCAGATTGGATGAACAGCAATTTTTAAGTCTTGCCACACATTCTAAATTGGATTTAGGTCTGGACTTTGACTGGGCCATTCTAACACATAAATATGCTTTGATCTAAACCATTCCCTTGTAGCTCTGGCTGTATGTTTAGGGTCGTTGTCCTGCTGGACACCTCAGTCTCAAGTCTTTTGCAGACTCTAACAGGTTTTCTTCTAAGATTGCTCTGTATTTGGTTCCATCCATCTTCCCATCAACTCTGACCAGCTTCCCTGTCTTTGCTGAAGAAAAGCATCCCCACAACATGATGCTGCTACCACCACCATGTTTCACGATGGGGATGGTGTGTTCAGAGTGATGTTCAGTGTTCGTTTTCTGCCAAACATAACATTTTGCTTTTAGGCCAGAAAGTTACATTTTGGTCTCATCTGACCAGAGCACCTTCTTCCACATTTTTGCTCTGTCCCCCACATGGCTTCTCACAACTGCAAATGGGATTTCTTATGGCTTTCTTTCAACAATGGCTTTCTTCTTGCCACTCTTCCATAAAGGTCAGATTTGTGGAGTGCACGACTAATAGTTGTACTGTGGACAGATTCTCCCACCTGAGATGTGGATCTCTGCATCTCTTCCAGAGTTACCATGGGCCTCTTGACTGCTTCTCTAAATAATGCTCTCCTTGCCTGCCTGTCAGTTTAGGTGGACAGCCATGTCTTGGTAGGTTTGCAGTTGTGCCGTACTCTTTCCATTTTCAGATGATGGATTGAACAGTGCTCCATGAGATGTTCAAAGCTTGGGATATTTTTTAATATCCTAACCCTGCTTTACACTTCTCCACAACTTTATCCCTGACCTGTTTGGTGTGTTCTGTGGTCTTCATGATGCTGTTTGTTTACAAATGTTCTCTAGCAAACCTCTGAGGGCTTCACAGAACAGCTCAATGTATACTAAGTTTAAATTACACAGGTGGACTCTATTTACTAATTAGGTTACTTCTGAAGGCAATTGGTTCCACTAGATTTTAGTTAGGGATATCAGAGTAAAGGGGGCTAAATACAAATACATGCCACACATTTCAGATATTTATTTGTAAAAAATGTTGAAAACCATTTATCATTTTCCTTCCACTTCATAATTATGTGCCACTTTGTATTGGTCCATCACATAAAATCCCAATAAAATATATTTAAGTTTTTGGTTGTAACATGACAAAATGTGGAAAATTTCAAGAGCTATGAATATTTTTTCAATGCACTGTAGACACTTGATTAGAAACGTCTTCCCACTGAAAATTCTTCAAAGTCTCCTTTAAAACTCCAAAACCCAATCTGGGAATATCAAAACCTGGAGAAAGCTGTAAAATCGTTTTCTCTGTACATAATCAATACCGTTTGAACCCTGATTAATTTCTATTTCCTTTTCATAGTGGCAAGAACTTGCACTGTTAATATATGCTGTAGGTCTATATCTATATATTGGGTATGTAGATATCATTTATGGCTTCTGGCACTTAATCAAACAAGTATGTGCATCAGTTACTTTGTTGTTCTTAGTCCTAGTTGACAACCGTTAAAGTGTTACTAAGCCCACTCCAGTCAAATCAGTCTGTATATACAGTAAAGCATGCTTGTTATACTCACTGTGGAACCTAAGGGGTTAATCCTGTGCATTATGTAAAAACACTGTTTGATCCTGACTTCTCTGATCCTCCCCTTCTTCGAGTGTCCCCTCTTATCTCCTGATAAGATATACCGTGTGGAGTCACTCTACACATATTCAGTTTGGTGTGTATTGCTAGAGAGGTTTTTTTTTTTTTTTTTGCTTGGGAGGGTGCATGTGATCAGCACAGGGCCAACAAGCGGTGTCCAGACAGAGATCAGGGGCTCTACATCCTCCTAGAGCAAAATGAAAACTCCTCCTACAAGCTTTAACCAGTGCTTGGCTGGACACTGATGGAAATTACAAGACTACTTTATACTGCTGATGAGAAAAAGAATTTAGCAGTTTATATTTACTAAATTAATTGCATTTCCATGTTCTGTGTACTGTGGAAGACCAAATATAGTGAACGCAGGGTCCTGGGTTTAGTAGCACTTTAAGCTCGGCACAGTGCAGACTGCAAACAGGTCAAATGCAAACAAATGTTTATACTGGTCCAGGCCTGTGACAACTCAAGTCACTCAAGAATTGGTATTTGTAAAAGGTATATATTTTATATTTTTAACGTTGATTGCTGCCCCTGGATTTATGAAAGGTAAACTCTATAATGTGTCAGTTGTGTGTTGTACTTTTTTAGGTTCCATTTTTAATATATTTATTTATAACAATTATTTACATAAATCTGACAATTTATACAGCACTTTACATATATTGTACATTCACATCAGTCCCTACCGTCAAGGAGCTTACAGTCCTTACCTTTCACAGGTGCCAGCAGCTGGAATCCATACAAGATTATATATGTATTGTAAAAATCATCAATGAAGTTGCAGCACTCAATCTTCTTTTATTCATTTATAATGATATTGTCAGAGCAAAATGGCAACTGCTTTGGACCCCAACCGAACCTTCCTCAAGCCATCTAAACCTAAAAGTGACAAGTATCTGGCTTCTTGTCCCTATATGAATGCATGTACCCAAAGAACCCCCAGTGGGACTTTAATGCAGCAATAGGATCATACATATATTGAAATAGACATTTGGTTAAAAAAGATGATCAACTTATTACATACACATTTCCATTGTAATGTTAAATACATGATTTCTAAAGAGGGCAAGAGTGGTCAGATGTAAGTCACCAGACAAGGACTGACAGATCCACCAAATGAGGTCTTGGCCTTCTGACTCATAGGCTGTTTGTTCTTTACTCTGATGATTTGGGATTTGGTGGATCTGTTCCTTACTGCACCCTTTTTTTGTGCTTCGACTTGTTTTGCGTGCCACCAATAGTCGTTGGAAGCAAAAGACTATATTATCATTCAACCAATTCAGAGCAATCTGTACATTATTAGGTATACTTTATTCAACAACAGTGAAAATAAATGCTACCAACACAGAGTGGTTACTGTGGGTGCATAACCAAAGTCCTATAGTGCCTCATCCTTCATATTGACTAAATAGAAATATAGCATAAACCATGGACTTTAAAGGCACTACATAAACTCAGTAAAATGTTTAAGCACTTTATTAAACATACACGTTTAAAACTGCTTACAAAATGTCGCATAACAATGTCACATATAAAATGATCAGTACTGATTCAAATACCATCAAAGAAAAGTTGTGCATATGCCATAAGTCGGCAATTGCTAAATTAAGGGTAATCTTGATGTGTAAGTGGTATTAGCTCAACATGTTTTGCGATTTTGTCGCTATGAGAAGATTTCTAAATAAATGAGAGATACAATGATAAACTGGACAACATAACTTGCATAGAATTTCTACAACATAGACATATCAATACAGCACATATTTTAACTACAAATACAGGTAAGTACAAATAATCAAAATACGTACATTTGCACAAAGGTGGCGGCTGCAAATGCCCAGCAGAGCCTGCTAGAGGCCGACCAGTGAGGGGATCCCAACAAGACAGAAGGGGCAGACACTGAACCCTAAAATAATGTCTGATATGCAAACAAAGATATTAATAAAAATTAGGCCTAACTGCCAAACTAGGATAACATGCATAGACAGTATGGTGCTATATTGCTGTATGTACTAGTTACAAAACATTTTTACACTGCTATATTCCAGTCAGTAACACACTACTCGCTTCCCACTCGATATGTGTAATAAGGCCAGTATATATTTTTCTAGTAACAAACACCTTCACCCACTCTTGGGAAACCAATTAAGCATATGATAATCTGTAAAGGAAGGTTATAGGACAAATAAACCCCAACATCCAAAAGAGAAAGACCCAGCTTCTCATAAGAAGTTGCTGGCTTAATAAATAAAGGGGCTTACCTTGTACAAGTAAATAGCAAAAAGCAAGAGGGCAGAGTAACCCCAATTATTGGCAAAGCAACCAAACTATACTCCTTCCAAAATGGAGCATGCACCATTGGCCTGGGCTTTCCTGTAAGATCGACTACAACCCGCCAAATATCTGGCTATCTATGGAAAAATTGATAAACCCCTTGAGTATGCTCCGATATGTAACCCAGGTAAGTATTACATTAATTGTTCATGCCTCCTGTGCCTATCTGCTATTAATGGTTCCTTGCCAAATTCACAAACCTGTGGACTGCCTTCAGTCCATGAAAACCACCAATACACTGACAAGGGCCGCATCCCACCCCTCCTTATGAGGGAATCCCAATGCCATCTGAAACAGCATGTGACGTCACTGGCCTGGCAACGCATGACCACACACATGCAACCGCTCCTCCACCGAGAACACAGCGGAGAGCACGCTAGCTGGCAACACAAGGCGGCCATACTGGGCATACCACAGTACTCCTTGTGGTGCTCAGAGGACACCGCAGCGCAGCCTCTCAGCAGACAGCACAGAGACCAACGGCTGCAGTGCCACAAGCCTTACATCGATTACTGTACCTCCAAACAGGGACCAAGCACCAACCACCCTTACCCCCATGCAAATATACTCAATACAATCAATCAGAAGTCATAACGAGGCATATTCCAGAACCATTAGAATTACACCAAACAAATGTGCTAATACATAGTCAGGTTTACCATAGTACTATAGGCAGATGTGGACAGGTACTATTCAGACAAAGTAGGGCATATGCATAAGTGTGCCCATTAATGGTTACACCATTAAAATAACTACACAGTTAGCACAAAAGATATAGCCGAAGATATAATTCCACAGTTAGCCGAAGATATAATTCCACCTGATGGGAGTTTTTACAAAAATGGTTTGCATATCAGACATATTTTAGGGCATAGCGTCTGCCCCTTCTGTCCTGTTGGGATCCCCTCATTGGTTGGCCTCTTGCAGGCTCTGTTGTGCATTTGCTGCCGCCACCTTTGTGCAAATGTACATATTTTGATTATTTGTACTTACCTGCGTTTCTTGGTAAAGTACGTTCTGTATTGATATGTTGATGTTGTAGAAATTATTTTCAAGTTATGTTGTCCAGTTTATCATTCTATCTTATCTCATTTATTTAGAAATATTTGTTATTGTCAGTAATACTGTTGTATGTGTCCAGTGAAGAAAAGAGCCTGTATTGCAATTTTATATTGCTTATTGAGATGTAAATGTTACCTTGTTTACTACAAAATGTAGTAAATACAAGTGTTTAATAAAAAAAAAAAGGACATTCTGAATACATCTTATCTGAAGATGTATCTGGAGCCCAAATACTTTTATTGTAGGTCCTTTAACATTTACTCTTAAAAATAACCACTTTTATTCACAAATTAATATTATTGGCAGGTTAAAGAATGGCTTCCAATGTGGCTCCTCCAGATTCTAACTCTTTTGTGGTGAGGATGGAGGAAGTATTCACTTTATTTAATCCTTTATTTAATTCCATGATGCATTAAATGTGATGATGGAAAAGAATGTAGGTTAATATGGTGTTTAGTAAATAGAACCATTCTTAGATGCTATTAATGTGGTTTATAACGGTAAATTAAGGAGTGATATATACAGTCAGGTCCATAAATATTGGGACATCGACACAATTCTAACATTTTTGGCTCTATACACCACCACAATGGATTTGAAATGAAACGAACAAGATGTGCTTTAACTGCAGACTGTCAGCTTTAATTTGAGGGTATTTACATCCAAATCAGGTGAACGGTGTAGGAATTACAACAGTTTGCATATGTGCCTCCCACTTATTAAGGGACCAAAAGTAATGGGACAATTGGCTTCTCAGCAGTTCCATGGCCAGGTGTGTGTTATTTCCTCATTATCCCAATTACAATGAGCAGATAAAAGGTCCAGAGTTCATTTCAAGTGTGCTATTTGCATTTGTAATCTGTTGCTGTCAACTCTCAAGATGAGATCCAAAGAGCTGTCACTATCAGTGAAGCAAGCCATCATTAGGCTGAAAAAACAAAACAAACCCATCAGAGAGATAGCAAAAACATTAGGCGTGGCCAAAACAACTGTTTGGAACATTCTTAAAAAGAAGGAACGCACCGGTGAGCTCAGCAACACCAAAAGACCCGGAAGACCACGGAAAACAACTGTGGTGGATGACCGAAGAATTCTTTCCCTGGTGAAGAAAACACCCTTCACAACAGTTGGCCAGGTCAAGAACACTCTCCAGGAGGTAGGTGTATGTGTGTCAAAGTCAACAATCAAGAGAAGACTTCACCAGAGTGAATACAGAAGGTTCACCACAAGATGTAAACCATTGGTGAGCCTCAAAAACAGGAAGGCCAGATTAGAGTTTGCCAAACGACATCTAAAAAAGCCTACAAAGTTCTGGAACAACATCCTATGGACAGATGAGACCAAGATCAACTTGTACCAGAGTGATGGGAAGAGAAGAGTATGGAGAAGGAAAGGAATTGCTCATGATCCTAAGCATACCACCTCATCAGTGAAGCATGGTGGTGGTAGTGTCATGGCGTGGGCATGTATGGCTGCCAATGGAACTGGTTCTCTTGTATTTATTGATGATGTGACTGCTGACAAAAGCAGCAGGATGAATTGTGAAGTGTTTCGGGAAATATTATCTGCTCATATTCAGCCAAATGCTTCACAACTCATTGGACGCCGCTTCACAGTGCAGATGGACAATGACCCAAAGCATACTGCAAAAGCAACCAAAGAGTTTTTTAAGGGAAAGAAGTGGAATGTTATGCAATGGCCAAGTCAATCACCTGACCTGAATTCGATTGAGCATGCATTTCACTTGCTGAAGACAAAACTGAAGGGAAAATGCCCCAAGAACAAGCAGGAACTGAAGACAGTTGCAGTAGAGGCCTGACAGAGCATCACCAGGGATGAAACCCAGCGTCTGGTGATGTCTATGCGTTCCAGACTTCAGGCTGTAATTGACTGCAAAGGATTTGCAACCAAGTATTAAAAAGTGAAAGTTTGATTTATGATTATTATTCTGTCCCATTACTTTTGGTTCCTTAATAAGTGGGAGGCACATATGCAAACTGTTGTAATTCCTACACCGTTCACCTGATTTGGATGTAAATACCCTCAAATTAAAGCTGACAGTCTGCAGTTAAAGCACATCTTGTTCGTTTCATTTCAAATCCATTGTGGTGGTGTATAGAGCCAAAAATGTTAGAATTGTGTCGATGTCCCAATATTTATGGACCTGACTGTATGTTAAACCTATGGATCTGAACAAATTATTATATTAATCATGGCTCTTATCCAGGCAATATATTTAAATCTACTCCCAGAGTACAGTTTGAAAGAGTGGCACGGATTGCTGGTGATCCATTAAACTGCAAGATAAGGTTGGGGAAAATGAAAAGGAAATCATTAGAGTGAGGTTATCCTGGAAAATTATTAACACAGGAAGTTTAGAGGGAGAGTAGAGCTCACAATCGATAAGGAGAAATAAGTTTAAAGAACAAAAATACAGATTGAGAAAAAATCGAAATAATCTAGCATAAACTGTGCAATAGTTTGCAGTCGCTGTAAAATTCAATGGGAAGTGGCAATTTGGAGGCATTCTTTGCACTGTTGGTCTACAGAATGCCCTCAGAAACATTTGGTGAGATATTCTACAAGTGTAAACTATTTTTAAAGGGATGCAGACTCTGTCGCTTTTGCCATCAGAGCGCTAAGAGTGCACCATTTGATTAGAATTAGCCAGAACCTCCCATTCGGAATCCGTCTGCAAAGGATAGAGCAGAAAAAGGTCAGACTCTGCAACAAAGCTCGTTAAAATCCTTGCAATGTATAGTGATCATCCATTGAGGGAATTGCTTTTTTTCTCAGTAGAAGTGGAGTTAAAGTGATACTAAACCTAACAACATTTTTTTTTTTACCTTAGTGAATTCCTTGCAATAAGGTAAAAAAATTTTTCAGTTTCTCTCTCCTCCCCTTTCCCTCTGTGAAGGGGAAAACAGATCCAGCACTGTGCATGGCTGCATCTCTTCTCCGTTCTCTTTCTCTTCACACAGGACTCGAGCTGTCAATCAAATGCAGTGAAGAGGAAGTTGGGAGTGAGGCTAAGTCCCTCAGTATGTGTTCATGGAATGCAGATCCATAGACACACAGCTTGGGAGCGAGCAGGCACTGTGTACCCCCATAGCAAATGCCTTGGTATGGGGACACAAAGAAGAAGAGGAGCCAAGATAGCCGGCAGGGGACCCAAGAAAAGGAGTATGAGGCTCGCTCTGTGCAATACCATTGCACAGAGCAGGTGAGTATAGCATATTTGTTATTTATTTAAAAAAAAAAAAAGAAAAAGACTTTTGTAACACTTGAAGGCTAGGTTCACATCTGTGCGGGTGGTGCCGCTGCGGATCTACACAAAAATCTTTGCAGCACCACCCACACAGAGGAATGCGGACTCGCGGGCTGTTGCCATTAATTCTAATGGCATGCCACCCGTACTGGAAATCGCAACCGTACTGGGAACCGAGGTTCCCGTGCAGGCTGCGTTTTTCGCAGAATTGCAGGGACTTCTTCCCTGCGTGTCCCGGGGCACGGGAGCCATTCAAAAGAATGGGCTCTCGTGTCTGCGCAGAACACGGCTCTTAGAAACTCGGATATGTGAACCAGGGGTAATTCCTTATCAGATTAATTTTTTGCTTGTATAAAAATGCACTGGGGCGTTTTGAGTGATAACTATCCATTGATCTCTGAATTTAAACGAATGATATTAGAGTCCTTTAACGGGAGACATGCTATAATGAATTAGTGAAGTCAGATTATATGCCCCAAAAAACGCCTATTGCTACCTGGATGGGTTCCAAACGAACTGGTTCAGTTCCTTGTCTTGTATGGAGTGTACGTCTGTGATAAAAGGGGAAGCATTCCAACACCTAGAAAGACAATCTTTAATTACTATTAAGTATTACCTAACATGCCAAGGCTTCTTTGCAATTTATATGATAAGTTATTGTGTGATCTCTCCTATTTATGGGAGACCACACAGAAGTTAAAGTGTCACTAAAGGCAAAGCTTAAAAAAAAATCTCTTCCTGTCCTGTAGCCAAAACAGGACGTGTGAGGAAGTCCCTCCAAAGTGAGGAAATCCCAAGGTGTCACCAGAACTAGTGTCCCCATTGGAAGATTTCTCCTCTATTTTTGTTCTGATGTCAACCCAAAATGTGGGATTTTTCTACTTGCAATAATAGCAGTAAACAGAAGAATCTCCCTAATGAGGGCACATACAGCAATGAAACCTGACGAGTTCTATTCCATCTCCACTCTATCCAAAGTAAAAAAAAAAAAAAATTGTACTTAGTGACACTTTAAAAGATCAAATTGTTCAACATAAATACTCAGTAGGTTGGTAGAATTGCCATTAGCAAGGCACTTTGAAGGGATGAGGCATTCAGTATTACAGCTACAATTCATGGCTATTGATTGTGTAGTAAAACCAAGAAGGGGAGGCAATGAGGAATTAAGTTTAACTGAAACGGGAGGTTAGTGAATTCATGTTACAGCCAATGGGGTTGATTTATTAAAAACAAGTAGTCTGCTCACTCTTCAGGGAAATTTTCCCTTAGCTTAGTGAATGAGTTGAAACGCTGGTGACTTCCATGATCCAGTCATGTGTGTTTTCACTTTACAGGTGAGATTAAATAATGAAGATGTGAGGAGGTACATCCATCTGTTTCTGTTTTTGGATTTTTGTAAATATTAGGATATAATGAGAGTAAAGATGTGAAGCTAGATTAGTTAATGTGTTCTCTGAATACTCTTTGTATTATTTTTGTGGAGCAATGTATGACTTGAGAAAGCATCAGTAGTGGTCAGAAACTGTTTATAAACTTTCTGAAACATTTTGTAATATGCTAATAAGATACTGTTATTGACTAAAAGAAGATTGTGTGCTGCAAAACCATTGCGTTAATATAATATATATATATGCACACACACAGCGGGTAAAATAAGTATTGAGCACGTCACCTTTTTTTTGGTAAATACAGTTGTGTTCAAAATAATAGCAGTCAGACATCACTAACCTGATCAATCACTGTTTTTGGTAGAGATGATATTTCTACATGGGAAATAATTTACTAGCAGGTGTAGTAGAGTAATAGAAATCCAACAGACCCAACAGTCATGACATGCATGCGGCTGATTCTGTGTAATTGAATCACTAATTGAAAGGGGCATGTTCAAAATAATAGCAGTGTGGAGTTCTATTAGTGAGGTCATTCATTCTTTGAAAAACAGGTGGCAATGATTGCCCTTATTTAAGGAAGGAAGGCAGCAAATGTTGTACATGCTGGTTACAGTGCATTTCTCTCTGAAATTCTGAGGAAAATGGGTCGTTCCAGACATTGTTCAAAAGAACAGCATACCTTTTATTAAAAAGTTGATTGGAGAGGGGAAAACATATAAAGAAGTGCAGAAATTGATAGGCTACTCAGCTAAAATGATCGCAAATGCTTTAAAATAGCAACCAAATCCTGAAAGACGTGGAAGAAAGCGAAAAACTACCATTCGAATGGATAGAAGATTAGCCAAAATGGCAAGGACTCAGCCAACAATCAGCTCCAGGAAGATCAAAGAAGGTCTAAAGTTACCTGTGAGTACTGTTACAATTAGAAGACGCCTATGTGAAGCCAAGCTATCTGCAAGAAGCCCCCGCAAAGTCCCACTGTTGAAAAAAAGACGTGCTGAAGAGGTTACAATTTGCCAAAGAGCACATTGACTGGCCTAAAGAGAAATGGCGCAACATTTTGTGGACTGATGAAAGTAAGATTGTTCTTTTTGGGTCTAGTGGCCGGAGACAGTTTGTCAGACGACCCCCAAACACTGAATTCAAGCCATAGTACACTGTGAAGACAGTGAAGCATGGTTGCGCAAGAATCATGATATGGGGATGTTTCTCATACTACGGTGTTGGGCCTATTTATTGCATACCAGGGATCATGGATCAGTTTGAATACATCAGAATACTTGAAGAGGTTATGCTGCCTTATGCTGAAGAGGAAATGCCCTTGAAATGGGTGTTCCAACAAGACAACGACCCCAAACACACCAGTAAACGTGCAACATCTTGGTTCCAGACCAACAAGATTGACGTTATGGAGTGGCCAGCCCAATCCCCGGATCCTAATCCAATAGAAAACTTGTGGGGTGACATCAAAAATGTAGTTTCTGACGCAAACCAAGAAATAGAGAACTGTGGAATGTAGTCCAATCATCCTGGGCTGGAATACCTGTTCACAGGTGCCAGAAGTTGATTGATTCCATGCAACACAGATGTACAGCAGTTCTCAGAAACAGTGCTTATACAACTAAATATTAATTAAGTGATTCAAAGGAAAGCAAAATCTTCAAACATTTTTCAGTTTATATAGTGAATGTTTGAGTTTGTAAAGAAGAATACAAACACTGATATTTTTTTTTGAACAGTCTAATATTCATTTTTCTTCAATTTCTTTAGAGGAACAACACAAATTTGATATATTTTCTTCATGTTTTGATTTGGAATAGAATGTGTAGTTCCCAATGCATTTGTGTGTATGGAAATAAAAGCTATTAGAAGGATTTTGAGCTTTATTCACTTTTTTAACACACTGCTATTATTTTGAACACAACTGTATATTCCTAAAGATGCTATTAACATGAAATTTTCACCTCATGTTGGTAACAACCCATGTAATCCATACACACAAAGAAACCAAAACAAATAAGTTCAGAAATTAAGTTATGTGTAATAAAATGGAATGACACAGGAAAAAAGTATTGAACATGATATCTAAAATGTAATGCTTTGTTCAAAATCCTTTGTTGGTAAGGATAGCTTTAAGATGCCTCCTGTATGGAGAAATTAGTCGCATGCATTGCTCAGGTGTGATTTTGGCCCATTCTTCCACACAGTCTTCAAATCTTGAAGACTGAGTGGGCATCTTCTATGAACTCTGATCTTTAGTTCTTTCCAAAGATTTTCTGTTGGATTCAAGTCAGTTGATTGGCTGTGCCTTTCTAGTAGCTTTATTTTCTTTCTTTGAAAACCAATTGAGAGTTTCCTTGGCTTTGTAATTGGGATCATTGTCTTGCTGAAATGTCCACCCTCATTTCATCTTCATCATCCTGGTAGATGGCAGCAGATTTTTATCAATAATGTCTTGATACATTTCTCTATGACATGAAATTTGCCAGTCCTGTATGCTGAAAAACAGCCCCACACCATGATGTTCCCACCTCCAAACTTCACTGTTGGTATTGTGTTTTTGGCGTGATGTGCAGTGTCATTTGACCTCCAAGCATGGTGTGTATTATGGCTTCCAAAGAGTTCAATTGTGATCTCATCTGACCAGACTATATTCTCCCAGTATTTCACAAGCTTGTCTAAATGTTGTGTAGCAAGCTTTAAACAAGCTTCAACATGCTTTTTCTTCAGCAATGGAGTCTTGCATGGTGAGCGTGCATACAGGCCATGGTGGTTGAGTAAATTACTTATTGTTTTATTTGAAACAACTGTACCTGCTAATTCCAGGTTTTTCTGAAGCACTCCACAAGTGGTCCTTGGCTCTTGGACAGCTGTTCTGATTATTCTTTTGACGCCTCTGTCAGAAAACTTGCAAGGAACACCTGATCGTGGCCGGTTTATGGTGAAATGATGTTCTTTCCACTTCCGGTTTATGGCCCCAACAGTGCTCACTGGAACATTCAGAAGTTTAGAAATCTTTCTGTAGTCAATGCCATCAGTATGTTTTGCAACAGTAAGGTTGTGAAGGTCTTGAGAGAGATCTTTGGTTTTACCCATCATGAGATGTTTCTTGTGTGACACCTTGGTAATGAGGCACCTTTTTACTTTTTATAGACCATCAGTTGAGACTGAACCAGCTGATATTAATTTGCACCAAGAAGCAAGATTGCCTTCTAATTACTGATAGATTTCAGGGCTTTCCATGCCTTTTTGCATTTCCCTTTCTTCATGTGTTCAATACTTTTTCCCTGTGTCATTCCATTTTATTACACATAACTTACAGTATCTCACAGAAGTGAGTACACCCCTCACATTTTTGTAAATATTTTATTCTATCTTTTCATGTGACAACACTGAAGAAATGACACTTTGCTACAATGTACAGTAGTGAGTGTACAGCTTGTATAACAGTGTAAATTTGCTGTCCCCTCAAAAAATATCTCAACACACAGCCATTAATGTCTAAACCGCTGGCAACAAAAGTGAGTACACCCCTAAGTGAAAATGTCCAAATTGGGCCCAAAGTGTCAACATTTTTTGTGGCCACCTTTATTTTCCAGTACTGCCTTAACCTTCTTGGGCATGGAGTTCACAGGTTGCCACTGAAGTCCTCTTCCACTCCTCCATGACGACATCACGGAGCTGGTGGATGTTAGAGACCTTGCGTTCCTCCATCTTCTGTTTTGAGGATACTCAATAAGGTTTAGGTCTGGAGAGATGCTTGGCCAGTCCATCACCTTTACCCTCAGCTTCTTTAGCAAGGCAATGGTCATCTTAGAGGTGTGTTTGGGGTCGTTATCTTGTTGGAATACTGCCCTGCGGCCCAGTCTCCGAAGGGAGGGGAACATGCTCTGCTTAAATATGTCAACGTACATGTTGGCATTCATGGTTCCCTCAATGAACTTTAGCTCCCCAGTGCCGGCAGCACTCATGCAGCCCCAGACCATGACATTCCCACCACCATGCTTGACTGTAGGCAAGACACAGTTGTCTTTGTACTCCTCACCTGGTTGCCACCACACATGCTTGACACCATCTGAACCAGATCAGTTTATCTTGGTCCGATCAGACCACAGGACATAGTTCCAGTAATCCATGTCCTTAGTCTGCTTGTCTTCAGCAAACTGTTTGCAGGCTTTCTTGTGCATCCTCTTTATAAGAGGCTTCCTTCTGGAACGACAGGCATGCAGACCAATTTGATGCAGTGTGTGGCGTATGGTCTGAGCACTGCTAGGCTGACCCCCCACCCCTTCAACCTCTGCAGCAATGCTGGCAGCACTTATACATCTATTTTCCAAGGACAACCTCTGGATATGACGCTGAGCATGTGCATTCAACTTCTTTGGTCGACAGTGGCGAGGCATGTTCTGAGTGGAACCTGTCCTGTTAAACCGCTGTATGATCTTGGCCACCGTACTGCAGCTCAGTTTCAGGGTCTAGGCAATCTTCTTATAGCCTAGGCCATCTTTATGTAGATGAGAGAAGGAGAGAAGCGCTTCTAAGTGCAATATGTCTCTTTATTAGAGTATACAGTGGGGATCGAAAGTTTGGGCACCCCAGCTAAAAATTTGTATTAATGTGCATAAAGAAGCCAAGGAAAGATGGAAAAATCTCCAAAAGGCATCAAATTACAGATTAGACATTCTTATAATATGTCAACAAAAGTTAGATTTTATTTCCATCATTTACACTTTCAAAATAACAGAAAACAAAAAATGGCGTCTGCAAAAGTTTGGGCACCCTGCAGAATTTATAGCATGCACTGCCCCCTTTGCCAAGGTGAGACCTGCCAGTGTCATGGATTGTTCTCAATCATCATCTGGGAAGACCAGGTGATGTCAATCTCAAAGGTTTTAAATGCCCAGACTCATCTGACCTTGCCCCAACAATCAGCACCATGGGTTCTTCTAAGCAGTTGTCTAGAAAACTGAAACTGAAAATAGTTGACGCTCACAAAGCTGGAGAAGGCTATAAGAAGATAGCAAAGCGTTTTCAGATGTCAATATCCTCTGTTCGGCATGTAATTAAGAAATGGCAGTCATCAGGAACAGTGGACGTTAAAGCAAGATCTGGAAGACCAAGAAAAATATCAGAGAGAACAGCTCGCAGGATTGTGAGAAAAACAATTCAAAACCCACGTTTGACTGCACGATCCCTCCAGAAAGATCTAGCAGACACTGGAGTTGTGGTACACTATTCCACTATAAAGAGATACTTGTACAAATATGGTCTTCATGGAAGAGTTATCAGAAGAAAACCTCTTCTACTTCCTCACCACAAAAATCATCGTTTGAACTTTGCAAATGAACATATAGACAAGCCTGATGCATTTTGGAAACAAGTTCTGTGGACCGATGAGGTTAAAATTGAACTTTTTGGCCGGAATGAGCAAAGGTACGTTTGGAGAAGAAGGGGCACAGAATTTAATGAAAAGAACCTCTGTCCAACTGTTAAGCATGGGGTTGGATCAATCATGCTTTGGGGTTGTGTTGCAGCCAGTGGCACAGGGAACATCTCACGAGTAGAAGGAAAAATGGATTCAATAAAATTTCAGCAAATTTTGGATGGTAACTTGATGCCATCTGTGAAAAAGCTGAAGTTAAAGAGAGGATGGCTTCTACAAATGGATAATGATTCTAAACACACCTCGAAATCCACGGGGGATTACATCAAGAGGCGTAAACTGAAGGTTTTGCCATGGCCTTCACAATCTCCTGACCTGAACATTATTGAAAATCTATGGATAGACCTTAAAAGAGCAGTGCGTGACAGACAGCCCAGAAATCTCAAAGAACTGGAAGACTTTTGTAAGTAAGAATGGGCAAAGATACCTCAAACAAGAATTGAAAGACTCTTGGCTGGCTACAAAAAGCATTTACAAGCTGTGATACTTGCCAAAGGGGGCAGTACAAGATATTAACTCTGCAGGGTGCCCAAACTTTTGCAGCCGTCTTTTTTGTTTTCTGTTATTTTGAAAGTGTAATTGATGGAAATAAAATCTAACTTGTTGACATATTATAAGAATGTCTAATCTGTAATTTGATGCCTTTTGGAGATTTTTCCATCTTTCCTTGGCTTCTTTATGCACATTAATACAAATTTTTAGCTGGGGTGCCCAAACTTTCGATCCCCACTGTATGTGTAGGAACACTCACATAGATAAATTATATATAGGCAAAAAACCGTGGTAAATCGGTAGGGTGGTCTTCAGGGTGAAAAGCCATCATCTGCTGCGGTGTGGAGCGGTCAGCTTGCCGCTGGAGCAGCGTGGTAGCTGGAGGAGAACAGCGGTGAGGCCGGCCAGCGTGCACGTCCTCCCTCTGAGCTTGGTGGAACGCAGCGGCGGCGTGGCCGTGATGACGTCAGATACCCAGGGTGCACGCCGCTGCTGCGTTCCAGCTTGCGTTCCACCAAGCTCAGAGGGAGGACGTGCACGCCGGCCTCACCGCTGGCAAGCTGACCGCTCCACACCGCAGCAGATGACGGCTTTTCACCCTGAAGACCACCCTACCGATTTACCACTGTTTTTATGCCTATATATATTTTATCTATGTGAGTGTTCCTACACATATACTCTAATAAAGAGACATATTGCACTTAGAGACGCTTCTCTCCTCTCATCCACAGAGTCTGCTACAGCCTATTTAGAAGCTTTGCCCTCAGTGCTACATGGACCACCATTACCCCAACTAGATTACCAAGGACTCTCAGCAGTGATTGCGCTGATACACTCCCTTCATTCCATCTTTTAGAGCAACAATTCTTTTTTTCAGATCCTCAGTGAGTTCTTTGCCGTGAGGTGCCATGTTGAATTTCCAGTGACCAATATGAGAGAGTGAGAGCGAAAACACCAAATTTAACACACCTGCTCCCCATTCACACCTGAGACCTTGTAACACTAAAGAGTCACATGACAATGGGGAGGGAAAATGGCTAATTGGTCCCAATTTGGATATTTTCACTTAGGGGTGGACTCACTTTTGTTGCCAGAGGTTTAGACATTAATGGCTGTGTATTGAGTTCTTTGGAGGGGACAGCAATTTTACACTGTTATACAAGCTGTACACTCACTACTTTACATTGCAGCAAAGTGTCATTTCTTCAGTGTTGTCACATGAAAAGATATAGTAAAATATTTACAAAAATGTGAGGGGTGCACTCACTTCTGTGAGATACTGTACAGCTATGCTTCCAAAAAGACTAAACATAGTGGCACATATTTAAAGTGACTGTTAATCTTAAAGTTTTTTGCTTTAAAATATTATACTTATCTGCTCTGTGCAGTGGTTTTGCACTGAGCAGCCCTTATCCTCTTCTCAGGTTCTCAGGTTCCCCTACAAGTGCCCCCATAGCAGGAAGCTCTCTCCTCACTGGCTGTGGGTAACAGAGCTGCTGTCTCTGAGCCAATGAGGAGGAAGCTAGCCGAGAGAACCTCTGCTCTTGTGCCCAGCGCTGGATCAAGATTGGCCTCAGGTAAGTATAAGGGGGGGGGGGGGGATCACAGAAGCAGCACAGAAGGGTTCTTACCTAAATGCAGAGAGTGCATTAAGGTAACAGTCGTTCGTCTTTTGGAAACACTTTAAAGCAGCTTGGTCTCTTAACCACTTCAGACACTTTTACCCCCTTCCTGCCCAGGCCAATTTTCAGCTTTCAGTGCTATCACACTTTTAATGACAATTGCGCGGTATGCAACACTGTACCCATATGAATTTTTTTAGCATTTTTTTGAGACAGATAACGCTTTATTTTGGTGGTATTTATTCACCACTGGGATTTTTATTTTTTTTGCTATATAAATGAAAAAGTCCAAAAATTTAGAAAAAAAGTGTTTTTCTTATAAAATTTTGCAAATAAATAATATTTCATCATAAATCTTGGCCAAAATGTATTCAGTTATCTTTATAGTAAAAAAAAATAACCCAAATTAGTTTATAACCAAAATTATAATTTTTACATTTTAAAAACATTTTTTTTATATTATTATTTGTTTTTGTATTTTTTTTAACATACTGTCACCCTAGCAGTACTACTTGTGTGGGGTGATGATTTTCTTTTTTACACTGATTGCTTTTACACCCATAAAGGCAGTAAAAGCAATAATTTCTCTTTCTCTCTGGCTGCATTCTTGCAGCCATTGAGAAATACTGTGATTGGTCACAGCATGTCACATGGTACAAGGCTGTTGTGAATAGCCTTGTACCATGTGACCTCTGTGATCATTCACAGATTTCACACGTAGTAAGCAATGATGTCAGAAGTGACATCTTGCTTACTGCTCTACATGTGATCACTGATTGGCCAATCAGTGATCACATGATCGGGACCTAGCACAGAGGTCCCGTACGACGATCGGTGTTCCACTGTGTCTGGAGGACACAACGGGCACCGGATCGCGGTGCTGCACGCTCCCAGGGAGCACACACCAGCAGGGGGCGGGGAGGCCGTTTATAAATGGCCACCGCCCCTGCACTGCCACCGTCCGGCCGTTTATATACTACGGCCAGACGGGAGGTGGGTAAAGTTTATAGGTTTTCTTTAACATAATTAAAAAGCCTTTTTCTGCAAATAAATACCAACTAGGCAGGAATATTTATTTCACAATTCTTATTAAAGTTATTAAATGTATGCCACCTGCAAAGCAAGTGTCACAATATGATGTGTAGAAAGTTGTATGTATCCAAATGTATTTTGTATAAGAATGGTAGCTTGTATGAAAAGTCTAAAAAAACGTAAACCCATGTGAAAGAAGAATGCCAACTGTTTCCAGGGCTAAAGGCTGCAAGCAGTTTCACTGTCCCAGGGGTCCTGAACATGATAGGCCATCGAGCAATAAATAACCGTATATGCCAAACTGTACAGACCAAAACTTTGAATATGGATTATTTAATGTAAATAAAGCTTAATGGCTTTTCTTTCATTTCTGCAAGAAAGATGAGAAAAAATGCCTCGGTCCACCAGGGAAATGTACTATAATTTAATGAAAACATCCTGGAGTGCTGAGCATTGTAATGGATGTTTAAGATGACTGGGTTTTCTTTCTTTCCCCTTGAGACCTTTAATTTTGTTGCTCATTTTAGTTTAAATCAGACACTGTCATTTTGTGCTACTTGTGTTGTTTTTGTAGACCCTTGACCACAAGAATGTAGTAGAACCTCACTCATTACTAGCTATATAATTTCCCCAGTGAATGCTTGTTAATGAAAATCATTTTCACAGACTTTTCTTCCATTATATTGAGGGGAAACAAGGACATAGCAGAGTTAGCCACTGTCATTAGAAAAAACTGTATTTGGAAACCTGGCTTTTATTATGTAGTTGTCACAGAAAACAATGGTGAAATGGAATATAATAGGGGCAGCTTTGAATCACACAGCCATTATAAGCAACACATTTTTCAAATTAATTTCCAAATTTAAGAAACTGCTTCAATCATGTAAATAGGATTATTGACAGCTTGAAGGGAAATTAAATCAAGCATTGTGAGTTGGGGGCTCTATAGTCAGAATATAGATATTACTTGCTAACACAGTCCAGCAAGATTACACTCCTTTATAGAGTTTTTCTGTGGAGACTATGGAGACATCATCTGATATATAAAGGCGGTTTGACTATTAAATTTGAGAATGTTATCCATTTATCTGCACATGTTTGGATAATTTAAGTGAATATTCACTCAATTTTATTGTGTGAATATTCTTAAATTAGGCTCAAACTGCAACAAGGGCAGCATTTTTGGGGTAAACTGCTTATTACAGTAGTTTTCAGCATTGTGCCAACAAAAAAATCAAATATTACTGATGTTTTCACATATTTTTACTTACCTGCTATCCATCCACGCCTATTTAGATGAAAGGTTCCTTTATAATGCGTTTCACTTGGCCTTAGGTAACAGTACAGCCACCCTACAGTGCATGCAAGAACTTGTTTTCATATTCAGACTAATCCTGCACCCTATGTAGAGCTAAACAAAAATGGCAACTTCACCAACTTATAACTAGCTTTTAGAGCACGGTGCATTCAAAATGCACGGCCACATCACTTAGTACAGAAAATAGTTTGTTTTGGCCAGCTTGCGTCTTAAGTCCAAGCTGTACACAGAGCATCAACTTTTTCCAAAATTCCGATTAAGCATTGCCCCCTACAATAAACCTCATCCCCTGCATTTTAGCTGTCAAATACCAGAGCCACAGTGGGCAGTAGAGCCTCTGGCATTAGATATTTGAATGAAAGGAGATGGTAATACATTGGATTCATTTGAGAACTAGGGGTCTTTTACTACCACTTTGTCAATGCTTACAAACAGGGAGAACTGTGTTACTCAGTCCTATATGTGCTCAATGCAGAACGGGAGTTCGATATTCTTTTGATTTTTTATTTTTTTTTACATTAAAAACAATGCAATGCAATTTGAAAATCTCATAAACCCATATTTTATTCACAATGGAAAATAGAAAACATATTAAATGTTTAAACTAAGAAAATGAGTAGTAGAGAGTAATGTATTCTTGAAATTTAGGGCAGCAACACGTCTCAAAAAAAGTTGAGAAAGGGAAACAAAAAGCTGACAAAATTGTGGAACGTTTTCAGAATAATGTTCCTCAATGTAAAATTGCAAAGACTTTAAATATATCATCATCTACAGTACATATCATCAAAAAATTCAGAGAATCTGGAGAAACCTCTGCGCTTAAGGGATGAGGTTGAAATGCAATATTGGATGCCTGTGATCGGATGCCACTACAATAAAAACAGGCATAATTATGTGATGGACATCACTGCATGGGCTCAGGAAGCTCAAAATTCATTGTCTGTGAATGCAGTTCGCCATGCCATCCAAAAATGCAGAGTAAAGCTCTCTCATGCAAAGCAGAAGCCATATTTGAACATGACCCAGAGACACTGTCCTTTTCTCTGGGCCAAATTTCATTTAAAATGGTCTGTTGCAAAGTGAAAAACTGTTCTGTGTTCAGACAAATTGAAATTTGACATTCTTTTTGGCATCCATGAGTGACGTGTCCTCCGGACTAAGGAGCATAGGGACCTTCTGTCTTATCAGCACTCAGTTTGAAAGCTAGCATCTTTGATGGTATGGGGGTGCATTAGTACATCTGAAATGGGCAGCTTGCATATCTGAAAAGGTACCAACAATGCTGAACGATATATCCAGGGTTTAGAGCAGCATATGCTCCAATCCAGATGACATTTTTTTCAAGGAAGGCCTTGCATACTTCAAGAGAACAATGCTAAACCTTGTACCGCATCTATGACAACAGTATGGCCTCGAAGTAGAAGAGCTCAGGTGCCTAACTGGCCTGTCTGTAGTCCAAACCATTCACCAATTAAAAATATTTGGCCCATCTTGAAAAGCAAAATATGGCAAAGAAGACCCTGGACTGTTGAGCAGTTAGAATCCTATATCAGGCAGGAATGCGACAGCATTCCTCTCCCAAAATTCCAGCAACTGGTCTTCTCAGTTTCCAGACATTTACAGTGTGTTGTTAACAGAAGAGGGGTTGCTACACCATGGTATACATGGACCTGTCCCAACTTTTTTGAGACATGTTGCTGCCATTAATTTCAAAATTACCTTTTTTTTTTAAAATAAAAAACATTTTCTCAGTTTAAACAATTTATATGTTTTGAATTTTCTTTTGTGAATGAGCTTTGCAAATCATTGCTTTTGTTTTAACCGCTTACCCGCTGCTGTATAACAGATATACTGCTACATGGCGGAATGGGTGCATCAAATCACGTATGTTTACGTGATTTTGCATTTCCGGGTAGGGGGCGTGCGTGCCCTACCCACGCCGCCATTCGCAGCTGCGGATGTCAATCACCGGGTCCTAGCTGGTGATTACCCGCTGGCACCCACTGATTACCAACAATCACCGACGGGGAGGAAGACTGTTTTACAAACAGTCTTCCTCCCTGTCAGCTTGGGCACACAGCCATCCTGATCTACTAAGTGTGCTTACAGTGAGCCCCTAGTAAAACACTCTCTACACACAGTTAACCCTTTGATCGCCCCTTATATTAACCCCTTCCTGCCCAGTGTCATTAGTACAGTGTCAGTGCTGTTTTTTAGCACTGATCACTGTATTGGTGTCACAAGTTACAAGTGGTTAGTAGTGTCACAAGTTAGTTCCCCCCCCCCCAGTGTCAGATTGCCTGCCGCAGTCTCGCTAAACGTTGCTGATCGCTGCCATTACTAGTAGGAAAAAAAAAGTCCCAGTATCTATATCGCCATTTGTAAACGCTATAACTTTCACGCACTTAAAACCCAAAAAAATTAAAAACCACACAGGTGAACAAATATCACCGAAAGAAAGCTCAATTCGTGAGAAAAGAAGGACGTAAAGTTCATCTGGGTGTGGCGTTGCATGACTGCGCACTTGTAAGTTAAAGTAATGCAGTGCCGTAATAGAAAAAATGGCCTGGTCAGGAAGGGGGGACAATTAGTTTTCATTTGTATGGTATGTCGGACAGGTTTTACTAATTTGATAAAGTTGTTTATATACTTTTTTTATTTTATAACAATGTATTTTTCTCTCTTTTTGTAGATGAAAACAATAGTGCCTTAGACTTTTCAGGTATGAGGTTAGTAAGCAGTTATATTTTCAACATTTCTTTCTGTTTCTTGTTTATTATCTACTCAATAGATTTTTTTTCTGATTTTTTTTTTTTTTTTTTCCCCGATTTTGAAGAGGACCTGTATGGTAATTAAAGCTAATTTCCAGAAAAATGCAGCCCATAACTTGCATAACGCCAGAAACTGCCCCAATTTTTTATTTTTATTATCTCTTTTATTAAATATTTTCCACTACAAAAAAGTACATCTAAAACACACAAGAGTAGGAAATAGAAACTTCACCAAAACATACAATTCATCTAAATCAAACTTTTCCCCCGAAATATGTCACTGCAATAATTCCAGCAAGCTGAAAAAAATTGGCAACCATCATTTTATAACAAGTTGTTACAGTAGGGTGAACATGGAAGTGCTTTGTACACAATAAACAAAACAAAATGTATTTACCAGCACACTTACCAGCTAGCTAGCAAGACAAACAAATAAAAACTATAATTTAGTAAGCAGTTACTGGATAGTAACCCGTTATATTTTCATTTCTCTCTGTTTCTTGGTTTTGGAATGTTTTTTCTCTCTATTTGAAGAGGACTTGTATTGTGTTGCCAATAATTATTATAGTTGCTACTATTTTACAGGACACCAGCAGCAAGTCATTTTGCTTTGAAATCATTAGTAAAAAACTTAGGGCCATATTACAATTTCTGTTTCCTATACTGTAGGGGTTATATATGAATACAATGGAAGTAGAAGTTTCTTCAGCACCTTTGTGGTTCCTGCCTGGTTGAACTCTGTTAGTGAATGAGCCTGCATTGTCAGGCATGTTTTTAATGTTACAGACAACATTTCAGCTAGTGTGTTGCTAAGCCATATTGTTAAGTGTAATATTTTTGAGACCAGAATTGGCAGAATATTAGGAATGTGTGCCATGGGATGATTTTTGGTGGCTTAAGGCAGGCTGGTCAAAGGTTGATCCAGTCTTGACTAAACTCATTACTTTATTGGCTGTACGAATATTGCCTGGTAACACAGCATTTTATTGTTGGTTATATACCAATGATAACTAGACTGAACCTCATTTATACAGATTAAGACTTGACCCAGGCAAGTCTTTTTCTTACATCAGTCAGTCAGATTATATTTGTAAATTATATGTAGTGTGAACAAAAGAAGCCCACTGATATTGCTATTTTTCTTTTTTTTTTTGGTGTTTCATTAGTAAGGTTTGACCTTTTCGAATGCACTATATCCATAGATATTTTCAGTAAGGTTCATGTTTGTGCAAGATTATTAACTTCCTTAAGGTCTTCTCATCATATCTTTTCAGTACTAATTTCATAAAGACTCACAAGTAACATTTCTGGACTTTTCTATTTAGCCCTCCTAGAGAAGAGCATGCAGATCATCTGTCGATTAATGATTCTCCTATAAGATCATTTGTGTCCATCTCGGAGGCTACAGACTGCCTGGTAGACTTCAAGAAGCAGTTCCGCTGTCTACCTACACATCAGTCAAACAAAAAAAGACCCAAGCAGAGAAGAAGAGGGAAGAGAAAAATGTGATTTTGTGAGCCTGCAACAAAAAATGCACTTGTGTTTTTGTAGGAAATTATATGGGAATGAGGTAACTTTAAAGTGTAAATCCCATCAAAACTTTCTCTTTTATACCATATTGATTGAGGAAAATTCAGAACCTATGCCAGGTGTTTACTGCTGTCTGTATATGAATTAGGAATATTCTCTTACCTTGGTGTCCCACTGGCATTGATCGTAGGTACAGGAAACAAGTGGAAATCTCCCCAATGTCAAGAATAGCTGGAGAGAAGTTGTAACCCTTATCAAAAACTAATACATGTTTTGGATGGAATTAAACTTTAAAACCCACCTTGCACTGTAAGACAGGTCATAGACTTTGCTTGATTCCCCCACCAACAAAGTCCATGTTAATGAGGGAATCCCTCCCACAGTGCTATTGTGTTCTGTCTGCGGGGGAGCCATTTCTCCCAGCAAAACACAATGGTTAGTCTTGCCAGCTATAGCTGGTGACACTAATCTTTTAGAAAAAACCCTACAGGCTGGTTTTACACAAATCGATTGATAGGGTGCCCATACATTGATCGAAATTTGACTGGTCCCTGCTGAACCGGCCAAACTTCGATCCATGCTTAAAGCCCAGCTACAGCAACCACCTTATTCTGAGTAGACTAGGAAAGATCAGAACCTCATATCAGGTTTTTATTACACACTGTGTCTCTGGGTTACAATAGGATGTGTGGGAGACTGATAGCTTGAGATGGAAATCAATTAGAGAAACAAGACCTGAGGAAAACCACATAACATTTGTTACCATGGAGGACTAACATTTGTGACCATGGAGGACTTCCAATTTTCCCCCAGACCTCATCTGCATAATTTTTCTTTGTCTGTGATTCTGAAAGTATTGAAGCAGTTGTCACCTTATTTATGAGCTATACACTAGTTCTGGGTCTGTGACATTAAATCTATTCAGTCCCACTGAGACTGACACTGGTACTGTATGTAGTCCATAATTTAGCAATGGCAGCTTTCACCAGAGGCTTCTCAGGAAGGAGTTTGCTTTGTTACAAAATCCTTTACATTGACACTTCCCACTTATACTAAAACTTTCATTATTAGGGGAGCTAAGGATAGTGTCCTAACTGTCCTAGCATGGGTGTTACTGAAACAGCATGTTCGTCGTACACTTGAAAATGAAAGGTCTTCTTTATTCACAACCCCCACCCCCAAATACAAAATGGTTTAAAAAGCAATTTGGGAAAAAAGGTTGTACAAAAAAAAAAAGATTTTTTTTCTCATCCATTGAGGGGCACAGAAAGTCTTAGACTGTCCTGTTATACTGCCACGCAGAGCAGACAAACAAAAAACATATCTACATTCCTATGCTTTGCTGTGGGGCCCTGGCCTTTGGCCACTTGTTTTTACCTCAGCTGCTCACCAAGGTTCTAGTCCTAGTATTAGCCCTGCTGCACTCTCCTGGCATCCTCATTGTGAGATAGTTAAATGACCTCCTGTTGAGGGAACGGTAAGCGTGCTCTCTGCCTGTCAATGTGGCTTTCACCGTCCGGAAGTTACAGCAGTTTGGGTTGATCCGTCAGAAATTGTATTGTCGCTGGAACCAGCTCTTTGAGTATATCTGGATCTAGTCCTTGGGGGGGGGGGGGTTGGTTCCTACACTCTGAAATGTTCCAGGACCGGTGTTGCAGGTGGGGCATGCTGGATGTGTACCTCACAGATCCTCATTGCTCTAGACTGGACCAGGTGGAAGTAGTACACTGTTCTCATAGAACTCTTAGCACATGCTTCGTGGGCTCTTCCAGACTGTCAGGATATTTTGTCCCCAGGACCAATTTGCCATCCTGCTGCAAGATTGCTGGCTTTAATGGCTTTGCTGTTGGATCTCAAGTTTCAAGTGGCATCTCTGAATCTGCCCTGCCTACAATGCTAACAGCTAGGGAGGCTACTTCCTGTAAGGTTTATCACTGGAAGGCATATTCCACTTGGTGTGGATCTCCAGGCTTCCAATCCAGAAGTTCCTCCATGGGACGCATCCTCTTTTTCCTGCTGCTGGGTCCAGCATTTGGCTCTCAGCAAGGGACAGGTTTTTGTCCTGTTAATCTTGTTTCAGAGCCTGTTTGCCTTTCACTCCTTTTTTCAGACCTTTGTTCAGGAAGTCCTGTTCTTTCCTCTGTGACTCTCAAGGAACTGAATCTGGTGCTATCTGAACTTCAGAAACTGCCATTTAAACTCATTGGAAACATTCCCATCTCTCTACTTTCACCCTGATGGTGGTATTCTTTATAGCCCTCACCTTTGCAAGGGAAGTGTTTGAACTGGAGGCTTAGCCTGCAAGAACCCTTTTTAATTTTACATAGGAAGGTAGTGGTGAGGGCCAGGACTTCCTTTTTGCCTACGATAGTTCTGCCTTGCACCTCAATCTGGTTATTGTTCTATTCTTCCTCTATCTAAATCATACAAACTTATGTCCCCCCCTACTTCCCGTCAAGGTGTTCTCTACTAGATCTGTGAGTAATTCTTGCTCTTTCCAGCATCAAACCATTTTTCACAGTTTGCAGGGTCACCACCTGGTCTTCTTTTTTCGTTTTCAAAATACTTCCAAATGAATATTCATACCTCATCTGATGCCTGCTTCAGGAGTTAGATCCTTGCGCTCTTTGCGCTGTATGTAGTCCCCAGTTATTTCTGTTGGGTTTTTTTGTAAGTCTGTTTCTTTGTTGCTATGTTCCTCCTCACTCTGTTGGACTGCTTTTTAGACATCCCAACAGTCTAAGATTTCCAGTGTCCCTTAATAGATGGGAAAAAAAGTCCCTCCCCTCTGTGTTTATTTTCATGCTCTTGGTACTATGATGATGTTGTGGGCAGGGTTGTTCTTTGCTGGTCAACAGGTTTTTTTTTTTTGTTGTTGTCAGTTTCCATTTCTACTGTAGGACACCATATACCCCAATAGTGTAAGAATTCCTGTGTCCCTCAATGGATTCCTTGAAAATAATTTTACAGTGAGTACAAAGGTTTATTCTCTCAGATTTGCCTCTAGTGCTTCCGGTCTGGGAGGCATGGGTGCTCCCACAAGAATGCTATCTTGTTATGAGCTAGAATGCATTCTTGTGGTATTTTGTGTCCAGCTCCCCCATAAGGCATGGTAAGGTCAGCTGAAAGTGTCCAAAGCCACACTGGGATAGTTTTTATTTTGTTTTGTTTTTTATCAGTGGCTTTTTTAAACAATCTGATTTTGGGATCTGTTTAGTGTGATGGAGTGTTGTGAGTAAAGTGGATCTTACATTTTGAAGGTCTTGTTTAATATCTCTGTGATGCAATAAATTATCGAAGTGTAGGTTTTTCTGTATGCAGATTTACATGATTTATGATTGCAGTAACAAATATGTAGATCTATGTGGAATATACCTATCTGTATAGGAGAATTATTGCCATCTTGTAATATATATTTAAGTATATATTTCTGTTTTTGTTAGAGCCATGTCATAAGAAAGGTATGAGCTTTCAGATTCAAGCTGAAGTATTCTACGCTTTTTTTTTGAAAGTGCCTTGATATGTATATATGTAATATATATAGTGGTATTTTATTTTTATTAATGTCAAACCTGGAATTATATTGTCACCTTAAATTTTTACATTTATGACATTGTATAGAAATAAGTGAAATACAATTAAACACCAGCTGTTTCATTTCAGCCCTTCTTGATTATTTTGGGCATCAGTGGCATCTGATGGGGGAAAGTTAGGGCGCATTCAGACCTTTCTGCTTAATATCTATCATGAGATATATAGTCATTGCCATTTGCTGATTGCCTTCTTAAAATGCTATACTGACTGCCTTTTGACTTCTTAGCTTTCAAGACTTTGAATTCACCAACCCAGAAAAAGTATGCAGAGTAGGAATTTTGACTTATTTGCAGAATGGTTTTTCCAGATCTGTAGCTTATAACTAACTGAAGCCAGAATACAGCATTTTGAGAAGGAGGTCAGCAATGGCAGTTTCATTCCTTCATGATAGATGTACCTTACAATGATCAGTATTGATAAAATTCCATGGTTTCTAGTTTGCGTTTTTGATAAGATTGACTGTCACTACATCCTTTGCAGAACACATTCGGACTGCTATAAACAGAGATTGGTAGACAATCAGCAAACCTGTCACTGGACCATTGTTGATATATAAACTGCCACTGTACCAAGCATGGCAAAATTTGTGGGAAAGTGCAGAGTCCTTGGAACCAACTTTAATTAAACCTGTAGGCGGGTCAAATTCAGATTGATTAGTTATTTGCCTTTTCAGAGATCAGTGCTGGAAACTGTACAGTGATCAGAATAAAAATATTCTATACTTTTAACCTTGCATCCTCAGTAACATCTACTGATTACCTGACTATTATCTTGGTTTCCTACATGAATAGTGAGTGCTAGAAATGTCTGCATGAAGAACTGGTTTTGGGGTCCATAACAACCATGTATATTCTCTCTGTATTCAAGTAAATTCTCCCTATATTCAAGATTGATTGCTGAGTGTGGAAAAAAATGTGTGGCTGCGGTTAGAACTTGTACCATGTAATTATTGGAGATTCTCTTGATATGAGCATCACATTCTACCACCAGTATGCTCCTGTCATTTTTGTCTTTAAGCAGATCTACCCCTACCATCACAGGCACGCACAGCCTGTCAGGATTACTTTCTTTGGATCTGCAGTGGCTGAAGCCACCATCTTTATCAACATACCAATCGACTACTTCATATTCAGCCCTTACTAGTGCAGTCTGGTACTATATTGTATCCATTTTCTGATTCCTTGTTCTATGCTTGAGACTTAAACAATCAGACTGCTCAGAAGTTAGTATATCCCCCTTTAAGTTAGCCATGGTCTTTAGAAATTGAAGTATATTTTCTTAAAGTGTGTTTACACTTTTGCAAATATGAGAAACCCCCACTATATGTTTGTGTTCCCATTCACACAGGACATCAAAAAAAATGTTTTTGAAATTCTTGGCTGTCTAGTTATTTATTTTGAACTTGTTTATACAGTACATTGAACTCTACAGATAGTTTGAATGGTATTCTGAACAGTTTCAAAGTGTAATTAGAGGGACAAACTAAAAACCGTGTATTAATATACAATGTACTATCCAAGCCTTGAGATCGTTAACACTTTATTAAGACATTGTTTAAATCTGGATCTGTAAATAATCCACCACATTGTTGATAGTGTTTATTATAGAAAACATAACTGCACAGCTGCCTACTTAGCATTACATAGAAGGGTGAAGCTAGGTAGGATTTTTATAGTGATGGTAAACCCTCAGTTTTTAAGCACTTTCAGCAACTGATTTAATCACTTGCTGCATATGGAGCTGCTTTATCTTTTAATCCTTACCTTTGTTCCTGTTAAAGCTGATGCAATGACCAGCTTTTAGGGTGGCTTCTTTCTCTTGCAGAGTCCTGTGGAGGCATCCTTGCATACAGGGACCAGAGTTGTGTCGTTCTACACTGTGTGTATCAATAGAAAAACATAACCTAGGGTGGCAAGGTACTGTTCTCCACTTCCCCCACCCCCTCCAAGCTAGCCAACTGACTTAAGATTCTACTCTTTACTGTTGACTCTTTCCTGTGAAGACCAGAGGTTCAGGGGAGTAGCACAGAGAGAGCAGGAGCAAACCTCTTTGAAAGTTGTAAACTACAAGTGCTGTGGTAAGAATTTTAACAGTTTAGTGAGGAATGTTTATTTTATTGTGCTTACTTTGTTAAAGGAGTTCTATGGTATACACTTTCATTGTATAACATCGGTATTTTTATAGCAATATAAATAATAGTTATATTTAACAATCCAGTATAAGCTGACTTGTCAAATCATCTTTCATATTTTGACTGCTACTTATACAGTGGGGAAAATAATTATTTGATCCCCTGCAGATTTTTTAAGTTTGCCCACTTACAAAGAAATGAAGAGTCTATAATTTTTATCATAACTGTATTTTAAATGATGGAGACAGAATATCAACCAGAAATCCAGAAAAAACACAGGATACAGATGTTATAAATTGAGTTGCAGTTCAGTGAGTAAAATAAGTATTTCATCCCCTACCAACCAACAATAACTCTGGCTCCCACAGACTGGCTATGTGCTCATGTGGTACACAGATTAGTCCTGTCAATTTAAGAAGGTGCTCCTTGAATTTCTAAGGACTATATCCATGGTACCTTGCTGCCTGTACTGACTCTACCTCCTGAAACTCCTCCTCTGAGCATCTCTGTAGTTCAGAAGGCAGTTTCTGTGAATTGTGTGACACAGCAGTGCCTGTTCACAGGACTTAGTGAATACATGTCATAGAAAGTAAATGTGTGGGGATCTTCAGAAGTTTACAAACATCAGGACCATTCAGATTAACCACTTGTCCTCCTGAAGATTTACCCCCCCTTCCTGACCAGGCCATTTTTTGCGTTACGGCGCTGCTATACTTTAACTGACAATGGCACAGTCATGCAACGCTGCACCCAAATGTAATTTAGGTCCTTTTTTTCCCATGAATTGAGCTTTCTTTCAGTGGTATTTGATCGCCTGTGCATTTTTTATTTTTTGCGCTATAAAAAAAAAAGACTGACAATTTTGAGAAAAAAACAAACCATTTTTATTGCTTTGTAGTGCTCAGATGCAGTGTAGATCTGCCTTAATACTACTTTAAGCAAGTAAAAGGCAACAAAAAAGCAAGCAGCAATTTTTAAATATTTTGCTATGTGAATGGAATCATGCAACAAATGTAATGTAACTGCTGTTCCTATTTGACTGTAAAAGTGGAAATACAATTTAAGTGGAACTTCACTTTCTCAATCAGCATTGACTATTTTTTATCCTTCTGCTGCTAGTATTAGTACATAGATAAAGTATATCATATTTACTTGCTTTCAACTTTTTGTGTTTTAATATATTCAGTTACTTCAGTTTCCAGGCCTAGGAAAATTATGTCATACATCCAAGAAGGCTTCAAGAGGGGAGAAGGGGTTTTCTCAGCTAAGCACACCCTCCTGCATGCATGCCTGAGCTAAGGGCGGATCAATTCCAGGAAGTGAATGCTACATGAATCATCTGCCCTTTGTCACGTTGGCCACATCCAGAATAGCTGGAGAGTGCCGTTTAAAATAGTTTATCAGCAAAATAAAGTATGGAGACATGGATGGATGGAAGAGTTTTTTCTTTGAATATTAAAAACAAATTAAATAGTTTTGGTTTGTGGTGCTCAGATGCAGTGTTGTTCTGCTTTAAGATAAAAAAAATACATTTCCATACCTCAAAAGTGTGCAAGCCTATTTACACAACAGAAACCAGTGACACTGTTCATCTACTAAGTCTTGAAGGCCTAAATAATCAGCCTCTTAGAATAGAAGATTCATCAAAGAGCCATCAGTTGAGTTATCTATTAATACCTTGAGGTTCTTACAGACATCCTAGTGATCACATGGTCTGCTTGAAAAACGACAGATTTCATAATTAACAGAGCAAATGTATGTAGTCTTCCTTTTCTGGCAGTGGAAGGGTTCCCTTCTACAGTGAAGCATATTGTGACTTTTGGCTTACCTGCCTTTCCCTCAAAGCCATGCCTAGGTCCCTTCCAACTCAGGCCTGGTCAGCAGACTTCTGTATTCTAAGTGAAATATGCCATGGTGACATGAAACTGCAAATGTGAAATGTTGAAGTAATTCTGCTGTAAATTGGGTACTAATATTCAGCGGTCTTCTCTTCACCCTTGACTACGTTCTTCTCTTTCTTCATCTAGAGAAACTCTAATATCCTTCCCACGCTTGTCAATGAGTAGAAGCGTGTGACCAATATTAATGCACTGGAAGGTATGGCCCAGAGTACAAAATAATGAAATATATATGAGGCAATTTCATTTTAAACAGACATTTTCCCTTTAAGCACAAGTTCTGCTCATTAACTTCCAGGTTCTGCTTTGGATTCCACAGATTGCTGCTCCTTTCCTAAAGTGAATGAGCTTAGTGGATATTACTAAGCATTTGTCTGCATTCTCTGTTTACAGGGACATCTGTGAAATGACAGCTACTGAAATGTGCAATGATGTTTGAAATATTCATATCAAATCAGTTCAATGCAGTGTCTGAGAAGTGTTTAGCTCATGTCTGTCTGCATCAAGGCTCATTTCATCTCTAACTCCCTGAGGTCCTCTTAAAATATGGAGCAACCTCAATAATCCAAAATAATTGCTTAACCAAACAGGTACAAGTGTTTGTTATCAAGTTAACCGCTATGTAGTTTGATTCTGCAGAACAACAGCATTATCTGAAACCATTAAAAGGGCACAGCCCCTATAAAACGATTCCATGTGTGCAGAGCTCTTCTCACACTGTCTTGTGGTTATTTATGTATTAATTCAGAAATTGTCAAACATTTTATATGATGTTTTTTTCACAAGTTTATGAATGCTGCATTTCCCATCTGTGTTGTTAATTTTAAAATGGATGGAAAATATATTAATAGGTTTACAAGTGCGCATATAAAATCGTATTCCGCAATGCGAAAGTCATTTCCTCCTATTTGTGGATTAATGTGTTTGATTTTAAATGTGGTACAAAGATTTCTCTAATTAAAATGCTATCTGTAGCAGATGACTGGTTGCACCTCCATGCAGGATGACTTGGAGAATAAGATCGAGCACAGAGCCAAATTGTGTGCTGCCGTTTGCACCCTTGTGCAAAACTAAAGTTTAGTTTGTTTTTCTTCCAAAGGTTACATAGGGATTACTTAATGAGGTTTTTTTTATTGTTTTCCTGGTTGCTGCATAGTTTTTTAAAGTAGCTTCTAAAGTGTTTGACTAGAATGCCATGTATTTAAAAATGGCTTTACTAAGAAAGGACTGCTTCTTAATCACAACCAGTGTGATCTCCAGGCACTGGAAATTGGTGAATGCCCCCACGGTAACAGAATGGATTGCTGAACTCACCCACATATAATGTTTAGAGGAACTTGTAGTACAACATCATAACAAATTCTTAGTTTACATGGGCACCTGATGTATTTGGATATTCGTTTCGGACTCTCTACGGTTTCAAACTGTTTTCTCTTGATAAAGGATCCTTTCTGCATGAGGTTTGAGTGGTACCCCTCATACTCCACCCAACTTTTTCCCTCTCACATCTCTTACCCACCTTTATCTGTTCCCTTTCCACTCTTACATTCTTTCTCTTCCTTAGCTCCATCGCTAGACCCAAACCCCAAATTTTCCCACTCCCTACTTGTCCTAATCAGTTATCTATGGACCTTCCATTCCAACAATGTCAATGCTTTTTCGAGAAAAGCCTATCCTCCATCATACCTGCACTGGCTAATGTTTACCATCTAAGACCTTTATAAAGACCTCTGTGACACACCTACTGAGTGACTATGGACGCCTCTCCTTCCTAAGTTCCCTGTTATGGGGTTCGCACAACGATTATGCATTTTTCTGTCTGTTAGTACATCTACATCTCCAGGCTATTTCCCTCCGCATGCTCTATTGTTACTGTAGCCTCAGGCTACTGTAGAGTGAATCAGATGTTTGAATCTTTATATTGAAAAGATTTTCTGGGAATGCCTTGATGAAGCTTTCTCATTCCTAATGTCTGTACCTTTATTTGATAATTATTACAACTGTAAAAAAAGAATGGTTTTAATGATAGGAGGTCAAGTCAAAGAGAGGCAAATGGTTACAAAAGGGTGGAATAGACACACATCCGTTATGTTCAGCTTAAAAAAAACCCAAAAAACAATGGGAGCAATTCAGTAAAAAAGTAGCAAAACTTTTCTGGCATTACAGCTTTATTAGAAAGTTCTGTGCCAAATTCATGATAGCTGTATGACAGTTTTCTTGCTATAGTTCTGGCACTTCAAGTAGTTCTTACATGCAACAGTTTTACATTTATCACTATGTTTGTTACAAATTCATGAAGAAATTACACTATATCTGTTACAATACAGAGATAAATATGACCTCATAGAAGACTTTGTTAGAGTAAATTGTGTCGCTCATGTAAGTATTGTGTTAATAAATATAAGAGCCCCCGCGCCAATAAGACTATAAAATCAAATATTTAATTATTAAGCTGCCACCCTGTAGTGATCATAAACCACCAAATACAAATATACACCCTATAGGGGGCTCTATAAAATCCCAACCCAAATATAATGTGCTAGGTGCTAGTAAACCAATATCAATTAATGTACAATGTAAACATAAATAAATACATAAATATAAATGTGCTTATTATGAAATATAAAGTATAGTCCGTGATCAGTCCCAATAGCCTCAAGTGCAAAATCTTGAGAACACAGAATTGCTTGACGGATATGACCTCTTTAGTTAAAAAGGTCTCATGCGCTTATTTTTCTCCCCTAAGTTATGGATATGGCTTTGTATGTACTCATGCAATCTGATCTTCTCATATACTCTGTATTAGCACATAGGAAACCAAGAGTGGAAACCGTATAATAGTGTAGTATGTTTATTTAAAATTTAATTATAAAACAAAGATAAAATTCTCACATGCTCCTGTGCCTATACATCGGTGATGGTACAGCGCTATGTGTTTAAAATAGCTGGCGCCATGCTGGAACGCACGCCTACTCCAGGACTGTATGTAGCGGCGGCGCCAGCAATTTTAAACACATCACACTTTACCATCAGTGCCGATGTACAGGCACAAGAGCATGTGAGCATTTTATCTTTGTTTTATAATTGAGTTTTAAAAAAAACATACTACACTATAAAGTGCCTTGAAAAGAATTCATACCCCTTCAAATTTTCCACATTTTGTCATGTTACAACCAAAAATGTAAATGTATTTGACTGGGATTTTATATGACAAACCAACACAAAGCAGCACATAATTGTGAAGTGGAAGGAAAGTGAGAAATGGTTTTCAAACTTTTTTACAAATAAATATGAAAAGTGTGGCGTGCATTTGTAGTCAGCTCCCCTGAGTCAATACTTTGTAGAACCACCTTTCACTGCAATTACAGCTGCAAGTATTTTCGGGGATGTCTCTAACAGCTTTGCACATCTAGAGAGTGACATTTTTACCCATTCTTCTTTGCAAAATTGCTCGAGCTCTGTCAAATTGGATGGAGAGCATCTGTGAACAGCAATTTTCACGTCTTGCCACAGATTCATAATTGGATTTAGGTCTGGAGTTTGACTGGGACATTCTAACTCTTAAATATGCTTCCACGTTCCTGCTGAAGAAAAGAATCACCACATCATAATTATGCCACCACCATGTTTCACGGTATGGATGGTGTGTTCAGGATGATATGTAGTGTTCGTTTTCCCCAACACACAGTATTTTGCTTTTAGACCAAAAAGTTCAATTTTGGTCTCATCTGATCAGAGAACCTTCTTCCTGTTTGCGGTGTCCCCCCACATGGCTTATCTTAAAATGCAAACGGGATGTCTTATGGCTTTCTTTCAACAATGCTTTCTTCTTGCCACTCTTCCATAAAAGCCAGATTTGTGAAGTGCACGACTAATAGTTGTCCTGTGTACAGATTCTCCCACCTGAGCTGTGAATCTCTGCAGCTCCTCCAGAGTTACCATGGGCCTCTTGGCTGCTTCTCTGATTAATGCTCTCCTTGCCCGGCCTGTAAGTTTAGGTGGACGACCATATCTTGGTAGGTTTGCAGTTGTGCCATACTCTTTCCATTTTTGGATGATGGATTGAATCTACATGAGATTTTCAAAGCTTGAGATATTTTTTCATAACCTAACCCTGCTTTAAACTTCTCCACAACTCTATTTCTGACCTGTCTGGTGTGTTCCATGGCCTTCATGATGCTGTTTGTTCACTAATGTTCTCTAACAAACTTCTGAGTGCAGACAGGTGGACTCTATTTACTAATTAGGTGACTTCTGAAGGCAATTGGTTCAACTAGGTTTTAGTTAGGGGTATCAGAGTAAAGGGTGCTGAATACAAATGCACCAAACACGAATTCTTCTGCGCTCTAGGACCCAGGCAGGTGGCAAATAGATGGAACCAGACCTAAAAAAACAGCGGCCACCAGTGCTTCAAAGGTTGTGCAGCTCCAAACAAGGCTGGGGAAACCCGACCAACACTGCAAAGCGAAATAAAAACGAGAAGCGCACAAACCTTGCGCATTACCTCAGTAAACAGAAATTTATTAAAAAGAAAGGTACTCACAAACAGCGAATAAAATCAGGCATGTAAGTCCTCACAGGGACTTCAGAGATAGAGGGCCAGCGCGAGTCCCATTGTGGGGGTAAGCACTCAGTTCTGCTGACGCGTTTCGAAGGCCAGACCTTCTTCATCAGAGCTCTGTCTCATTCATCTTGTCTTCCGTGGACGTCCATGCCTTTTTATGTTGCTGAGCTCACCAGTGCGTTCTTCTTTCCTCAGAATCTACCAAACTATTGATTTGGCCACTCTTAGTGTTGCTGCTATCTCTCTGATGGATGTGTTTCCTTTTTGAAGCCTTACAATGGCTTGTTTCACTTGCATGGACAGCTCCTTTAAATGCATGATGTAGGTTCTCAGCAATAGATTCCAAATGCAAATACCACACTTAGAATCAACTCCAGACCTTTTACCTGCTTAATTGATAAAGAATGAACAGGAGTAGCCCACTCCTGGCCATGAAACAGCTTTTGATTCAATTGTCCAATTGCTTTTGGTCCCTTGAAAAAGGGGGGATGATTACTCTTCAGAGCTGTAATTCCTAAACCCTTCTAACAATTTCGATGTACATACCCTCAAATGAAACCTGAGAGTGTGCACTTTCATCCCATATCCATTATATACCCATAGCTTGAATATGTTTTGGTAAATACCTGAAAAAATCTAAAATTGTGCCTGTGTCCAAATACAGGTGCAACTCGAAAAATTTGAATATCATGCAAAAGTTCATTTATTTCAGTAATGCAACTAAAAAGGTGAAACTAATATATGAGATAGACTCATTACATGCAAAGCAAGATAGTTCAAGTCGTGATTTGTCATAATTGTGATGATTATGGCTTACAGCTCATGAAAACCCCAAATCCACAATCTCAAAAAATTTGAATATTACATGCAATCAATAAAACAAGGATTGCACATAGAACAATATCGGACTTCTGAAAAGTATAAGCATGCATATGTGCTCAGTACTTGGTTTGGGCTCCTTTTGCAGCAATTACTGCCTCAATGCGGCTTGGCATGGAAGCTATCATCCTGTGGCACTGCTGAGGTGTTATGGAAGACCAGGATGCTTCAATAGCGGCCTTCAGCTCTTCTGCATTGTTCGGTCTCATGTCTCTCATCTTTCTCTTGGCAATGCCCCATAGATTTTCTATGGGGTTCGGGTCAGGCGAGTTTGCTGGCCAATCAGGCACAGTAATCCCACGGTCATTGAACAAGGTTTTGGTGCTTTTGACAGTGTGGGCAGGTGTCCTGCTGGAAAATGAAGTCAGCATCCCCATAAAGTTAGTCTGTGGAAGGAAGCATGAAGTGCTCCAAAATCTCCTGGTAGACGGCTGCATTGACCCTGGACTTAATGAAGCACAGTGGACCAACACCAGCAGATGTTGGAGCCAACATGGCTCCCCAAATCAACAAAGACTGTGGAAACTTCACACTGGACTTCAAGCATCTTGCAGTGTGTGCCTCCCCATTCTTCCTCCATACTCTGGGTCCTTGGTTTCCAAATGAGATGCAAAAGTTGCTCTCATCAGAAAAGAGGACTTTGGACCATTGAGCAACAGACCAGGTCTGTTTTTCTTTAGCCCAGGTAAGACGCTTCTGACGTTGTTTGTTGTTCAGGAGCGGCTTGACAAGAGGAAGCCCATGTCCAGGATCTGTCTGTATGTGGTGGCTCTTGATGCACTGACTCCAGCCTCAGTCCACTCCTTGTGAAAGTCCCCAACACTTTTGAATAACCTTTTCCTGACAATCCTCTCCAGGCTGCGGACATCCCTGCTGCTTGTGCACCTTTTTCTTCCACACTTTTCCCTTCCACATAACTTTCTATTAATGTGCTTTGATACAGCACTTTGGGAACATCCAACTTCTTTTGCAATTACCTTTTTGAGGCTTTCCCTCCTTATGGAGGGTGTCAATGATTGTTTTCTGCACAACTGTCAGGTCAGCAGTCTTTCCCATGATTGTGATTCCTACTGAACCAGACTGAGAGACCAATTAAAGGCTTAGGACCCCTTTGCAGGTGTTATAGCTTAATTAGCTGATTAGAATGGGACACTTTGAGCCTAGAATATTGCACCTTTTTACAATATTCAAATTTTCTGAGATTGTGGATTTGGGGTTTTTATGAGCTGTAAGCCATAATCATCACAATTATGACAAATCACGGCTTGAACTATCTTGCTTTGCATGTAATGAGTCTATCTCATATATTAGTTTCACCTTTTAAGTTGCATTACTGAAATAAATGAACTTTTGCACGATATTCTAATTTTTTGAGTTTCACCTGTAGATATGACCTAACTGTAGTGAATGCAGGGTCCTGGGTTTAGTAACACTTTAACAGCTTTCTATTTAATTTCAATACAATTGTTTGACTCTCTAAATTGCTTTGCTACTGGCTTATGTGTTGGCACAACAGCAACTAAGGTTCAGAAAGTACCATGTTGAGCATGTTAAGCCATGTATGAAATGAACACAATCTGTGGTGCCCATAGCAACTATGTTCCAGTTTTCAGAAATTGCAAATAACGATCTGTCCCCTACATGTAACACACTAACTTTCTATCTTATACCTGATAAAACAAAGTCTATGTCGCCCTTTTATTTCTTTTTAAAGATACACTACTGTCAAGATCAGAAATTTAATTTACAAATACAGAGGGGGTATTGCCTGCCTGCCTGCCTAGGGTTTTTGTTTGTCATCCTGACATTGCTTGAGCACACCAAACCACCCTACATATCTATTTGAGTATCAGTGGTAACACCGGTTCCTGAACCTGTCCTTCTATAGGCCGATGACTCCTGATTCCACCCATCAAACATTGTTGGCCATTTAACCGCTTTCCAACCACCCTATAGCAGAACTACTGGTACAGGGTGGCTCAAAATCACTTGAGTATATATACGTGATTTTGTATTTCCGGGTAGGGGGCGAACGCGTGTCACCATTGGCAGCTTCAGCTGTCGATCACCGGGTCCCGGCCAGACATTCCCCGTGGCTTCCGGTGATCGCTGAGGAACAGTGACAGAGGAGAGGTCTGTATGTAAACAACACAGAGCTCTCCCTTGTCAGCTCCAGCACGCTGCTTTGTATTGCTCTGCATAGCAGAGTAAAAACCAGTAAGCAGTGTGCTTAGAGAGTAAAACACACACAGACAACAAAGTAAAACAGCACATTTGATTACCCCAGATGTTAACCCCTTCCTGCCCAGTGTCATTAGTACAGTGTCAGTGCTTTTTATTAGCAGTGATCACTGTATTAGTGTCAGTGGGGATGTCAGTGGAAGTTAGTCAGTTCCCTCCCAGTGTCAGAATGCCTGCCGCAGTCCCGCTATAAGTTGCTGATCGCTGCCATTACTAGTATATAAAAAAATTCCAGTATATAGCCATTTGTATTTGATGCTATAACGTTCACACAAACCAATTAATTTACATGTATTATGATTTTTTTTTTTTCAGCAAAGACATGCAGCAGAATACATTTTGGCCTTAATTTATGATGAAATTTGATTTTTTGAAATTTTTTTACTGGATATGTTTTATAGCAAAAAGTCAAAAATATTGTTTTTTTTCAAAATTGTTGGTCTTTTTGTTTATAGCACAAAAAATAAAAACCACACAGGCAATCAAATACCACCAAAAGAAAGCTCCATTTGTGGGAAAAAAGGACATAAATTTAATTTGGGTGCAGCATTGCATGACCACGCAATTGTCAGTTAAAGTAACGCTGCGCCATAATGCAAAAAATGGCCTGGTCATGAAGGGGGTAAATCCTCAGGTGGGCAAGCGGTTAAAAAAAACAAAACTTCGAAGCTTTAGTATCACTTTGAGTAAAGGCAATCTAAATCTTCTAGTCCATCTAACACTATCCTCTTTAGACAATACTGCAGTTGAAGTAATGCAGCGCCGTATCGCAAAAAATGGCCCGGTCAGGAAGGGGGGAAAATCCTCTGGAGGGCAAGTGGTTAATTATGCACCTTGCTGCTTATTGAGTAGTATTTATAACCTTGCTGACCACTGTCACCAGTAGAAGGGTAGTAGAGGGTAATTTCCTTGAAGGCCATGCAGACAGCAATAACAAGCTTACTGAAATTCTATTCCTTCCATGTCCAAATAAAAATAATTTTCTATTGCTGTATTACCCCATGTTGGAGAGATTTCCTCTCACTTATTGTTCTGAAGACCACTGTCACCAAGATAAAAAGTGGATGAAATCTCTCTAGTGGAGACCGCAATGAAAGCCAGACAGTGGTTCTAATCCTTCCTACAAAATCTAAAACTGAAAACAAATGCCTGGATTATCATGATGTACTGCTGAGTTGGTGTCAACGCAATAATTGTTTTACTTATGGCATGTAGTAATCCATTATATGTAGTGGTGATTAAAACAATTATGAAATATTAACATTTCCTGCAACTAGTAATTTAGATTATTTACCATCTATTACCATCTATTCATGACAATACCGTAATGCCCTTCACTGTAAACTAATTGCACAGCTAACAATTCATGCAATGCAAGGATTTGTGGATTAGTGCACATTAGATATCATTATGTAGTTTATTTTCTGCTGATACTTTTAGCACTAAGACAATGCATATTTCTAATTGTAGACAGTATCATAGATATGTTGATTACACAAAGTGACACTGACTTCTGTCTTGTAATCCAGTCACTTGTTCTGTAGCATACATTCACCCATACAACCCTCCGCAAACAAAATGAAAAATAACTTTCATACAAAAAAAAAAAGGATATAAATGTTTTTTTTTCCTTGACCAGCTGGTCACTACATGATTCGAACTGCATTTCTCAGATAAAGTGTGTAATTAGCAGGGAATTTTAAGTGGATGGTGGGTGAGAAGTGTCAAAATGTGATAAAATATTCAGAGTAGAGTTTTATGGAGAGTATTTGATAGTTTAGAAAAGAAAATTTTGTTTATAAAAGTAGTGGATATGAACAGCTAGACGGCTGTTGCATTTCTGCTGTGCTTAAAGGCCTGCTGCAGGAAATCAGAGTAATGTCTTGCAGGGGCTGCATCTGCACTGCAAGTGTTCACTGCTCCTTTATTTTTGTAGAGAGAAAAAGGACTTTTACTTGCCCGATCATCAACTTCCCCAGCAGCCGGTGCTCCCTTATGCTTTGGTGGTGGACTGTCTCTCACCATCATCATGTCCAATGCATGGTTATGGACCCTGTATCATTCTTGATGACGCTAAAACTAGGGATGAGCCAATACTTATACTACATATGACAGCTTCCCACTGTCACTGGTTTTTAAAGAAGCAGTGGGTGGCTTCACCTGCCATATCCCTAGGAGCAGCTGATGTCCATTGGGTCCCTTGTTCATCAGTAGCTGAGCATCATACAACAGTATATATAGTAGTGATATTTCTACCATTTCTATATACAGTATGACAGCTTCCAGTGGTCACTAGTTCCTAAGGAAGCAGCGGATGTTTGTACTACCCACATACCCTGGAAACAGCTTATGTCACTGGGATTCCCTGCCCCATAAGCAAAGGAGGACAGTGTTTATAAGGCCCCTGTCCATATTTGGACAATAACGTTTTTTTTCCCTAAAGACTTGTCAAACATTTGGGTGTCTTTATTTCTAGGTTACATCTTTCTTTTTGTGAATGAGTATTGGTACTTTTACCATATACTCATTCATGTTTGGGGGGGCAGGGTTGTGGGGAAGAGGCTTTTTCTCATCAACATGGGGACAAGGTGCTATGCTGGGGAAAGGGCATGTGGTCTGGTATGGTTTAGGAGGGAACATGCTGGGCTCCCCCTTAAAATCCATACCAGACCTGCCTTTTAAGGAGGACATCTCCCAGGCATGGTGTTTAAAAGAATTGAGTATTTGTAATGTTTCACTTTAAGCATTTAAAAAAATTCACTGCTCTTGGCTGAAATGAATTTTTCTTGCACTGGTACATTGTTCCCCAAGGCAGAGCCCACCTCTCATGTTAATATGTTATTTTTTGACAACTCTGTGCCTATTAGCCTAGAAAATTGGCATTTTTAATGCTACAGATTTAGATCCTGGCTTAGTTGCCCTGCGATAGCACCTCAGGAAACCGTACCCTGAGTTGGCCCCACTGCATAGAAAACACAGAGCCTGACTGTAAAGTTGCCTTTCAGCACTGAACTTTGTCTGTGGAGCTCACCCTCGAGGCAACAGTACAATGCAGTGCAGATAGCTGCAGAGTGCAGTACAAGCAAGTCTGGCTTGACCCCTTCTTCCTGCTCTACAGATAAGTTTGGCTTCCACTATGGGTCCCCCCGAACTTCTCTCACACCCAAGTCAGGTGCACCCCTTCTGCTCTGCTAGCGTTAGTTTCAGCTTTATGTAAGGTTTTGGATACCCCCAGGGGATCCAAACACCCTAATGGCAGACATCAGATAGCAGAGAAAAAAGACAAGAGGACAGGCCAGCACACACTTTGCATGGTTCCATGATGCAGTTCCTCTCACAACTCTGAACCTGGGTCACCATTTTGGATCTCAGTCTCTATATCTTGGAATCTCCCTGATCACTCCCCCCTCAATTCCCCTTTTTTATCTAGAGAGTAAATTTCTGCTTCTATGTCAAACTTAAGAAGTAAAATCTCTGCACTAATTGAGACTATGGGATGTGCAAGGCATAAGGGATTCCAGTAGATATTCCTTGTTGAATCACTGTTGAACTTGTCCATCGTGACAGCTTTGCTTCTCAATAAAGATCAGCAGGGGCAGAAAGTGCGCTGGAGGGAAACCATTAGGGTTTTGTTGCAACCCTGTTTGCAGCTAGAACCATCTCCAATCACAGAACCTAAGGCCTTCAGGATGTCATCACTTCCCAAATACCAAAGAAACCTAGGTCCTTTCTGGTTTATCCACCAGTACAGGATGTGCTGTACTACACTGGCTGAGACCACATACATTTCATACAGCTCCCAGGAGGTTTCTGCAGCAGTATTCAGTGGAGGAGGTCTGCCACAAAAAATGGAAAGCGTCTGTGGTAAGTCCTTTATGGTACAAGTTGAGGGTGTTCCAGTTTTCAAAGACCCAATAGAGAAAAGGTTTGAGGCTCTCCTTAAATCCTCAATTGCGCTATCAAGCTCAGCTATGCAGCCATTGGTGTAGTCTATGGCTGTTTGACAAACACTGGCAGTCTGGGCTACTCACAATTATGGCCCCAGACTGCTCTCCTGTAGGTCTAGTGCTGCTGTGCACCCTATATTTTAATCTGCCGCCTCCATAGCAAGCCCTTTCACAGAAGTGTGTGTGGTGTACGTAGGTGGAGTGTGGGGCTGGGTAAACATAGCAGGGATAGGATGGGTGGCGAAGCAGATTCAGCCTCCTTCAACTTGTTGATATAGCACACTGTGCTGGGCACTGATGATGCTGCCTGTGTCCTAATTTCTCACTCATAAGATTCTTGTGAGTGAGATATTACAGGATTGGCATAGCACAGTGCATCAGCCCCCAGCTCACAGGCAGAAACACTCTGGCTGGCAATGGGGATGATACACCCCTGGTGTTGACCCTCCAAGCTTATGTTAAAGCCTTACGATCCAAAAAGCTCCCTGTGGTCCAATTTTGTATGAAGGTTATGGACCTCATGGTGGCCTAATATGAGGCAGTGATGTTTGCTCAGTTTAACTCCAGGGTTCTACAGCTTGGAATGTTGTCTGCATGGGACAAGCTTTCCCAGTCTCTGGAAAAACCTTTGTGCCCTTGTTCACAAGTCCAAAATATCACTGACCTGGTAGCCGAGGGGGGTTCTTAGGGGCAGAAATGGTCCAAGTGACATGACTGTTGAGGGAGTCCAGTCTTCCCATCATCCTTCTTAAACTGAGGTCCATTAGTCTATAACTGATGCCTTGGGACTATCCAGCTTAGAAGATAACCGACGAAGGTTCAGTTGGACATTGCTACAGCAATAGCGTAAATCAAACATCTGTGCAGCTTTGGAAGCCACGTGGCCCTTCAAGACGCGGCCTTAATTATAGCTTGCGTCAAAAGGCATGTTCCAGTTGTATGCACTCTACTTACACGGAATAAGCTTTTGGCAAGCAGACTTTCTATGTCAACGTTTGGATGTTGGGGAATAGTCTCTTCACCTAGAAATGTTTGGGACATCTGTCCCTGCTGGGCGACATAGATCTGTTGGAATCATGATAAGGTGAATGGGGTTGAGGCCAGAATCAGATAAGCAAGGATCTGTGCTGTGGTATCTGTTCCAGTTGATATATACCGCTGCCTTCCAAGCCTCGCTACCCCCCAACGCCTGATGCAGGATGCCGCCGTCCGCGCCAGGGAGAGGGGAGCTACCACCACCGCCTCCCTCACCTACAGCCGCTGCAGAGAGAAGGGAAGCAGTAACCACCCCCACCGGCGCCAAGAGGGTAAGCCACCGCTACCACATCTGCTTCCCTCTCCACCATGTACCACACAGCTGTGCCCCTGCCACTGCACAGCCCCGAGCCCCGTCCAATCCGGCGGAGACGAGCCTGCCACGCGGCCTCCAGCACCCTCTGATGCCGGGCCATACAACACCCACGATCGCAGGACCCTACCGCTCCCACGGACGCTGGGCCCCTTAGCATCCTCATTCGCTGGCCCACAGCATCCACACGCACTGGCCCACAACACCCACTGACTCCGGGCCCTATTGCGCCTACCAACGCCTATCCCACTCCACCTCCAGACATCGGCCTACACCACCTCCTGACTCCGGGCTCTCAGCACCCCCCAGCGCTGGGCCTTCAGCACCTCCAGACACCGCGCCCCACGGCTCGTCCAGTTGCTGAGCCACTGTACCCACCGATGCCGTGCCACAGCACCCACTGACGCCGGCCTACAGCAACCACAGACTGCAGCTTGCCAGCTGCTGACCCAGCCGCCCACCACTCTCACTCTCCTCCTACAGATAAACACAGATGAACTCCGCCACGACGTGACAGACTCTCCGCATCATCACGCCCTGATATGAAACCTCTCACCTTCCTGATCTGACTAACACTCCGCTCACTCTAACATGCCTCCTGCACTCCTCCTCCTCCTCGTATTCCTCTCCTCCATTCCCAAAATTGCCTCCCCCTACCCCCCTACTCCCCCAAAACAGCTCTACATTGCTCCTTCACTTCTTCCTTCTCCCCACTACGGCTCTCACCACCTCCTCCTTATACTCCACTCTCCCGCTGACCCACACGCCGCCACTAACAGATCCACACGCTCCTGCACATCCCGTTCCCATACCACCTTCCTCACCCTTCTCCTAACCACCGGTGACATCTCCCCAAACCCTGGCCCCCCACTTCCCCACTCCCCCTTTAGGCACCCTCCTGCTCCCACCAGCCGCCGCAACCCCCTCAACCTCATACCCATCCCCCTTCTCCCCACATCCACCTCTCCTGTCTCGGTTGCGCTCCTGAATGCTCGCTCGGCTTGCAACAAGCTCACCGCCATCCATGACCTATTTGTCTCCCACTCCCTCAACCTCCTAGTGGTCACTGAAACCTGGATCCAAGCCACTGACTCCACCTCCCCTGCAGCACTCACCTATGGAGGCCTTGTCTGGACCCACTCACCCAGACCGAGTGGTCGCAGAGGCGGTGGGGTCGGCATGCTCCTGTCACCGCTGAGCACCTTCCGGTCCTCCCTAACCCCCCTCCCTATCCTTCTCCTTCGAGGCCCACTGCTTCCGGCTCTTCTCTCCCACCCCCCTGAGGATTGCAGTAATCTATCAGCCTTCTGGATCCGTATCCCTCTTCCTGGACGACTTTGCCGCCTGGCTTCCCTTCTTCCTCTCCTCTGAGCTACCGACCATCATCCGCGGGGATTTCAAAATCTCCATCAACGTCAACAACCCGGCTACTTCCCAACTCCTCCTCCTAACATCCTCTTTCGTGCTCACACAGTGCACACAGTCCTCCACCGATGGGAACACCCTGGACCTCGTTTTCTCCCACCTCTGCACCCTCCACAACTTCACTAACACCCCCTTCCCCCTCTCTGACCACCACCTCCTCGCGTTTTCCATCTCCCCCTCCTCTAACTCCCCCCCCAAAGCGTTAAACCATCACCAGCCGTAACCTCCGCAACCTGAACCCGGCCCATCTCCACTCGGCAGTTGACCGTCTGTACGACAGTATCCTTCCACTGTCATGCCTTGACCTGGCCACTACTGCATACAATGACTCACTGTCAGCTACCCTAGACTCCCTGGCTCCCCTAACCACACGTAACATCAGACCCCGACCGCTTCAACCCTGGCAGAGCGACCATACAAAATGTCTCAAGCGGTCCTTCAGTGTCAACTATAGTGTCAACTATAATGCTGCCACCTCCCCCTCTCTTCCCCTCTCTGTTGGAGTCCCCCAAGGCTCTGTCCTCGGACCCCTCCTTTTCTCCATCTACACCTCCTCTCTTGGCAAACTGATACACTCCCACGGCTTCAACCATTACCTTTATGCCGACGACACACAAATTTACCTCTCCACCCCTCACCTCACCCCCTCACTCTCCGCCCGCATCGCCCACCTCCTGAACGACATATCAGACTGGATGTCACTCCATTTCCTCAAGTTAAACCTGTCCAAAACCGAGCTTCTAGTTTTTCCCCTAGCCCGCCCCCCCCCACCATCCTCCCTATCACGACTAGCAACGCCACCATCAATCCCACCCCACACGCCAAAGTCCTGGGTGTCACCCTGGACTCAAACCTTTCCTTCCAACCTCATGTCCAATCACTATCAAAGTCATGTAGGCTCCACCACCGCAACATCTCCAAGATACTCCCGTTCCTCACCCCAGACACAACCAAACAACTCGTACACTCCCTCATTACCTCACGCCTGGACTACTGCAACTCCCTTCTCACTGGCCTACCCAAACAAATGCTATCCCCACGCCAGTCTATCCTGAACTCAGCGGCTAGACTCATCCACCTCACCAACAGCTCCACATCTGCCACCCCCCTCTGCCAATCCCTTCACTGGCTCCCGATTTCCCAATGCATTAAATTCAAATTACTAACTCTGACATACAAAGCCATTCACAACGCTGCCCCAAACTACCTAACTGACCTGATACCCAAATACCACCTTACCCGTAATCTTCGCTCCTCACAGGTCCTCCTACTCTCCAGCTCCCTGGTCTCCTCCTCCCACGCTCGACTGCAGGACTTCTCCAGGACTTCCCCCATCCTCTGGAACTCCCTACCCCAATCCATCAGACTCACCTACCCTCCTCACCTTCAGGCGCACCCTGAAAACCTCAGGGAAGCCTACCCCACCCTCACCTAACAACCGATCTCCTCCACTACTCCTACCACTCCATCCCCCACAGCCACTTCCTCCTGTACCACTATCCCCTCCCTCCTCGATTGTAAGCTCGAAGGAGCAGGGCCCTCGAACCCCTCGTGTATTGTATTGTACTGTATTGTCTCATGTTCTGTCCCCCTCGCTAATGTACAGTGCTGAACAAACCGTTGGCGCTCTATAAATACTGTATAATAATAATAATATATGCCACCCCCCCCTACAAATTCTTCCTCAACAGATGCGCTGGATCGAGATGGAAGATATTCAGGTAATCTTAGTGGAACTGGCCAGAAGGACATGGTACTTGGACACTCTCCAACTCCTGGAGAGACCTACTGCCTCAGGATTCAGTCTACCATGCTGCTTCATTGTCTCTGGCTTTGATGGTTGAAACCAAAGTCCTCAGAGATTGGTGTCTCTTTGACTCCGTTATTCCTAAACTGGTTGAAGCTAGGAAATTAATCTCTCACAAGGTCTAGCATTGCACTTAGAAGATCTGTTTTGCATGGTGTGAGGCATTGCAGTTTCACCCTGGATGTTACACCATGGGGCATATCCTGTCCTTTTTCTAATCTAGGCTGGAGCAACGTCTGGCCTTGAGCATGTGGAAGGACCATGTTTAAGCACTGGACATTCTCTTGGCCAAAACACACAGATGAACCACATTTTTACCAACCCCCCTCCTTCATCTGCTTCCCCTTAAGCTGCAAGGCAGCATACGGGTGTTCATGGGCCATGACCATGATGCCTTGCATCCCATTACAGCAAAGATTATACCTACTGTTGTGCTTGACAGGTAGTACTGCCCAGCAAACATGACCTATTTACCTCAATGGGACCATGCAACTACCACCCCGAAACTGCATGCAGTGCGTGGTGTGGGTTTTTACAATGTGAAAAAGACAGTGACAAGGCAGCATATCGCCTCCTCACTGCCTGTCAAATGCCCTCTGAAGAGTGATCCACCATGGATCACTCTTTAGAGTGCCAATGCCTGTGTGAAGTAAATCTTTCAGAGAACACTGGCCACTCATTTCCTGGTAAAGTTCTTGGCTCAGGGGGTGGCTCTCATCGCTTTCCCTGTTCATACACCTGCCTTGGCCTGGGATCTTAATTTGGTCCTGTAAAGAACCTTCCTCATAATGTTAAGGCGTATTGAGCTCCCATGCTTTTTTTGTTCCTAAGGTGGCCTCCTCTTTAATCAGGACATTGTCCTGCCTTTACTTTTCCCTGTTCCAAAGCACCCCAAAGAGGTATCTCTACATTGTATACACTGTGTATGACCATCTTTTGTCAAAGTTCACTAAAAGTGAACTTACAGTTTAAATGTTAATAATATTAGCTTTGTGCAAATGTGCAATCAGTGAGCAGACACCGAATCTGCACCACAGACGTAAAACTATTCACCTACCAATATGTTTTTGAACATAGAGAAGGCAACTAGAGAAGACTGAGAAGAAATGCGTGTTACTCTGTGCAGATACCGTTCTGAATGGATCTATCAAATTTGTAGGATTTCTGGATGGATTCCTCCTTTAGGCCTACACTCACTGACCGCTGTATAGGTACGCCTTGCTAGTACTGGGTTGGACCCCCTTTTCGCTTCAGAACTGCCTTAATTCTTAATAGCATAGCTTCAACAAGGTGTTGGAAACATTCCTCAGAGATTTTGGTCCATATTGACATGATATCATCATGCAGTTGCTCCAGATTTGTCGGCTGCACATACATGATGCAAATCTCCCATTCCACCACATCCCAAAGGTGCTGTATTGGATTTAGATCTGGTGACTGTGGAGGCCATTGGAGTACAGTGAACTCAATGTCATGTTCAAGAAACCAGTTTGAGATGATTTGAGCTTTGTGACATGATGCATTATCCTGCTGGAAGTAGCCATCAGAAGATCAGTACACTGTAGTCATAAATCAATGGGCATGGTCAGAAATAATACTCAGGTAGGCCATGGCATTTAAACAATGCTCAATTAATACTAAGGGGCCCAAAGTGTGCCAAGAAAATATTGCCAAAACCATTACACGACCACCACCAGCCTGAAGCATTTATACAAGGCGGGATGGATCCATGTTTTCATGTTATTTATGCCAAATTCTTACCCTACCATCTGAATTTCACAGCTGAAATCGAGACTCATCAGACCGGGCAACCTTTTTCCAATCTTCTATTGTCCAATTTTGGTGAGCCTGTGCAAATTGTAGCCACCATTTCCTGTCCTTACCTGACAGTAGTGGCACCCATGTGGCCTTCTGCTGCTGTAGCCCATCTGCTTCAAGTTTCGATGTGTTGTGCCTTCAGAGATCGCTTTCTGCATACCTTGGTTGTAACAAGTGGTTATTAGAGTTATTGTTACCTTTCTAACATCTTGAACCAGTCTGCCCATTCTCCTCTGACATCAACAAGGCATTCTCATCCACACAACTGCTGCTCATTGGATATTTTCTCTTTCTTTGGACCATTCTCTGTAAACCCTAAAGGTGGTCGTGCATGAAAATCCCAGTAGATCAGCAGTTTTTTCAAATACTCAGACCAGCCCGTCTGGCACCAACAACCATGCCACATTCAAAGTCACTAAAATCCCCTTTATTCCTCATTCTGATGCTCGATTTGAACTTCAGCAAGTCGTCTTCACCTCATCGCGATGCCTAAATGCATTGAGTTGTTCCCATGCGATTGGCTGATTAGTAATTTATGTTTGCAATTGAATAGGTGTACCAGCTTTACCAAATAAAGAGGTGGGTGTGTTTATATCCTCTGTATTGCACAAAGAAATTGATCACAGGGTATCTTTTAGTCTAAATAAATCATAAGGAAACACCTATGTATACCAAACATTGTCTTGATTTAATTGATGGTACATGCATTCAAGTGCTGGATGAAAAATTTTACTCAGATGTATTCTCATGTCTCTGATAATTCAGAATTTGCTCAATATGGCCTGTTCATTTTATACGTCAGTATTTTTATTGAAAATTGGTATACAGTGGTATACACGGAAATAGAAACAATTTTCACCTACATGGTGAAATGGTGTGCATAAACATATTCAAAGAGCATATAGGCACATGAAAAACAAAAATATTAGTCAATGACATTATATACAGAAACTTCCATCCCCACCAGGCAGCAAACGTTTCAGCAGTCATTGAACAAAGGCATTGCCATAAACATTTTACCAACAGTATGAAAACCAATTCAGAAAGAAAAAGGATTAAGATTGGAGAAATCACAAGAAAAGACCCAGGACGGAGAAGGGGAGAGAAAAAAAAAAAAAGGGAGGGGGAGAAGGAGAGGGTCAGCCACAGTAATATTAGGTTATGGAGATATATCTGATCCATGGTTCCCACGTCACCTCAAATCTAGAAACATCATCATTGACAATGCATGTAAGTTTACCGTTATCCAATTTAGTTTTTGTTTAACCCCATCTAGCGGGATCAGTGATTGTCTCCAACTTCTAGCTATGGTAATGCGTGCCGCCAGTAAAAGGTAAAAAATTTATTTAGTCGATTTTTTTGGGAACATCAACGGGAAGCAAATTAAATAGGGCCACTTCCGGTGATCTACAAATATTAATTCCTGTTACCGAATAGATGAAATTAAACATTTGGATCCAAATCCTATTTACAACCGGACACTTCCACCAGATATGGAACATAGTGCCCTCTTGTCTTCAGTGTCGGAAGCAACTAGGTGATACTGAAGGGTACATTTTAGCGAGGCGTGTAGGAACCAAATACCAGCAAAGTAGCGTTTTATAATTGGCTTCAATCAGAGCAGTATTAATCAAAATCTTTGATAACATGTGGGCCGCATTCCGCCAAGTATCTAGGTCTAGTGAGCTATTCAAATCCCTTTCCCATTGAGTCATATAAGATAATTTAGTAAGTGGATCAACAAGGGAAGCATAGATAATGGACAAATGACCCCTCATCATCCCAGTTGCTCCACAGGAGACCTCTAAAGGAGTGCGTGTGCAAGGTTCTGCGATTAATTTGAGTTTGCTAGAGATAAATGAGATAAGTTGATAGCGAAACAATTCCCCAGAAGGCATCTGATACTTTGTCAAGAGAACGAGGACGGAATCCATCCAGGTAGTCTCTGATACGCAGCAAACCCTTATTCATCTACCATTGGAACACAGACGGTGATAAGCCAGGAATAAACTCGGGATTATAAAAAACTGGAGCTAGTGGGGTATGTGGGGAGAAGAAAGGTTTGCGAGCCCGCAATCTATCCCACACTGGTAACGAATAAGACAATGTAGGACACAGAATATGAAGGCGTTATCGACTGGGGAGCCACATTAGAGCACCAATAGCATAAGGCCTCAATGCCAACCCACTGGGGAACATAACCCCTGGCCGTAGTGCAAGATATTTGAGCTATCTGAGCCGCCTGAAAATAGGCCAGGAGATTAGGGAGTCCCAAACCGCCATGCCTCTTTAGGGAAAATAGAGTTGACTTGTTTACCCTAGGACGTTTGCCAATCCAAATTAATCTTGAGACTGCAGCTTGTAAAAGTAACAGTTCCCGTTTGGGAACCATGATCGTCAAAGTTCTAAAGTAATACAATAGTCTCGGTAAAAAAGTCATTTTAATAGAGTGAATTCTTCCAAACCAGGGAAGTGGGAGATCCTGCCATTCTAGTAAGTCAGATTTGAGTCGTTTGAAGAGCGGACAATAATTGGTCTTATATAAGGATGAAATAGATTTCGTGAGGTGAATCCCCAAATGGAGAGAACTAGGGGCCCACTGGAAATCAAAATTATCCTGGAGGTGAAGAATCTCCGAGTCAGGCAAATATTTAAGGCAATTATTTTAGAGGACTTAAGCATAAGACCAGAGGCCTCAGAGAAACAATGAAACAGTTGGAGGAGACCAGCTAAAGAAGTTTGAGGGTTAGATATATACATAAGGACATAATCAGCAAATAGGGCGCATTTATGGTCCCGTTGACCGCAGCGGATGGCCGAGATGGTGGGATCGGAACGGATAGTGGTTCCATTGCCAGAGCAAATAGTAGTGGAGAGAGAGGACAACCCTGTCCAGTACCTCGCTTTATCAAAATGGAGGCTGATTTATATCCGCGAATGGAGACTTGAGCTGAAGGGTTAGAATATAGGGCCCGCAGTAATGTTGTGAAATAAGGGCCAAACCCCAACTTACCTAGCATCTGAAATAGTCCCAAGATAGACTGTCAAACGCTTTATGAATATCTAATGATAACAATAAGATTTCCCTCTGTGAGGATTTATCCCAATTGGATTGTACAGCTGACAGCAGGGTTAAAGTCCAACGAATTTGGTCTGACGTTTGTCGACCGCTGATGAATCCTGACTGATCATCATGAATATACAGAGCCAACAATTTGTGGAGGCGTAAGGCCAGGATTTTAGTAAGAATCTTTAGATCACAATTAATTAAGGAGATAGGCCGATAATTAGAGACTGTAGAAGCATCCTTGAGGGGTTTGGGGATGACACTGATGAATACCTTGTTTTCATCAGGGAGCACCAGTCCCCCATCCCGTAGATAATGAAAATAATGAGCCATATGGGGAATCAGGATATCAGGAAAAACATTATAATAGTTGTGAGGAAGACCATCTGGTCCTGGGGATTTATGAGGAGCAAGAGATTTCAAAGCACTCCTAATCTCTTCAAACGAGATAGGCCATTCCATCAACTCCCTATGGGCCTCCTGGAGAGAGGGAAGAGGAACAGAGCTCAAAAAGGTGTCAAGAGACTAAGAAGAACCTCCCTGAGAAAAGCTATATAGTTAGGTGTAAAAAGAATTAAATTTTTGGAGGATCTTACCAGGATCTTGAGATAAAGTTCCGTTATCCAATCTGAGTTTAGGGAGAGTCGTCTGGGAGTCAACCTGCGTACTAATAAAGTGCCAGGTCTATCCCTCCAAGTAAAAAATTTATGGTTAGACCAACATAGTTGTTTGTCAGCAGTGGTAGTAAGACATAGATTTAGTTCTAATCGGGCCTGATCAAGTTTAAGCAGCAAATCCGGAATGGCCTGTTCATTTTAGTAGTAATGTATACCAGGGAAAAAACAGCCAAACTGTGCTAAAATATGATATACTGTGTGGCCATCATATTTAAAGCAGAACAAAACTTATCAAAAAAAGCAAATGCTAGTGAGCGCATTTTTTTGGTAGAAAAGACTTTGTACACTATATTGCCAAAAGTATTGTGACACCCCTCCAAATTATTGGATTCAGTTGTTCCAATCACCTCCATGGTCACAGTTGTATAAAATCGAGGCATGCAAATTGCTTCTACAAACAGTTGTGAAAGAATGGGGCGCTCTCAGGAGCTCAGTAAATTCAAGCATAGTACCGTGATAGGTTGCCACCTGTACAATAAGTCCATCTGTGAAATTTCCTTGCTACTAAATATTCCGCGGTCAACTGTTCGTGGTATTTTAACAAAGTGGAAGCAACTGGGAACAGCAGCAACTCAGCCACCAAGTGGTACGCTGCGTAAAATGACAGAGCAGGGTCAGCGCACAGTGCGCTGAAGTCACCATCTGCAGGGTCAATAGCTAAAAACCTCCAAACTTCGTGTTCCCATCAGATTAGCACAACAACAGTGCGTAGAGGGCTTCATGGAATTGGTTTCCATGGGCGAGCAGCTGCATCCAAGCCTTACATCACCAAGTGCAATGCAAAGTGTCAGATGTGGTGGTGTAAATCACGCCGCCACTGGACTCTAGAGCAGTGGAGACGTGTTCTCTGGAGTGACGAATCATGCTTCTCTGTCTGGCAATCCGATGGACGTGTCTGGGATTTGCAGTTGTCAGAAGAATGGTACTTGCCTGACTGCATCATGCCAAGTGTAAAGTTTGGTGGAGGGGGGGTTATAGTGTATGGTTGTTTTTCAGGGGTTGAGCTTGGCTACTTAATTCCAGTAAAGGTAACTCTTATGGCGTCAGCATACCAAGACATTTTGGACAATGTCATACTTCCAACTTTGTGGGAACAGTTTGGGAATGGCCCCTTCCTGTTTCAACATGACTGCGCACCAATGCACAAAGCAAAGTCCATAAAGACATGGATGAGCGAGTTTGGGGTGGAGCCCTGACCTTAACCCAATAGAACACCTTTGGGATGAATTCAAGTGGAGACTCCGAGCCAGAGCTTCTCGTCCGACATCAGTGCCTGACCTCACAAATGCGTTTCTGGAAGAATGGTCAAACATTCCCATAGACACACTTTTAAACCTTGTGATCAGCCTTCCCAGAAGAGTTGAAGCTGTTATAGCTGCAAAGGGTGGGCCAACTCAATATTGAACCCTGCGGACTAAGACTAGGATGCCATTAAAGTTCATGTGTATGTAAAGGCAGGCGTCCCAATACTTTTGGCAATATAGTGTATGTCTCTATGGGAATTTCAGTCATACAACAAACTCTGTCAAATGCAATTGGACCGGAAATCATGGGAATAATTCTAGCTAGTGAAAGTGCTAAGAAAAAGTTCTGAGTGGGAGAAAAAGTACTGAGTGGGTCCTGGCATTGAATAAATGGTGCATGATAAGCGAATCAATCACCTCCAGCTTTAACAATATGCTCCATTTTCTTTCCAAGCCAACTGATATATTAATTTGTGTGCTTCTTAACCCTTCCATGGCACCTAGCAGTGTATGGCTGACACTCCTCTTGGAGCTCTAAAATTTAAAGTGCAACTAAACCCAAAACGAAAAATGTATCGTATTGCAGTTCACCAGTTTTAAGATATGTAGCACAACCCCCTTAGGTGTTGCTGAGTTTTTGGGTCTCCCTATAGTCCTGCACAGCCATGCAATATGCATCTTCCATTCAGACTGGTACTAGGAAACAGAAACCAGTCCTTGAGCTTTGTTTTTGAAGTTTTATTAGGGGTTTAGAACTTGGATGGGGCAAGGGGTGTATGGGATGCCTAAGGGAATGGCAACTGAGGACAAAAATGGAAACTATATTGCAAGTCTTTGCAGAGAAATCCTCTTCTGGAGAGCTAGTCAGCATCTCCCAATGTACCTCTCTAACCCCAGATGCTCCTCAGTCCAGCTGTATGGAGGTATCCCTGGACAGGGGATTCAGTAGTAGCTGCTAGAATGGCAAAAATTCTAACTGTAGAGCGAGTTAGGTTTTCCACCGAAATGCTCTCTCTCCTCCCTGGCCCAGGGGGTGTAGGTGCTGTTGGGTCGATGGCTGCTACCAGGCCTATCAGCTGGGAAGCTCCTTCCCTGCTGCCAGGTTGTCCTCTCTCAGGGGGCCAGTGAAGTCCACAGCTTTTCTCCTCTCGAACATCACTTCTGGAGGCGAGCCCCTTCCAGCCTGGGCACCCTTCCAGGCTCGTGCAACTCAGCTTCACTCTTCCTCCTCCTCCCACTCCTGCTACTGAGCAGGCTCTATAACTTTTAAGGATTGTCCTGGCCCCTTCCAAGCCTCCTGTTGGGGATTGGCCAGCTTCCCTCAAGAATACAAGCCAGCCACTACTCAGATCCATCCACTGCCTCTAGAGCAGGGATAAATTCCATAGGGGCTGGCCTGCAGAGCCTCTCAGCCCTGACCACAATTTGACCCCACTCTGGATATTACACCTGGGCTGCTGCTCAGCCCCTATCTAATCATTGGAGTCTAGCTCCCCCTAGCTACCTATGCTCTCCACCTCATCCAATCAGATAACACTTTGTATTCATTCAGAAAATGCAAACCATTCTCTGAATGGTGCCTGTTGTTAGTAGCCAACCTCCTGTATATCAAATGCAACAAACCAGCTGCTCAGCCCAGGACATGGAAGCAAGAGGAGATTACTGATGTAGCTGTGTCTACTTTAGTGATTTCCAGTCTCAAGGGGCATCGGCCAGATATGGTATACACATAGTTACATTAGTTCAAGCCAATGTAACCACTGTATTTACAAAAAAAATTCCATACCTGGAATTTAACTATTTATATTACACTGGTTGCTTACTTGTTTCAGGCCATGATCCATTAGGTAATGAATCCAGGATCAAGGGCTAGACCCAGCACCTTTAAAATCAAATCAGATCCCAGCTTTCTGTCTTCACAGGCACATTTTGAATAAAGCAGTATGTTCAGTATTTGGTGAAAGTTATAGTCAATGAAAAAACCTATAAACAAAAAGAGACCAGCATCTGTGAAGAATAATCCATTTTAACAAAGTGTTAGAAAAAAAAAATTGTAAATCATTAAACGTGTGAAAAAATAAAGGCCCTGCTGTTCTGAGTTACATTTAAAAGATGTAGCAATCAGCAACCAAAATGTAAATGCAAACAAAGTCTTCTGTTATAGGTTGGGTTAAAATATGATAGTCATTAACTAAATAAAAGTGTTAAAAAGGTATGCATATCCAGTAAACAAATCATGACATCCAATGACATAAGGCACAAGCTGGAAAATGTTTGCCAGTGTAGTCTGAATAGAATAGTAAGAATAGTCAGAATATAATATTCCAGCAGGGGGTAAGTCCTCCCTCCACCCCTTTGTGTGGATGAAGGAATCTGTTAGCATCTTTTATTTTATTCAGCACCGTGGCTGAATGAAAGAAAAAAAAACCTGTCTATGGCCAGCTTTAGATATTGGTCTCCAACAGTAGCTTTGCTACTAAAGGCTGTTCTCTAGTTGGCTGCTATGGGTTACATGCAGGGCTGTATTTAAATACAGTACATCTTCCTGTCTTGGGTAAACAAGAATGATGAAGATTTTTGTGTATACTCCTACCTTTGTTACAGTTATTTTAATAACAATGAAGCATAGGGCCCCATTCACATCAGAGTTTTGTAGTTCAAAGCTCTAAAAAGCTCAACATCCCATGGTTTTCTATTGTTCTTGTTTACATCTGGGCACAGTATCACTTCAGGCTTTAAGCTTGTAGCTCCAAACAGGTCATGAATTTCTTTTGACCTACAAGCTTACAAGTGTCAGGTTTTTTTTCCCAATGAGAATGCTTGAAAAAGGTGTGAAAACATGCATATCCTGTATTTTTCCCAGTGCTTTCCTTTGTCCAAAATAATAATTTAAAAAAAAAGCAAACGCTAAAAAAGGTGTAAAAACAATAAAGATGCTCAATTATAAAATGTGTGTGTATACAAAATATATATATATATATATATATATATATCCACACACACCAATTACCATAGACCATGTTGTTCAAGAATCATGGGTCAGCCATGATGGTTTTGTTACAGTTACACATTGCAGCAGCAAATACTTAGGAATGCACCTCCATAGCTTTTTCACAGTGCCTGTTATCTCAACTCAGGGACAGCAGACATCAGTACACAGACATTTACCAGAGCTGTAAATAGCTAACTGAAGTTACATATAGTTACATAGTTGGTAAGGTTGAATAAAGACGTCAGTCCATTCAGTTCAACCTGTGTGTGTGTGTGTGTGTGTGTTCATGCCAAAAATCATATCCCTGATACTATGTTCACCAAGATGCACATCCAAGAGTTTTTTTAAAACTATCAATACTTCCCACTGACATCACCGATTGTAGAAGGGAGTTCCACATCCTTACCATTCCTACAGTAAAGAACCCCCTACGCAGTTAAGGGTTAAATAATTTCTTGTCCAACCTCATTGCATGGCCGTGTGTCCTCTTGAACGACCTGAGACTGAACAGTTTCCTCCCTATGTAAGGATCCTCATTTAGATATTTATATATTGTGATCATATCTTCCCTCTTCTCCAGGGAAAATAAGCCTAATGTGCATAGCCTTTCCTCATAACTGAGGTCCTCTAGCCCCCTTAATAGTTTGGTTGCCCTACTCTGGACTCTCTCCAGCACCTCCCTCCTGAGGATTGGTGACCAGAACTGGTTAGCATACTCAAGATGCGGCCGAACTAGAGTTTTGTAAGGTGGTAGAATTATGGTTTTATCTCTTGAGTAAATAACCTTTTTAATGCATGCTAATATTCTGTTGGCCTTGCTTGCTGCAGTTTGGCATTGCAAGCTATTACTGAGCATGTTGTCTACCAGGACTCCCAGATCCTTTTCCATCCTAAATTCCCTCTGGGATTCTCCCCCTAGCGTGAAGCTTGCATTTATATTTTTAGCCCCCTAGTGCCTAACTTTAATTTTTTTTACATTGAACCTCATTTGCCATGTATTTTCTGACCCCGTTATTCTATCAAGGTCTTCCTGTAAGGTTTAAATATCCTCTTGTGAGGTTATTACCCTGCTTAGCTTTGTATCATCTACAAACACTGAGATTGAACTATTTATCCCAACCTCTATTTCGTTTATGAACAAATTAGACAGAATTGGTCCCAGGACAGAGCCCTGGGGCACCCCACTCACACCTACAGACCATTCTGAAGTCACACAATTTATTATCACCCTATGGCCACACCCCCATAATCAGTTTTCTATCCAGGTACAAACACTATCGTCAATGTTAACAGACCTCAGTTTGTAAATTAAATGTATATGGGGTACCATGTCAAATGCTTTTGCGAAGTCTAGACACACTACATTCACAGGCCTTCCTTTATCCAGATTACATCTCACATCCTCATAGTATGTTAATAGATTGTTCTGGCAAGAACAATCTTTAATAAATCCATGCTGGTTACTACGAATGATAGTTTTTATCAGCAAATTCTTGGTATGGTCCCTTATCATCCCGTCCAATAGATTAGAAACTATAAATGTTAGGCTGACTGGTCTGTAGTTTCCAAGTATGTATCTCACCACTTTTTTGAAAATGGGTACCACATTAGCCAGTGTCACCAGTCCGCTGATACCATTCAAGTCAGTAAGCTGTGGTTACGGATTAGGAATAATGGTCTAGCAATGACATGGCTAAGCTCTCTGAGGACTCTCGGGTGTAATCCATCTGGTCCTGGTGACTTGTTCGCATTAACCTTTTCCAGCCTTTTTAGAACATTACCTTCTGTTAGCTATGTGTTCTGGCAGGATGTATGTCATTTTCTGCTGACCCATCATAAAACAGACTGTAAGGGAATTCCCGTGAGACAGCTGGTGAATAGACGTGCGCATATGCACAGAAATGCACGATCGTGCACACGCACAGTGAAGGTTGGCGCCAGACAGACTATTTAAAAGGTGCCTCTGCCTGTGCTGAGTGCTGACTGGTCTTCAGCTGTTCCTCGTTTCCTGCTCGTTCCTGTGTGATTTCCTTGTTGCTGACCCGACTTGCTCCTTACCTGACTCTGATTATTCTCCTGCTAGATACTTCCTGACTTCGGCTCTGCTCCTGCCTTTGGCTTGCTTATGATTTTGTACCTCGCTGTCTGCCCGTTGATGACCCTGGCTATTCCTTTGACACTGCTCCTGTCTCCCATCCCTGCTTCCTGCCTTGCTCTGGTGCACACCTGGCGACCTACCATACCAGCTCTGCATATCACTACTGATCCTGAATCGGAGGTTCATCAGTCTTCCAAAAGTCTCCAACTGCAAGGGCTGCAAACAACATCTGCTGGAGCTCTTGTCCCCCTGGTCCCTAGACACCCTCTGTTCCACTTCCAGTGGGGTCAGGGCTAGTGACACAAGTGAGGCTGACCTCGTCATTTCAGTCTCCAATCAAGTGATGGAGTCTGAAAGGGAGGTCTCTGCAATGGGGGACATCTGTCAATTAATCTCTGCCTTGTCTTACAAGGTGCAGAGTTTGCAAAGAAACCTTGAGCACATGGAAAACCAACTACCAACCAAGTCAGATGTCTCAACAGCCATGGGTCCTTCTGCAGTCTCAGACATAACTACCCAGACAGAGCTCAGCATGATTCATGGAACTTCTCCACCGGAACCCCGGGTTCCAATACCTGAGTTTTTCACGGGAGACCGCAGGAGGTTTTGAACCTTTCGTAACTCTCGTGAGCTATATTGTTCTCTGCTACCAAGAACCTTTGCATCACAAAGCACCAGAGTGTAATTCATTATTTCACTCCTTCAGAATGAACCCCAATCCTGGGCACACCACCTTCGTGAGCAACATGATCGGCTCTGACTTCTACGGGCTCTTTTTTTCTCAGCAATGTCACAACTTTACGCTGATCCCTTCCGTCGTCAGACTGCAGAATCTATTCTTAGCAAGCTACAGTAAGGCCAAAGGCCTATAGAGGAATATGTCGCCGAGTTCCGTATATGGAGTTCTGACACTCAATGGAAGGAGTCTGCTCTCTGCCATCAGTTTTGCCCTGGTCTCTCTAACATCTTGAAAGATGAGCTTGGTTGGTGTACCAACCAGGCTAGAGGACCTGATAAACCTAGCCATTCAAATTGACCGACGGCTCCAGGAAATGCAGGGCAAGAGAACTAGCAGGGGTGTCTTGATCTGCTCTGAAATAGAGACTCCTGTCCCCTCACCCACTGCTGTCGCATCAGACATACTCTCCAGCAAAAGGGGGCTTTGTAATTCTCCTCGTAGGAGCTTTTGGAGACCACCTATCCTCTGCTGAACGTATTCGACAACAAGACTCCAACCTCTGCCTCTACTGTGGTGATGCGGGTCACTATGTACTGACATGTCCAGTGAGACCTTCTAAGCCCTCTCCTAGCTGGTTCCATATGATACACCCACAAGGAACGAGTCAAACGCACCTCTCCTTCCTTCTTCACTTGCAACTTGCTGGAAGAACTATTTCTGTTTTAGCAAATATAGACTCTGGTGCCTGTAGCTGTTTCATGGATTCTACCTTTGCTCATCAATACAATATCACTCTCTGTACCAAAAAACAAAGATTTTCGGTCCATCTGGCTGTCGGCTCTGTTATCAGTTCTGGCCCAGTGACTCAAGAGACTATGCCAATCTTCTGCCACTCATCCTCAGGACATCAGGAACTTCTACTTCTGGATGTCATAACCTCACCAATGTTTCCAGTCATCCAGTCAAGCCCTGGCTAAGTGCGCACAACCCATCCATTAACTGGCTCTCCGAGGAAATCCTCTTTTCTTCCGAATACTGTCAGAAGCATTGCATTCCAAAGGAACCATGCGCAGTGACTCCTCTTCTTAGCATCCACCCTGATTCAGAGATGATGAAACTTGTCCCTGCTGTCTATCATTATTACTTGATGTATTCAACAAAAAGAGTGCCAATGCTCTTCCCCTGCACCGGCCCTACAATTGTCCTATTGAACTCCTACCCGGTGTTGAGATCCCTTTTGGGCGAATTTACCCTCTCTCCGAATTGGAACTAGAGGTCCTCCAGAATTACATAGACGAAAGCCTGGAAAAAGGGTTTATTCTGCCCTCTACATCACCAGCGGGAGCTGACATCTTCGTTTGTCTTTGTCAAAAAGAAAGATCATACTCTTAGACCATGTGTGGAATATCGTGATCTAAATAAGATAACAGTCAAGAACCGTTATCCTCTTCCTCTGATTCCTGAATTGTTCCAAAGGCTACAAGGGGCATGTGTCTTTTCAAAACTAGATCTGAGAGGTGCATACAATTTAGTCAGAATTTGTGAAGGGGATGAATGGAAGACGGCCTTTCGAACATGCTTTGGGAACTTCGAATACCTGGTTCTGCCATTAGGCCTTTGTAATGCCCCAGCAACATTCCAACATTTCGTTAATGATATATTCCGGGACTATCTTGATTTATTTATCATTGTTTATTATGATGACATCCTAGTCTTCTCAAGCTCAATAGAACAACACTGGGACCATGTGAAGAAGATACTGGGCAGGTTACGCCAACATCACCTCTATGCCAAAGCTGAAAAGTGCGAATTTGAGAAACAGACCATTCAGTTCCTTGGACTTGTGATTACTCCCGATGGCATTGCTATGGATCCTCAAAAAGTGACCTCTGTATTAGAGTGGCCTGTCCCAGGAGACAGGAAGGCGGTACAACGCTGTGTGGGATTTGCTCATTTCTATAAGAAATTCATTAAGAACTTTTCCGGTATCATTGCACCAGTCACACAGTTAACCAGGCAACATGTTGCTTTCAAATGGACTCCTGAGGCTCAAGCAACTTTTGAACAACTAAAGACCTTATTCACCTCTGCTCCTATCCTGAAGCACCCAGATCCTGCTTTAGCTTATGTTCTCGAAGTAGATGCTTCTGAAAATGCTGTTGGAGCTATATTGTCTCAACGACAAGAACCCAAATCCCTCCTTCAGCCTGTTGCCTTCTTCTCTAGAAAGTTAAGCTCCCCTGAAAGGAACTATGATGTAGGAGACAGGGAGCTATTAGCCATCAAGGCGGCCTTCGAGGAATGGCGCTACTTGCTGGATGGAGCTTCACACCCTATCCTCATTTTTACGGATCACAAAAATCTGGAATACCTGAGAACTGCAAAACACCTAAGGCCACGGCAGGCAAGATGGGCACTTTTCTTCTCCCACTTTCTGTTTCACTTGACATACCGTCCAGGATCAAAGAACGGCAAACTCGATGCGCTCTCACGCATGTATCATGACCCAATAGTACCATCTGAGCCTGACACAATTCTACCAGCTAAAAGCTTGTTACTCCTGCAAGCAGACCTTGTATCACAAATAAAGGAGAACTGCAAAATGCCTAAGGCCACGGCAGGCAAGATGGGCACTTTTCTTCTCCCGCTTAGTGTTTCACTTGACATACGATCCAGGATCAAGGAACGGCAAACCCGATACGGTCTCACACATGTATCATGACCCTATAGTACCATCTGAGCCTGATACGATCCTGCCAGCTAAAAGCTTGTTACTCCTGCAAGCAGACCTTGTATCACAAATAAAGGAAGCGGTTGATGAGCATCCACCCCCCTTGGAAATGCATCTTCAGCTAAGGGATGGCCTGTATCTGCATAAAGAACAGATTTATATACCGGAACAACTCAGGATTCTCATTCTTAAAAGATGCCATGACCATCCTTTAGCGGGTCACTTCGGGATCCACAAGACCTCAAATTTGGTCTCCCGTTCCTTCTGGTGGCCAAACTTAATGAAAGATTGTAAAAATTACGTTAGATCTTGCTCAGTATGCCTCTGAAACAAGTCTGATAGAGCCAAGACCTGGGGCCTATTGGAATCCCTTCCAGTACCTGAAAAACCATAGAGTATGATTTCTCTGGACTTTATTGTAGCGCTTCCCCCATCTGAAGGGTTCACCACCAGCTTTGTCGTGGTTGATCGTTTGTCAAAGATGGCCCATTTCATATCCCTGAGAGGGACTCCTGCTGCTGCGACTGCTTCTGCTTTCATTAAAGAGATTGTGAGGTTACATGGTATTCCCAGCAATATAGTATCTGATCGGGGAGTACAGTTCACCTCTAAGTTCTGGAAAGCTCTGTGTGAGGCACTAGAGATCGAACTTCGCTTTTCTTCTGCGTATCATCCACAAACAAATGGGCAAACTGAGAGGATAAACCAGACCCTTGAACAGTATCTACGATGTTTCTCTTCTTACTCACAGAATGACTGGGTGTCTCTCCTTCCATTGGCAGAATTTGCATATAACAATTTCATTCACTCTGCTACCAAACAGTCCCCTTTTTATGCCAACTATGGATACCATCCTTTCTTCCTCCCTGAAATGCCAGGGGAACCCGCTGTCCCGGCGGTACAAGAAAGGCTGGATTTCCTCAATAGGAATGGTCAAATGTTACAAGAAACTATTTTGGAGGCTCAGGCAAATAACAAGAGATTTTTTTGACAGAAAAAGAAGGGAGAATCTGAATATGAAACCAGGAGATAAGGTCCGGCTATCTACAATAAACTTGAAATTGAGCTGCCCTTCAAAAAATCTTGGTCCAAGGTACCTGGGACCATTTACAATCAAAAGAAAGATTAATTAATTAATTAAAAGATCATGAAGATACATCCGGTATTCCATGTCTCTTTATTAAAACCAACAGTTCCAAGTCTATGTCCGGATTGAGGTCCAGAATCTCCTGCTCCACTGCTTGTCGAAGGTAATGAGGAATATGAAGTAGAAGCCATCCTGGACTGTAGAAAGAGGGGTGGTCAGACTCAGTTCCTCATCAAATGGAAAGGCTACGGTCCAGAGGATAATTCCTGGGAACCATCCGCTAATATTCATGTTCCATGGTTAGTGCAGGCTTACCTTTATCTTCATCCCAAAAAACAAGCTTTAGTAGGCATCCGGAGGCTGCCCCTAATCGGGGGGCAATGTAAGGGAATTCCCGTGAGACGGCTGGTGAATAGACGTACGCATGTGCACAGAAATGCACGATCACACACGTGCACACGCATGGTGAAGATTGGCGCCAGACGGACTATTTGAAAGGTGCCTCTGCCTGTGCTGAGTGCTGACTTGTCTTCAGCTGTTCCCTGTTTCCTGCTCGTTCCTGTGTGATTTCCTTGTTGCTGACCCGGCTTGTTCCTTACCTGACTCTGATTACTCTCCTGCTTGATACTTGTTCCTGACTTCGGCTCTGCTCCTGACTTTGGCTTGCTTATGATTTGGTACCTTGCTTTCCTCCCGTTGATGACCCTGGCTATTCCTTTGACACTGCTCCTGTCTCCCATCCCTGCTTCCTGCATTGCTCTTGTGCACACCTGGCGACCTACCATACCAGCTCTGCATATCACTACTGATCCTGAATTGGAGGTTCATCAGTCTTCCAAAGTCTCCAACTGCAAGAGCTGCAAACAACATCTACTGGCGCTCTTGTCCCCCTGGTCCCTAGACACACTCTGTTCCACTTCCAGTGGGGTCAGGGCTAGTTACACAAGTGAGGCTGACCTCGTCATTTCAGTCTCCAATCAGGTACGTGACACAGACAGAAAATCAGTCAGTTCTGTCACCCATGGTTTGTAGTGCAAAAAACCCTTTAGGAATACACAGCTTGCAGTAATATCTCCTAACCAGGGCTAAAGGGTATCGTAAAGCAGTCAGGCTTAAGGAGACCTTTTTGAGACCCCTGCCCAACACAATTTAAAAAAAAATCAACACACTATTCATAAAATCAGGCAGAACCAAGATACATCAATATTAGGTATACACTATATTGCCAAAAGTATTGGGCATCCCAGTCTTAGTCCATAGGTTTCAATACTGAGTTGGCTCACCCTTTGCAGCTATAACAGCTTCAACTCTTCTAGGAAGGCTGTCCACCAGGTTTAGGAGTGTGTCTATGGTCATGATTGACCATTCTTCCAGAAGCGCATTTGTGAGGTCAGGCACTGATGTCGGACGAGAAGGTCTGGCTCCCAATCTCCGGTCTAATTCATCCCAAAGATGTTCTATCTGGTTGAGGTCAAGACTCAAATCAGTCAAGTTCCTCCACCCCAAACTTGCTCATCCATGTCTTTATGGACCTTGCTTTGTGCACTGGTGTGCAGTCATGTTGGAACAGGAAGGGACCATCCCCAAACTGTTCCCACAAAGTTGGGAGCATGAAATTGTCCAAAATGTCTTGGTATGCTGATGCCTTAAGAGTTACCTTCAGTGGAACTAAGGGGCCAAACCCAACCCCTGAAAAATAACCCCACACCATAATCCCCCTTACCAAACTTTGCACTTGACACAGTCAGTCAGGCAAGTACCATTCTCCTGGCAACCTCCAAACCCTGACACGTCCATCGGATTATCAAACAGACAAGTGTGTTTAGTCACTTCAGAGAACACGTCTCCACTGCCCTAGAGTCCTGGGTTGGATGCAGCTGCTTGGCCATGGAAACCCATTTCATGATGCTCTCTATACACTGTTGTGCTAATCTGAAGGCCACACAAAGCTTGGAGGTCTTTAGCTATTGACTCTGCAGACAGTTGGTGACTTCTGCGCACTGTGTGTTTCAGCATGCGCTGACCCCTGTCATTTCACGTGGCCTACCACTTTGTTGTTTGAGTTGCTGTTGTTCCCAGTTGCTTCCACTTTGTTATACAGTGAAGGAAATAAGTATTTGATCCCCTGCTGATTTTGAATGTTTGCCAACTCACAAAGAAATGATCAGTCAGCCAGGGCATTGAAAATGGGTCATGGATGGGTGTTCCAGCATGACCATGACCCAAAACACATGGCCAAGGCAACAAAAGAGTGGCTCAAGAAGAAGCACATTAAGGTCCTGGAGTGGCCTAGCCATTCTCCGGACTTTAATCCGATTGAAAATCTGTGGAGGGAGCTAAAAGTGCGAGGTGCCAAACGTCAGCCACCAAACCTTAATGACTTGGAGAGGATCTGCCAAAGGGAGTGGGCCAAAATCCTTCCTGAGATGTGTGCAAACCTGGTGGCCAACTACAGGAAATGTCTGACCTCTGTGATTGCCAACAATGGATTTGCCACCAAGTACTAAGTCATGTTTTGTGAAGGGGATCAAATACTTATTTCCCTCATGAACATGCAAATCAGTGCTAATTTGTTAGACATGCGTTTCATATGAATTTTTTGTTGCTACTCTCTCTCAGTGTTACAATACACATACCATTCGATTTTTAGACTGATCATTTCTTTGTGAGTGGACAAACATTCAAAATCAGCAGGGGATCAAATACTTATTTTCTTCACTGTAACAGTTGTCCGTGGAATATTTAGTAGCAAGGAAATTTCACAGATGGACTTATTGCACAGATGGCAACCTATCATGGTACCACGCTTGAATTCACTATGCTCCTGAGAGCGACCCATTCTTTCACAAATGTTTGTAGAAGCAGTCTGCATGCCTATGTGCTTAATTTTATAAATCTGTGGCCACGGAGGTGATTGGAACACCGGAATCCAATGATTTGGAGGGGTGTCACGATACTTTTGGCAATATAGTGTATACTTGCATGTGCAATATCATACCAAATCGAGATCACACATGAGTAAGCTACAGTATGCAGAAGGTGAGCTGGTAGTCAGAAAGCATCTTGATGACAGGCCTATCCAAGATACCCTGTATTTAGTATCCATGGACACGAACTGTAATGCTGAACAATAATCTACCAGTTTCCAGAATGCAACCTGTACATATTTGAATATATTATTATCGGTATAAAACTGTGTGTAAGGGAGGGCCATGATACAGTCATAAAAACAGTAATATTCCATGGCCACTCCTCAGCTGCTTAATTGGTCAGATGGTCTCTGTCAACACCCCCTTGATACAAAAGAAAACTGGACTGCAAACATATTTGAGAGCTCTCATGTATCATCAAACGAAGGAAGATCTGTCAATTTATGACAGCCAATATATCACCCTGCTCATTGACTGAAGTCTGCTGAAATTGGTATTTTCATCTTTAACTCCTTTTTATTTTTCTGTTGAATTATTCTCTCTTTGTTTCTTTATAATAATGTATTTGAACCATTTTGACCTTTTCATTATTAAACCCTATTCTGAAAAGCAATAAAACTGTCTCTTATGTGCTAACGCAAACTAAAAAGAATCCCTGTCTCTTGTAGAACGCTACTGTAGTGTAAATCTCTGGATATACTGTATTGCCAAAAGTATTGGGACGCCTGCCTTTACACGCACATTAACTTTAATCGCATCCCAGTCTTAGTCCGTAGGTTTCAATATTGAGTTGGTCCACCTTTTGCAGCTATAACAGCTTTAACTCTTCTGGGAAGGCTGTCACAAGGTTTAGGAGTGTGTCTATGGTAATGTTTGACCATTCTTCAAGAAGCACATTTGTGAGGTCAGGCACTGATGTCAGATGAGAAGGCCTGGCTTGCAGTCTCTGCTCTAATTCATCCCAAAGGTGTTCTATAGGGTTGAGGCCAGTCAAGTTCCCCCACCCCAAACTCAGTCATCCATGTCTTTATGGACCTTGCTTTGTGCACTAGTGCGCAGTCATGTTTGAACAGAAAGGGGCCATCCCCAAACTGTTCCCACAAAGTTGGGAGCATGAAATTGTCCAAAAGGTCTTGGTATGCTAATGCCGTAAGAGTTTCTTTCACTGGAACTATGGGGCCAAGCCCAACCCCTGAAAAATAACCCCGCACCATAATCCCCCCTTCACCAAACATTACACTTGGCACAATGCAATCAGGCAAGTACCATTCTCCTGACAACCACCAAACCCAGAACCGTCTATTGGATTGCCAGACAAAGAAGCGTGATTCATCACTCCAGATGACATGTCTCCACTGCTCTAGAGTCCAGTGGTGGCGTGCTTTACACCACTGCATCCGATGCTTTGCATTGCACTTGGTGATGTAAGGCTTGGATGCAGCTGCTTGGCCATGGAAACCCATTCCATGAAACTATCTATGCATTGTGTTCTGCTAATCTGAAGGCCACACGAAGTTTGGAGGTCTTTAGCTATTGACTCTGCAGACAGTTGCTGACTACTGCACACTATGCGCTTCAGCATACGCTGACCCCGCTCTGTCATTTTACATGGCCTACCACTTCGTGGCTGAGTTGCTGTTGTTCCTGGTTGTTTCCACTTTGTTATAATACCACTAACAGTTGACTGTGGAATATTTAGTAGCAAGGACATTTCATGGATGGACTTATTGCACAGGTGGCAACCTATCAGGGTACCACGCTTGCATTCACTGAACTCCTGAGAGCGATCCATTCTTTCACAAATGTTTGTAGAAGCAGTGTGCATGCCTGGGTGCTTGATTTTATACACCTCTGGCCATGGAGGTGATTGGAACACCGGAATCCAATTATTTGGAGGGGTTTCCCATCAATTTTGGCAATATAGTGTACCTGGTTGTGGTGACAGTGTGTTTTACAGACATTTCCTTTAAATTCATAATTGTTCTTGCTAATATTGTGGACAGGTGATAGGCCGATCCTATCTGATGGCAGTTTAGTTTAAAGAGTTAAATGCTTAGTTAACTAAACCCAATGGCAATAATCGCTGTAAGCCTGTTAGCACCTAGATTGTAGTTCCCACAAGCTGGAAAATTTTTGTGCAGTGTGGGGCGGAGAGTGTTGTTGTTGTGTATCAGTGACAGCACGGTGTGAGGTTGACCAGTCATTTGTCACAAGTTGGTGAAAAGGACAGTGGTCTGACACAGCATTCCTCATAGAAGGGTCTAATTAAAGACAAGAGGGTTAGTCTTGATATACTCCAGACTCAACCAATGCTTCACCCATTGGAGTGTCCTTGGGGCAGTTAACACCAATGCTTCATCCATTAGGTGGGTTTGCCCAGAAATGGGAAGTCTGCCCTCGGGGTTCTCCTGTTGTTGCTGAGACAGCGTGTATGTCAAGTATAGTAGGTGTCCTGGCCTGTCTATTGTAGATAAACAGGCACCCAAACCAGACCAGTATCTGTGTGAAAGCAATAAACTGTCAAATGATAAAGGTAGTCTTTTCTGGTTAAGTTCGTCATACTGATGTAGATTTCTCAGCCCCAGGATGAGCAAAAAGAAGTCCATTGATTGCTCCATCAACGCTAAACATCACGGGTAGTGGAATCCCCATTGCTGATTATTGTATTCAGCAGTAACCACTCCAGTAGCTGTTGAACAGCTGGACAGTTCCAACCACCTCCTTCAACAAAAGTCTACTGATTTTGTTGAATGTAGGGGTGCTGAGAGAACCTGCCATAGCTTGAATTTTGACCTTTTAAGCAGGAATCAGCCAAATTTTAACCATGTATGGCCACCTTTAGTATGTGCTGGGACAGGCTAAGAGCCAAAGCAGACCAACTAGTGTGGTAGAATAATGAGGCTTTTGTGTTTCTGGATTGATTTGTACTGCTAGTACAGAGCTCTTATTTAGCGTACCACACAAGAGAAAATGGCGGATGGTTTCATGTCTCCTTAACTACAGATTCATCCATTTATAGTGGTTCTCAAGGCAAAATGTTTTACCTTAAAGTATTACCTGCATTAAGGTAAAATATGCCCCAGTGGTAGTAGCACTCCCTCACCTACCTTATACATACCTGAGACTTATCTTGATCCAACTCTGTGCCCGTCTGCAGTGGTGTATGTCTGTGTTCCTCTTATCACAGGACACAGAGGCAGCAGCACGTGCCTTTGGCTTCTGCTGCTGTCAATTAAATCCTGTGAGGTGTGAGCAAGGATGGGGATTGACTGTGCTGTGTATGTCTATGGACACACACAGCCCAACTTGGGAGCAAGCCCAAAAGTGTGCCCCCCATAGCAAGCGCTTAGAGGAAGAGCCTAGAGCACCGGTGGGGGACCCTAGAAGAGAAGGTTCAGGACCATTCTGTGTGATACCATTGCATGGAGCAGGTAAGTATAACATGTTTGTTATTTTAGAAAAAAACAAGCCTTTACAACCACTTTAAGTATGTGCCATTTTTTTTCATTTTGAATAGAGAATATGGGGTTTAGAAACCCTGTCATGGTTTTATTGCTGTCCGTGTCACAGAGATTTACTGTCTTTGCTACTCCAGGTGAACACTGATTCCCAAATTGATAGAAATAGGAAATAAAATATTTTGAGTTGTCACTAGAAATCTGTCATCAGCTACACCTGTTCTGGTGGCTACAATCTTAGACTTTTGGGGAGACTGTAAAAATAGGTGGTTGAGCTGTATTTTTACCACCTCCTCAAACAAATGCTGTGACTGCGATGCTTTGCAACATGGCAAAAATTATCCCCACCATCACATTTAAAAGGCAGGATTGTCAGTGAATGGGGCTGCACTGTAACCATGAACCAAACCCTAGGCTTGAGGTTATGGTGCAGTATTTCCATTTATGTAGGCTATTTGACTGTCCAAATTAAAAAACAGACATTCAGGATGCAGTAATATTGTATCAGCTAGCGGTCAGATGAAATAAAAACGCAGAAAAAAGAATTTACCAATACATCAATTGGAAACAAATTTCAGTACATAGTAACATATTGGCTGGATGGCAACTCTAAACTCCCAAGGCCTCTTGGAGATGTGAGAAGGCTGAGGGGATGACGTTCCATGTCTTTTAGGGATGCCCTAGAGTACAGGAAGGACTTCTGTAGGGGAATGATAGATCTCAAAGAAAATGACAGATCACTGGATACAGGCTGATTCTACTGTCTTCCTTGTGCACAATAACAACATGCCAGAGCAAGTTTCTAAGAGATCTACACGGATACAACTTGTTAAAACAGCACTGGTGAGTATTCCCTTGCTTTGGAAAGGATCAGAAGCACTCTCTCTTGCGGTCTGAATCTATAATGTTAATTATAGCATGTATAAAGGAACAAACATCTTTGCTGAGAAACAAATTGTAAGCTTTTAAAAAGTTATTTTGGCGGAAGGAAATTATTAGCTCTGGGGAATGTATTGATGTTTTGCAAGAAATTAAAACTTAAAAAGGCAGAGCGCACAAGCAGCCTGAAGACCTACATGTTCTCTATGGCAGGTAAGGCTGAAATGAACCTGTTGGAATACAGTGTTCATGTATTTTTGTACAAAAACTACATCAGTATTCAATAGAGATATATTCTTCAACCAGTAGATGGCAGTGTTTGTAAGTTTGTAAGTTTGTAGCTGCATCTATGGGTAAACTGTCTTTTCTCTATAATACAGTAAGTCCCCAACTTCCGAATATTCGAGTTGTGAACTTTCACAGATATGAACGGACCTCGCATTACGAACATTCGTAAGTGGTGATGTGGAGGGGACTGCTAGGAAGCGTAAAGCAATAACCATGGAAACAAAAGTGAAAATAATTGAGAAATTGGACCGAGGCGAAAAGATGGTAGACATGAATCGTTCAACCATTGGCACAATTCTAAAGAACAAGGCCAAGATTATAGACCATATGAAGTCTGCTGTGCCTATGAAGTCAACAATAATATCCAAAAAGCGTGGTAAAGTGATAGAGGAGATGGAGAAACTTCTCAGTGTGTGGATGCAGGATTAGCATCAGCGTCAAGTCCCACTTAGCTTAATGCTTATTCAAGAAAAAGAATACTTGAATAAAAAACAGGGTGAACAGTGTGCATATTTTACTGCCAGCCATGGATGGTTTAACAGATTCAAGGCTACAGCCAACCTTCACAACATGGTGAGGCTGCGAGTGCAGATACCATAGCTGCCCAAAAATTTCCAGCAACACTTAGAGAAATTATTGACGAAGGTGCTTATTTACCCCAACATGTAAAATACGAAGAAACCTCCTGCACTGCCACAACCCCACCAAATACTAAACTAAATACTAAAGCAATCACATTACAGTAGCTGTGATTTGATTGCTTTAAAAAATGTTTGGATACTATTTATAATGTGCTGGTAATATTGTATATCCAACCCCACTGCTGGGCCAAAGCTCTCCAATCAGCATGGAGCATGATCTTTGCTGATTGCAAAGCTATAGGGCTGATTCAATACATGGCATGTCAGACCAATGAGTTCACTGCTCCCACACAGAGAGCAATGATTCTACTCTGCAGCTGCTAGCAAGGGACATGCTTTTCTACTCAGGGTGTGGTTGCTTAACTACTTGCCGACCGCAGATAGCCGAATGATGGCTACACTGCGGCCAGCCAGTTCTGGGAGGGTGTCATATGACGTCCTCTCAGAACGCGCTCTCCTGCGTGCCCCCGGGGGGCGCGCACCCAGCGATCTCTGTGACCGCTGTGTGCTACGGTCACAGCTGATAACATGATGTGGTAAAAGGCAAATCACAGCGGCCTTTTACCACGTGATCAGCCATGTCCAATGACACGCTGATCACCGGGAAATGCAATTGCCAGTTCTCGGCTGCACTTTCCTCACGCTGTCAGAGCATGAGGAAAGTACTGCCGAGAACCAGCAGTTGTCAGAGCAGGGATCGGCACCTATCATTAGGGCACTGTTGATCAGTGCCCTGATCAGTGCCCAGCAGTGCCACCCACCAGTTCCGCCCACCTGTGCCCAGCAGTACCGCCCACCTGTGCCCAGCAGTGCACCCTCCTGTGTCCAGCAGTGCACCCACCTGTGCCACCCAGCAGTGCCACACACCTGTGCCCAGAAGTGTCACCTACCTGTGCCCAGCAGTGCCACCCACCTGTGCCCACCTACCTGTGCCCAGCAGTGCCACCCACCTGTGCCCATCAGTTCAACCCAGCAGTGCTGCCAGTCAGTACCACCAGTCAGTGCCCAGCGGTTGTGCCAGTCAGTGCCCAGCAGTTGTGCCAGTCAATGCCTAGCAGTGCCGCCATTCAGACCACCTATCAGTGCTGTCTATCAGTGCCACCTATCCGTGACACCTCATTAGTGCCACCTATCATTGCCGCCTATCTGTGCCACCTCATTAGTGCTGCCTATCAGTGCCGCCTATTAGTGCCCATCAGTGCTGCCTCATCAATGAACATCAGTGAAGGAGAAAAATTACCTGTTTGAAAATTTTTTAAATAAAAACAAAGAAACTTTTTTTTCAAATTTTTTTGCTTTTTTTTTTGTTTATAGCACAAAAAGTGCCCAGAGGCGATTAAATACCACCAAAAGAAAGCTCTATTTGTGAGAAAAAATGATAAAAATTTCATATGGGTACAATCTTGCATGACTGCGCAATTATCAATCAAAGTGCGACAGCGCTGAAAGCTGAAAATTGGCCTGGTAAAGAAGGGGGTATAAGTGCCTGGTAGGCAAGTGGTTAACCGCGTGACAACCAGGCTATAGTCAAATGACAGCTACAGTGTGATTGTCCAGTTCTAGGGGAGCGTCATATGACGCCCCCAGCAGTGCACACCTGGTGCTGTCTGTGATTGCGGTATCCTATGGACACAGCTGATTACATGACAAGGTAAAAGCCCAATCACAGCGCCTTTTACCCACATGATCAGCCTTGTCCAATGACACAGCTGATCATAAAGTTAATACAGTTGCCGGTTATCGGCAGCACTTTCCTCACGCTGTCACAATGTGAGGAAAGTACTGCTGATAAATGGCAAGTGTCATAGAGGACATCTACGCTGATAATCAGGGCACTGATTATTAGTGCCCATCAGTGCAGCCCCAAAAGCGCCCAGCAGTACCTCCCATCATCAGTCAGTGCCAATCATTGCCGCCTATCAGTGCTGCATAACAGTGCAGCATCATCAGTGCTGCCTATCTGAGCAGCCTCATCAACGCACATCAGTAAAGGAGAAAATTTACCTGTTTGCAAAATTTTATAATAGAAACAAAGAAAAAATATAGTTTTTTTTCAAAATGTTCTTTTTTCATTTATAGTGCAAAAAATAAAAATCCCCAGAGGCGATTAAATACTGCCAAATACTGCCAAAAGAAAGCTCTATTTGTGTGAAATTTTTTTTATAAAAATTGGTCTGGGCAGGAAGGGGGTAAAAGTGCAAGGCAAGTGGTTAAAAAAATGCCCTGATACACCTTTTGATACATCTGGAATGTATTTAGCCATTTTACACTGAGGTTTCTGTTGGGTTTTGACTTTTTTTCCCAGCCTTAAGCCTAGTACACATGATCAAAAAAATCATACAAAAAAATACCATTTTCAAGTCGATTGTTACTACACAGCTTTCCTCCAAAATTATTCGAAGGGACAAGCATGAAAATTTTTCTCGTATGATACCAGATTGTACGATTTTCTTTTACTCAGCACAGTTTTTGTCCAAAAATACAATACAAATATATTACATCACTTCTGAATTTTTATTTTCTTGTACGAGAATTTTTGTAACTTGAGTAACGTCTTCATTTTCGATATGAGACTAGCATGCAAACAAAAAATAGCAGACGATCATTCACCTGATATTCTCATCGTGTGTACGGGGCTTTAGCCAGTGATTGGATGATGATAGTGAAACAGCATATACAGTATCTCACAGAAGTGAGTACACCCCTCACATTTTTGTAAATATTTTATTCTATCTTTTCATGTGACAACACTGAAGAAATGACACTTTGCTACAATGTAAAGTAGTGAGAGTACAGCTTGTATAACAGTGTAAACTTGCTGTCCCCTCAAAATAACTCAAAACACAGCCATTAATGTCTAATCCGCTGGCAACAAAAGTGAGTAGATCCCTAAGTGAAAATGTCAAAATCGGGCCCAAAGTTTCAATATTTTGTGTGGCCACCATTATTTTCCACCACTGCCTTAACCCTCTTGGGCATGGAGTTCACCAGAGCTTCACAGGTTGCCACTGGAGTCCTCTTCCACTCCTCCATGATGACATCACGGAGCTGGTGGATGTTAGAGACCTTTCGCTCCTCCACCTTCCTTTTGAGGATGCCCCACAAATGCTCCATAGGGTTTAGGTCTGGAGACATGCTTGGCCAGTCCATCACCTTTACCCTCAGCTTCTTTAGCAAGGCAGTGGTCATCTTGAAGGTGTGTTTGGGGTCATTATCATGTTAGAATGCTGCCCAGTCCCAGACCCAGAGATACTGTATATATCAAAATTTGGATGGTTCAGCAGGAACCAACTTTTGGTACATGTGTACTGCTTTCTGTTCAACAGAAGCCCACCTAATGAAAACTTTCAAACAATATACTAATAATGTCCATTCTACAATAAATTTTTTCTTACCATTACTTTTTCAAATATGCAAACAGTGTTCAAGCAGTGCTAACCCTTCACCAGCCACTCCTCATGGACAAAACCTTAACTTTTTTAATTAGCTCTCTATGGAAAGGTAAATCATGCTTACGGTTTCTCCAGATCTAAGCCCCTTACAGGTGTAACTTCCACTTGAAAGTGCTAACGACGTCCATATAACACTGAATATTTTCTTCTTACAATTTTTCAGTGGTTAATATGCAAACAATGTTCCAGCACCTTTCCAAATTACTTTCAGCAATATCCCTTCAGCATCCACTCCTCATGGACACAACCTCACCTTTTTTAATTGCCTCTCTATTGTAGAATAGTAATCATGCTTGCAATCTCTCTGGGCCTAATCCCTTTTCACTTTTCTAGTGATTCAAACTTCTCCAAGTGATTCTTAACACACAGACTTCATATGGTGTATACAATCATGTGTGCTACAAGACTGCATGTTAAACACAGAAAAAGTGATAAGAAGAATAGATAATAGACAATATAGAGATAATAATATTTATTGTACATAGAATAGTTGCTATAAATATATTGTTTGAAAAATCAAACTAAATTATTTCTAGTGGATATATGCCATGGGATATAAATATATTTACATTTTTTGTTAGGTAAATATAATGTATATTAATATGTTTTTTTTACCGCAGCAAAATAAACTCTAAGCTTCAGCTCAACATTTCCACAATGCTGCCGAATTGATATGTTTTGAATAGCCTTCTTTATGAACAGACCTACCGGTATATAGCAAGAGTTCAAATTACACGTAGCTGAATGAAGGGAGACCCCCCTCCACTTCTGCTCTGGAGATAATGGGGGGAATTCATATAGAGCATTGAAGACACTTTTTACAATTCTTTCAAGCCTCTACTGCTTGTGCCAGATTTATGAACCTGTCTGAAACAGGTACATTAATTTTTCAGAGGCTAGGACTGAGGTCAGACACTCGTTCTTCAGTGAGCTCCCTCCCCAGCCACTGCACCTTTCACACAAACAGACCTCCATGATTAAGCCCCATGGGCCTGGTGAAACACATCATGGGGGTGTGGCCTAAACAGAGCTGAGCTGAGGCTGCCAGTATCCCTGAACCCTCTGTTTTCATTCAACTTTGGGCCAGGGTCATTCTCTTCCCTTGTCTATTTCACAGACAGGCCAATGGCTGAGGAGTTTTGGAGTGGGGTGGACACAACTTGATAGGGAACTCACAGTGCACAACAGTGAGTGGATCCGTAGCTGCTATTTACTCCAATAACAGCTTTACCATCCATCCACTGGCACTTACTGCCAATCAAAAGTAAGGTGGACTTGAAGGGAAATTAGTCTCCTGGATCTCCATCAGATTTCGCCCACTCAACAGGTGCCGCGGCCATGGCGACTAGTTCTCGATCTGGTCTGCCTCCCCATGGCCCCACTTTTTCAGATATGGGCATTACTATATGTAGCACCCTCTACCTTAGGTAGGGGTTTTTTGTGTTTAGAGGCTTACTAAAAGCCTTGGTATGAGTCAGCCTGGGAGTGAGTCAGCGACATCACTTCAGGTTAGGCTGAGAGACTCTACTGGTCAGGGCTTTTGGAGCCCTCCCAGTCTTCTAGAAACTTCTGGCACTTTCTAGAAGAAGGGCAGAGGAGGAGAGGAGGCCTAGATTTGCATGATTGAGGGAACCTGGCCAATCCCCAGGCAGTAGGCCTAGCATGGTGGCTAGGTCAACTCTTAAATGTGTGAGAGACTGATCAGCAAGAGTTGGAGTCAGGTGGAAGTTGTGAGGCAGGAGCTGCTGGTGTGGAGTGTAGGAGTGGGCCCCAGAGGCGGAGGGGCCTGCCTACAGACTGAAGCTGGACAGAAGGACCTCCACTTTCCCACAGTCTACATAGGAGAGACAGACTGTCAGCAGCGAAGGATCCAGACCAGCATAAGGCCTGAAGGCAGGTGCAACCCATTAAGCTACAGGAACGGGACAGTTTGAGTACTTCTACACCCACTGGGCCAAAGAAGGGAAAGGGCAATCAGGTGCAATACCCAACTAGTTCTCCCTGGGACCACTTCATTTGTAGATCTCGGAATCCCTTGCTCAGGGACACTCTCAAGACAGACAGGTGGAGGACGAGAGTTCATCTGGGGTCTGAGGAGGTTCACTAAGGCCCTTCACAGCAAGGAGCACATAGAAGGGCAACGCATGTAAAACAACAAAGAGAAAAATTCCCAGCTCAGCTTGCTAACCAGCTTGCAAACAAACTGAATTAAGTTGTCTAACGGTATGCGTTAAAAACAGGGGTTTAGTTAGCACACATTTGCAAATACATGCGAAAGATTCAGCAGTACAAAAAATGGCCATTGCCCCAGTCTATAACTGGCCTGCACAGCAAGGAGCACATGGAAGGACGGCACTCGTAAAACAACAAAAGAGAAAAATTCCCATCTCAGCTTGCCAGCCAGCTTGCAAAGAAAATGAATCAACCTGTCTAACAGTAGGTGTTAAAAACAGGTGTTTAGTTAGCACACATTTGCAAATACATGCGTAAGATACAGAGCCTCATCAGGGCATCCCAATGTCCTGTAGTTCATAACAAATTTTTAGAGCCCCCATAGTAGAGGCACATATATTGAATGGATAGACCAAGGGCAGGTGGACCTGAGGGAGCCCATCCCTCCTTAAAGTTATAGGAGCGCACTGAAAACCCAGCATGTAGCACTGGGGCAGTGGCCATTTTTTGTACTGCTGAATTGTTGGTGGGGGGTGCACTGGACACCCTAGCTGCCATGGTGCTACAAGCTGGGTGTCTGGTGTGCTCCTGTACCTTTAAGAAGGGGTGGGCTCCCTCAGCTCCACCTGCCCTTGGCATATCCATTAAATACATGTGCCTCTACTGTGGAGGCTATAACTGGTGTGGTGGTGATCATGGACACTGACTGATGACAGTACGAAAAAATTTAAATTGATAATTTATTTTTACATTTTTTTTATTTTTTATTACATTTATTTCTCTTTTTTAAAGTTTTTTTTTTCATATTACACTATGACCAAAGTAGTATAATGTTACTATAGTAACATTGTAGTACTTTGAGGAAGTGATCAGTATTTTTTTTTTTTACACAATTTGATTGCTTATAGCAAGAATTTCTTTGCTATAAGCAAGCATTTAACTGAATTAAATGGATTCATTCAGGTTTTCCTGTTGTGATTAGCTGTGATTGGCCATGGCTAATCACATGACACAGATGGGCTGTGATTTGCCCAGCCTGTGCATGTAATCGCTGTGACCATTCACAGCTAGACACACTTGTATACAATGGGTGGCATGAAAGGAAGCCATCCACTATATACAACTGTCATGTGCCCTGCTGTGATTGGTCACAGCAGGTCACATGGTACTGGCAACAGTGCCGATACACAGATCTGTCATCGGCCGTGTCTGAGGTACACAGCCGGTGACAGATATTGCCACAGCGCGGCCCCGCAGGCACACGCAAAGCGCTATCTGGGAAGGGCGTCATATGACGCCCTACCAGAGGGACAAGAGGCTCGCCTGGCCGTCATTTTACTATAGGCCAGGCGGGAAGTTGTTAATATAAAGTTTTGCTGTCAAGATTTTTCATTTGGTTTTATCCAAATGATGGTCCATATTAGTAATACAAGTAAAAACATGGACTATTTCTGTAAAAAAAAACAAAAAAAAATACATGGACTCTGACTCTTGTTGCAATGGCACTACAATGTTTTGTCCGATTTTCATACATAAATCCTAGAGATGAGCGAAGTATTCAAAAATTCGATTCGACTGATTCGGCGAATTCGTGGAAAAATTTCGATTCGAGTCGAATATATTCGCTGTGAATTTAACTTGAAAAAGGGTGTTTCTAGGCTTCAGAGAGACTTAATATTAGTGCTGAACACTGTACCTTTAATTTAAATGCCCTTGGAGTCTGCTGGGGAAGAGAAATAATACTGTCAGGCAGTATGACATGCAGATGAGTGCCGTCGATCTTAGAATCACCGCACACTTCACTCATTTGGCCAGTCACGGGGCCAAAACCAGAGTGTGGAGCCACAGTGTGGCGGTGGAGGCAGCAGCAATGGGAGGCCATACAGCACCCTATGACAAAAATGGAAACCACCAGCAGTGTGAGGAGACCTGAAAGTGGCACATGGCAGAGTGTGGCGATAGAGACAGCAGCAATGGGAGGCCGTACAGGGACCCATGACACACTCTGGACCTGGCAGCAGCATGAGGAGGCGGTACAGGGGCCCATGGCAGATTACGGGCCTGGCAGCAGCATGAGGAGTCGGTACGGGGGCCCATGGCAGATTACAGGCCTGGCAGCAGCAATGGGAGGCCGTACAGGGACCCATGACACAATCTGGACCTGGCAGCAGCATGGGGAGGCGGTACAGGGGCCCATGACAGATTACGGGCCTGGCAGCAGCATTTGGAGTCGGTACGGGGGCCCATGACACACTCTGGACCTGGCAGCAGCATGAGGAGGCGGTACAGGGGCGCATGACAGATTACGAGCCTGGCAGCAGCAACTTGGACAGGAGGACGTTCAGTTTCTGCACCGTCTGGTGCGTGCTCGCAAACTGTTGTCTCTTGGAAACGGATTCCAAGAAAGACTGCTGACGGAATCCGTGAAGAGGAGTAGCAGGAGAAGGAGCATCTGAACGAGCGGAATATGCCAACAAGCGACAACAGGGGCCCATGACAGATTACGGGCCTGGCAGCAGCATGAGGAGTCGGTACGGGGGCCCATGGCAGATTAGGGGCCTGGCAGCAGCTATGGGAGGCCCGTAATCTGCCAGCACCCTATGACAAAAAATGGAACCCACCAGCAGTGTGAGGAGACCTGAAAGTGGCACATGGCAGAGTGTGGCGATGGAGACAGCAGCAATGGGAGGCCGTACAGGGACCCATGAGAGACTCTGGACCTGGCAGCAGCATGAGGAGGCGGTATAGGGGCCCATGGCAGATTAGGGGCCTGGCAGCAGCTATGGGAGGCCCGTAATCTGCCAGCACCCTATGACAAAAAATGGAATACACCAGCAGTGTGAGGAGACCTGAAAGTGGCACATGGCAGAGTGTGGCGATGGAGACAGCAGCAATGGGAGGCCGTACAGGGACCCATGAGAGACTCTGGACTTGGCAGCAGCATGAGGAGGCGGTATAGGGGCCCATGGCAGATTAGGGGCCTGGCAGCAGCTATGGGAGGCCCGTAATCTGCCAGCACCCTATGACAAAAAATGGAACACACCAGCAGTGTGAGGAGACCTGAAAGTGGCACATGTTTGGGGCATGATTCATGGCGGATTTAGTCAGTTGTGTCAGGAACTGGTGGTTTGAAATCCAGACTAATCCACGCCTGATTCATTTTCACAAACGTCAGTCTCTCCACACTTTGGGTGGACAGTCGTGTCCTCCGCGGAGTTGCAATACCTCCTGCCGCACTAAACACGTGCTCCGATGCCACGCTACTGGCCGGGCATGACAGCCTTTCAAGGGCAAATTCAGCTAGTTGGGGCCAAAGGTCAAGTTTCGTTGCCCAGTAGTGAAGGGGATTGTCTACCTCGGTTGGCAGGGTGCTATCCAAGTAGGCCTAAGCCTGTTGTTTGAGGTCCTGCTCCAGGTCCACCTGATGCTGCTGCTGCTGCTGCGGCTGGTTAGTAGTTTCCTCACTGCGCTGGTGAAGAAAGCTACTCATCATCGACTGCAGACTGAGGCAGCCGCTGCTGGTGGAGCTGCCACTGCTCCTACCACCCCACCCCTCCCCTGCTGCCATGGCAGCGGAACGCGAGCGCACAGGGCCCACAGTGTCTGAGGATGGACGTTGGCGCAGACAGGCAGAGACCAGCTGACTACATAGGTGGTTTTTATAGTACGTTATTTTGGCCTCCCTCTCAGCAGGTGTGAAAAAGGCCACCATTTTTGAACGGTAGCGAGGGTCCAACAAGGTGGACAGCCAAAAGTCATCCCTCTGTCTGATGGTTATTATTCGGCTGTCGCTACGCAAGCAACCGAGCATGCTATGGGCCATTTGTGCCAAGGAATGCGAGGGACTCCCTGCCTCCATCTCCACAGCATACTGCCACGGTGCGTCTGGGTCCTCTGTCTCCTCCTCCTCCTCCTCTACCAGATGCTCCTGCTCCTCCACTCCTGTCCGCTGAGTGGAAAAACCACCCATTTCACTCAATAATTCCTGAGCACCAATGTCCTCCTCTACCTCCTCCTCTTCTTCCTGTCCTGCCCCCACAGGGGTCATGTGGCGTTGAGATCTGTGCGCCACGTCTACCGCACCCTGACCAGCCATTGTTAACAGCATTTGTTCCAGGACGTGCAACAGAGGAATGACGTCGTTCATCCCATAGTCCTGCCGACTCACGAATAGCGTGGCCTCCTCAAAAAGCCTGAGCAAGCGCAGGTGTCACGCATGAGCTGCCAATGGCTGACATCTAAGTTACACAGGGAGTACCTTTATCCGCTTTTAACATCAGGAAATCGGTGATGGCCTTTCGCTGTTCGTAAAGGCGGTCTAACATATGTAGGGTTGAATTCCACCTTGTTGCAACGTCACAGCATGAGGAGTCGGTACGGGGGCCCATGGCAGATTACGTGCCTGGCAGCAGCAATGGGAGGCCCGTAATCTGCCAGCACCCTATGTCAAAAAATTCAACACACCAGCAGTGTGAGGAGACCTGAAAGTGGCACATGGCAGAGTGTGGCGATGGAGACAGCAGCAATGGGAGGCCGTACAGGGACCCATGAGAGACTCTGGACCTGGCAGCAGCATGAGGAGGCGGTATATAGGGGCCTATGGCAGATTAGGGGCCTGGCAGCAGCTATGGGAGGCCCGTAATCTGCCAGCACCCTATGTCAAAAAATTCTACACACCAGCAGTGTGTGAGGAGACCTGAAAGTGGCACATGGCAGAGTGTGGCGATGGAGACAGCAGCAATGGGAGGCCGTACAGGGAACCATGAGAGACTCTGGACCTGGCAGCAGCATGAGGAGGCGGTATATAGGGGCCTATGGCAGATTAGGGGCCTGGCAGCAGCTATAGGAGGCCCATAATCTGCCAGCACCCTATGTCAAAAAATTCTACACACCAGCAGTGTGTGAGGAGACCTGAAAGTGGCACATGGCAGAGTGTGGCGATGGAGACAGCAGCAATGGGAGGCCGTACAGGGACCCATGACAGACTCTGGACCTGGCAGCAGCATGAGGAGGCGGTATATAGGGGCCTATGGCAGATTAGGGGCCTGGCAGCAGCTATGGGAGGCCCGTAATCTGCCAGCACCCTATGTCAAAAAATTCTACACACCAGCAGTGTGAGGAGACCTGAAAGTGGCACATGGCAGAGTGTGGCGATGGAGACAGCAGCAATGGGAGGCCGTACAGGGACCCATGACAGACTCTGGACCTGGCAGCAGCATGAGGAGGCGGTATATAGGGGCCTATGGCAGATTAGGGGCCTGGCAGCAGCTATGGGAGGCCCGTAATCTGCCAGCACCCTATGTCAAAAAATTCTACACACCAGCAGTGTGAGGAGACCTGAAAGTGGCACATGGCAGAGTGTGGCGATGGAGACAGCAGCAATGGGAGGCCGTACAGGGACCCATGAGAGACTCTGGACCTGGCAGCAGCATGAGGAGGCGGTATATAGGGGCCTATGGCAGATTAGGGGCCTGGCAGCAGCTATAGGAGGCCCATAATCTGCCAGCACCCTATGTCAAAAAATTCAACACACCAGCAGTGTGAGGAGACCTGAAAGTGGCACATGGCATGAGACACTGTGGACCTGGCAGCAGCATGAGGAGGCGGTATATAGGGGCCCATGGCAGATTAGGGGCCTGGCAGCAGCTATGGGAGGCCCGTAATCTGCCAGCACCCAATGTCAAAAAATTCTACACACCAGCAGTGTGTGAGGAGACCTGAAAGTGGCACATGGCAGAGTGTGGCGATAGAGACAGCAGCAATGGGAGGCCGTACAGGGACCCATGAGAGACTCTGGACCTGGCAGCAGCATGAGGAGGCGGTATATAGGGGCCTATGGCAGATTAGGGGCCTGGCAGCAGCTATGGGAGGCCCGTAATCTGCCAGCACCCTATGTCAAAAAATTCTACACACCAGCAGTGTGAGGAGACCTGAAAGTGGCACATGGCAGAGTGTGGCGATGGAGACAGCAGCAATGGGAGGCCGTACAGGGACCCATGACAGACTCTGGACCTGGCAGCAGCATGAGGAGGCGGTATATAGGGGCCTATGGCAGATTAGGGGCCTGGCAGCAGCTATGGGAGGCCCGTAATCTGCCAGCACCCTATGTCAAAAAATTCTACACACCAGCAGTGTGAGGAGACCTGAAAGTGGCACATGGCAGAGTGTGGCGATGGAGACAGCAGCAATGGGAGGCCGTACAGGGACCCATGAGAGACTCTGGACCTGGCAGCAGCATGAGGAGGCGGTATATAGGGGCCTATGGCAGATTAGGGGCCTGGCAGCAGCTATGGGAGGCCCGTAATCTGCCAGCACCCTATGTCAAAAAATTCTACACACCAGCAGTGTGTGAGGAGACCTGAAAGTGGCACATGGCAGAGTGTGGCGATGGAGACAGCAGCAATGGGAGGCCGTACAGGGACCCATGACAGACTCTGGACCTGGCAGCAGCATGAGGAGGCGGTATATAGGGGCCTATGGCAGATTAGGGGCCTGGCAGCAGCTATGGGAGGCCCGTAATCTGCCAGCACCCTATGTCAAAAAATTCTACACACCAGCAGTGTGAGGAGACCTGAAAGTGGCACATGGCAGAGTGTGGCGATGGAGACAGCAGCAATGGGAGGCCGTACAGGGACCCATGACAGACTCTGGACCTGGCAGCAGCATGAGGAGGCGGTATATAGGGGCCTATGGCAGATTAGGGGCCTGGCAGCAGCTATGGGAGGCCCGTAATCTGCCAGCACCCTATGTCAAAAAATTCTACACACCAGCAGTGTGAGGAGACCTGAAAGTGGCACATGGCAGAGTGTGGCGATGGAGACAGCAGCAATGGGAGGCCGTACAGGGACCCATGACACACTCTGGACTTGGCAGCAGCATGAGGAGGCGGTATAGGGGCCCATGGCAGATTAGGGGCCTGGCAGCAGCAATGGGAGGCCCGTAATCTGCCAGCACCCTATGTCAAAAAATTCTACACACCAGCAGTGTGTGAGGAGACCTGAAAGTGGCACATGGCAGAGTGTGGCGATGGAGACAGCAGCAATGGGAGGCCGTACAGGGACCCATGAGAGACTCTGGACCTGGCAGCAGCATGAGGAGGCGGTATATAGGGGCCTATGGCAGATTAGGGGCCTGGCAGCAGCTATAGGAGGCCCGTAATCTGCCAGCACCCTATGTCAAAAAATTCTACACACCAGCAGTGTGAGGAGACCTGAAAGTGGCACATGGCAGAGTGTGGCGATGGAGACAGCAGCAATGGGAGGCCGTACAGGGACCCATGACAGACTCTGGACCTGGCAGCAGCATGAGGAGGCGGTATATAGGGGCCTATGGCAGATTAGGGGCCTGGCAGCAGCTATGGGAGGCCCGTAATCTGCCAGCACCCTATGTCAAAAAATTCTACACACCAGCAGTGTGAGGAGACCTGAAAGTGGCACATGGCAGAGTGTGGCGATGGAGACAGCAGCAATGGGAGGCCGTACAGGGACCCATGAGAGACTCTGGACCTGGCAGCAGCATGAGGAGGCGGTATATAGGGGCCTATGGCAGATTAGGGGCCTGGCAGCAGCTATAGGAGGCCCATAATCTACCAGCACCCTATGTCAAAAAATTCAACACACCAGCAGTGTGAGGAGACCTGAAAGTGGCACATGGCATGAGACACTGTGGACCTGGCAGCAGCATGAGGAGGCGGTATATAGGGGCCCATGGCAGATTAGGGGCCTGGCAGCAGCTATGGGAGGCCCGTAATCTGCCAGCACCCTATGTCAAAAAATTCAACACACCAGCAGTGTGTGAGGAGACCTGAAAGTGGCACATGGCAGAGTGTGGCGATGGAGACAGCAGCAATGGGAGGCCGTACAGGGACCCATGAGAGACTCTGGACCTGGCAGCAGCATGAGGAGGCGGTATATAGGGGCCTATGGCAGATTAGGGGCCTGGCAGCAGCTATGGGAGGCCCGTAATCTGCCAGCACCCTATGTCAAAAAATTCTACACACCAGCAGTGTGTGAGGAGACCTGAAAGTGGCACATGGCAGAGTGTGGCGATGGAGACAGCAGCAATGGGAGGCCGTACAGGGACCCATGACAGACTCTGGACCTGGCAGCAGCATGAGGAGGCGGTATATAGGGGCCTATGGCAGATTAGGGGCCTGGCAGCAGCTATGGGAGGCCCGTAATCTGCCAGCACCCTATGTCAAAAAATTCTACACACCAGCAGTGTGAGGAGACCTGAAAGTGGCACATGGCAGAGTGTGGCGATGGAGACAGCAGCAATGGGAGGCCGTACAGGGACCCATGACAGACTCTGGACCTGGCAGCAGCATGAGGAGGCGGTATATAGGGGCCTATGGCAGATTAGGGGCCTGGCAGCAGCTATAGGAGGCCCGTAATCTGCCAGCACCCTATGTCAAAAAATTCTACACACCAGCAGTGTGTGAGGAGACCTGAAAGTGGCACATGGCAGAGTGTGGCGATGGAGACAGCAGCAATGGGAGGCCGTACAGGGACCCATGAGAGACTCTGGACCTGACAGCAGCATGAGGAGGCGGTATATAGGGGCCTATGGCAGATTAGGGGCCTGGCAGCAGCTATGGGAGGCCCGTAATCTGCCAGCACCCTATGTCAAAAAATTCTACACACCAGCAGTGTGTGAGGAGACCTGAAAGTGGCACATGGCAGAGTGTGGCGATGGAGACAGCAGCAATGGGAGGCCGTACAGGGACCCATGAGAGACTCTGGACCTGGCAGCAGCATGAGGAGGCGGTATATAGGGGCCTATGGCAGATTAGGGGCCTGGCAGCAGCTATGGGAGGCCCGTAATCTGCCAGCACCCTATGTCAAAAAATTCAACACACCAGCAGTGTGAGGAGACCTGAAAGTGGCACATGGCAGAGTGTGGCGATGGAGACAGCAGCAATGGGAGGCCGTACAGGGACCCATGACACACTCTGGACTTGGCAGCAGCATGAGGAGGCGGTATAGGGGCCCATGGCAGATTAGGGGCCTGGCAGCAGCAATGGGAGGCCCGTAATCTGCCAGCACCCTATGTCAAAAAATTCTACACACCAGCAGTGTGAGGAGACCTGAAAGTGGCACATGGCAGAGTGTGGCGATGGAGACAGCAGCAATGGGAGGCCGTACAGGGACCCATGAGAGACTCTGGACCTGGCAGCAGCATGAGGAGGCGGTATATAGGGGCCTATGGCAGATTAGGGGCCTGGCAGCAGCTATGGGAGGCCCGTAATCTGCCAGCACCCTATGTCAAAAAATTCTACACACCAGCAGTGTGAGGAGACCTGAAAGTGGCACATGGCAGAGTGTGGCGATGGAGACAGCAGCAATGGGAGGCCGTACAGGGACCCATGACAGACTCTGGACCTGGCAGCAGCATGAGGAGGCGGTATATAGGGGCCTATGGCAGATTAGGGGCCTGGCAGCAGCTATGGGAGGCCCGTAATCTGCCAGCACCCTATGTCAAAAAATTCTACACACCAGCAGTGTGTGAGGAGACCTGAAAGTGGCACATGGCAGAGTGTGGCTATGGAGACAGCAGCAATGGGAGGCCGTACAGGGACCCATGACACACTCTGGACTTGGCAGCAGCATGAGGAGGCGGTATATAGGGGCCTATGGCAGATTAGGGGCCTGGCAGCAGCTATGGGAGGCCCGTAATCTGCCAGCACCCTATGTCAAAAAATTCTACACACCAGCAGTGTGAGGAGACCTGAAAGTGGCACATGGCAGAGTGTGGCGATGGAGACAGCAGCAATGGGAGGCCGTACAGGGACCCATGAGAGACTCTGGACCTGGCAGCAGCATGAGGAGGCGGTATATAGTGGCCTATGGCAGATTAGGGGCCTGGCAGCAGCTATGGGAGGCCCGTAATCTGCCAGCACCCTATGTCAAAAAATTCTACACACCAGCAGTGTGTGAGGAGACCTGAAAGTGGCACATGGCAGAGTGTGGATATGGAGACAGCAGCAATGGGAGGCCGTACAGGGACCCATGACACACTCTGGACTTGGCAGCAGCATGAGGAGGCGGTATATAGGGGCCTATGGCAGATTAGGGGCCTGGCAGCAGCTATGGGAGGCCCGTAATCTGCCAGCACCCTATGTCAAAAAATTCTACACACCAGCAGTGTGAGGAGACCTGAAAGTGGCACATGGCAGAGTGTGGCGATGGAGACAGCAGCAATGGGAGGCCGTACAGGGACCCATGAGAGACTCTGGACCTGGCAGCAGCATGAGGAGGCGGTATATAGGGGCCTATGGCAGATTAGGGGCCTGGCAGCAGCTATAGGAGGCCCGTAATCTGCCAGCACCCTATGTCAAAAAATTCTACACACCAGCAGTGTGAGGAGACCTGAAAGTGGCACATGGCAGAGTGTGGCGATGGAGACAGCAGCAATGGGAGGCCGTACAGGGATCCATGAGAGACTCTGGACCTGGCAGCAGCATGAGGAGGCGGTATATAGGGGCCTATGGCAGATTAGGGGCCTGGCAGCAGCTATAGGAGGCCCGTAATCTGCCAGCACCCTATGTCAAAAAATTCAACACACCAGCAGTGTGTGAGGAGACCTGAAAGTGGCACATGGCAGAGTGTGGCGATGGAGACAGCAGCAATGGGATGTCTCCCATTGTCCCAACATGGCCCAAATAGTCCCAACATGGGCCCCCTGGCCACGCTTGACTTTCTGGCCACATAGTCGACATACGGCTACGTTTACTTCCTCGGGCGGCTTGACGAAAAATTGCCACACCGCCGAGTAGGAAACTTTGCCCCCGATACTCCTCACTGGCTGACTGCTGCTTCCTCCGTGCACACCGGCACCACTTCTGGCCGTGGTGGTAGGCTGCAGTGGAGCTGGTGCTCTACTCCGTGGCCGTTTGGCTCCACTGACACTGCTTCCACTGACACTGCTGCGACCCTGCTGCTGTCTCCTGGGCAACCCACCGACTGTTTCGCTCACTGCCAAGCTGCCACCCTCTTCTCCTGATGATGCGGAAGAAATTGCCTGATGACGACGAGGCTGCCAAGTGCGATCAACCTCCTCATCATCAAGTAGGGTCTCCGCCTCACTACTAGCCCCCTCGGCTGCGTCTGGGTCAGGAGACAGACCTGTCTCTAGACCGGCTACCGGGCCACTCTCCTCGCCACTACTTCTTCGCCTAGCTGCTGAAAAGGCGGATGTCTCCCCCCGTTCCTGACCGCCCTCTGTTAGCTCTTCCTCACTGTACAGTGGGGCTGAGCCCACAGCATGCGATACTTCGCTTGGTGAGGGAACACCAAAGGACAGGGGCAGGTAGAGGACACGTGATTTCAGTGGGCTTGCTCCCGGGCCATGCCAACTAACGGTTGTGTCTGACGTACCCACCGACCGTTGGCTGTAGGTGTCAGAGGTGACCTGGGAAGAGGAAGACGACCGAGCCAACCAATCGATGACGGCAGGGTTGTCGGTGGAGACACGACCGCTGGATGACACCGGGAGCACTGGCCTCTGGCTGCGAATAGTGCTGCCTCGACCCCTTCCTCTGCTGCCACGTCTGCTCGCTCCTAAAACATTGCCTCCTCTGCCACTCCTCTGCATGTTGTCTGACATACTCTTTAATTAAACGATTATGTGTCCCTGAGTAACAATTCTGTGTCCCTGAGTAACAATTCTGTGTCTGTGCGAGTAACAATTCTGTGGCCCTAAGTAACAGTTCTGTGGCCCTCAGTAACAATTCTGTGTCCCTGATTAACGTTTCTGTGGCCCCAAGTAACAGTTCTGTGGCCCTCAGTAACAATTCTGTGTCTGTGCGAGTAACAATTCTGTGTCTGTGCGAGAAACAATTCTGTGGCCCTAAGTAACAGTTCTGTGGCCCTCAGTAACAGTTCTGTTTCCCTGAGTAACAATTCTGTGTCTGTGCGAGTAAGAATTCTGTGTCTGTGCGAGTAACAATTCTGTGGCCCTAAGTAACAGTTCTGTGGCCCTCAGTAACAGTTCTGTGTCCCTGAGTAACAATTCTGTGTCTGTGCGAGTAACAATTCTGTGTCTGTGCGAGTAACAATTCTGTCTGTGCGAGTAACAATTCTGTGGCCCTAAGTAACGGTTCTGTGGCCCTCAGTAACAGTTCTGTGTCCCTGTGTAACAATTCTGTGTCTGTGCGAGTAACAATTCTGTGGCCCTAAGTAACAGTTCTGTGGCCCTCAGTAACAATTCTGTGTCCCTGATTAACGTTTCTGTGGCCCCAAGTAACAGTTCTGTGGCCCTCAGTAACAATTCTGTGTCTGTGCGAGTAACAATTCTGTGTCTGTGCGAGTAACAATTCTGTGTCTGTGCGAGTAACAATTCTGTGGCCCTAAGTAACGGTTCTGTGGCCCTCAGTAACAGTTCTGTGTCCCTGTGTAACAATTCTGTGTCTGTGCGAGTAACAATTCTGTGGCCCTAAGTAACAGTTCTGTGGTCCTCAGTAACAATTCTGTGTCTGTGCGAGTAACAATTCTGTGGCCCTAAGTAACAGTTCTGTGGCCCTCAGTAACAATTCTGTGTCTGTCCCTGAGTAACAATTCTGTGGCCCTAACTAAAGTTTCTGTGGCCCTAAGTAACAATTCTCTGGCACTCAGTAACAATTCTGTCTGTCCCTGAGTAACAATTCTGTGGCCCTAATAACGTTTCTGTGGCCCTAAGTAACAATTATCTGGCACTCAGTAACAATTCTGTCTGTCCCTGAGTAACAATTCTCTGGCACTCAGTAACAATTCTGTCTGTCCCTGAGTAAAAATTCTGTGGCCCTAAGTAAAGTTTCTGTGGCCGTGAGTAACAATTCTCTGGCACTCCGTAACAATTCTGTCTGTCCCTGAGTAACAATTCTCTGGCACTCAGTAACAATTCTGTCTGTCCCTGAGTAAAAATTCTGTGGCCCTAAGTAAAGTTTCTGTGGCCCTGAGTAACAATTCTCTGGCACTCCGTAACAATTCTGTCTGTCCCTGAGTAACAATTCTCTGGCACTCAGTAACAATTCTGTCTGTCCCTGAGTAAAAATTCTGTGGCCCTAATTAAAGTTTCTGTGGCCCTAAGTAACAATTCTCTGGCACTCAGTAACAATTCTGTCTGTCCCTGAGTAACAATTCTCTGGCACTCCGTAACAATTCTGTCTGTCCCTGAGTAACAATTCTCTGGCACTCAGTAACAATTCTGTCTGTCCCTGAGTAAAAATTCTGTGGCCCTAAGTAAAGTTTCTGTGGCCCTGAGTAACAATTCTCTGGCACTCCGTAACAATTCTGTCTGTCCCTGAGTATGAATTCTGTGGCCCTAACTAGCGTTTCTTTGTCCCTAAGTAACAGTTCTGTGGCCCTGAGTAACAATTCTGTGTCTGTGCGAGTAACAATTCTGTGGCCCTAAGTAACAGTTCTGTGGCCCTCAGTAACAGTTCTGTGTCTGTGCGAGTAACAATTCTGTGTCTGTGCGAGTAACAATTCTGTGGCCCTAAGTAAAGTTTCTGTGGCCCTCAGTAACAGTTCTGTGTCTGTGCGAGTAACAATTCTGTGTCTGTGCGAGTAACAATTCTGTGGCCCTAAGTAAAGTTTCTGTGGCCCTAAGCAACAATTCTCTGGCACTCAGTAACAATTCTGTCTGTCCCTGAGTAACAATTCTCTGGCACTCAGTAACAATTCTGTCTGTCCCTGAGTAAAAATTCTGTGGCCCTAAGTAAAGTTTCTGTGGCCCTGAGTAACAATTCTCTGGCACTCCGTAACAATTCTGTCTGTCCCTGAGTAACAATTCTCTGGCACTCAGTAACAATTCTGTCTGTCCCTGAGTAAAAATTCTGTGGCCCTAAGTAAAGTTTCTGTGGCCCTGAGTAACAATTCTCTGGCACTCCGTAACAATTCTGTCTGTCCCTGAGTATGAATTCTGTGGCCCTAACTAGCGTTTCTTTGTCCCTAAGTAACAGTTCTGTGGCCCTGAGTAACAATTCTGTGTCTGTGCGAGTAACAATTCTGTGGCCCTAAGTAACAGTTCTGTGGCCCTCAGTAACAGTTCTGTGTCTGTGCGAGTAACAATTCTGTGTCTGTGCGAGTAACAATTCTGTGGCCCTAAGTAACAGTTCTGTGGCCTTCAGTAACAATTCTGTGTCTGTGCGAGTAACAATTCTGTGGCCCTAAGTAAAGTTTCTGTGGCCCTAAGTAACAATTCTCTGGCACTCAGTAACAATTCTGTCTGTCCCTGAGTAACAATTCTCTGGCACTCAGTAACAATTCTGTCTGTCCCTGAGTAAAAATTCTGTGGCCCTAAGTAAAGTTTCTGGGGCCCTGAGTAACAATTATCTTGCACTCAGTAACAATTCTGTCTGTCCCTGAGTAACAATTCTCTGGCACTCAGTAACAATTCTGTCTGTCCCTGAGTAAAAATTCTGTGGCCCTAAGTAAAGTTTCTGTGGCCTTGAGTAACAATTCTCTGGCACTCCGTAACAATTCTGTCTGTCCCTGAGTAACAATTCTCTGGCACTCAGTAACAATTCTGTCTGTCCCTGAGTAAAAATTCTGTGTCCCTAAGTAAAGTTTCTGTGGCCCTAAGTAACAATTCTCTGGCACTCCGTAACAATTCTGTCTGTCCCTGAGTAACAATTCTCTGGCACTCAGTAACAATTCTGTCTGTCCCTGAGTAAAAATTCTGTGGCCCTAATTAAAGTTTCTGTGGCCCTAAGTAACAATTCTCTGGCACTCAGTAACAATTCTGTCTGTCCCTGAGTAACAATTCTCTGGCACTCCGTAACAATTCTGTCTGTCCCTGAGTAACAATTCTCTGGCACTCAGTAACAATTCTGTCTGTCCCTGAGTAAAAATTCTGTGGCCCTAAGTAAAGTTTCTGTGGCCCTGAGTAACAATTCTCTGGCACTCCGTAACAATTCTGTCTGTCCCGGAGTATGAATTCTGTGGCCCTAACTAGCGTTTCTTTGTCCCTAAGTAACAGTTCTGTGGCCCTGAGTAACAATTCTGTGTCTGTGCGAGTAACAATTCTGTGGCCCTAAGTAACAGTTCTGTGGCCCTCAGTAACAGTTCTGTGTCTGTGCGAGTAACAATTCTGTGTCTGTGCGAGTAACAATTCTGTGGCCCTAAGTAAAGTTTCTGTGGCCCTCAGTAACAGTTCTGTGTCTGTGCGAGTAACAATTCTGTGTCTGTGCGAGTAACAATTCTGTGGCCCTAAGTAAAGTTTCTGTGGCCCTAAGTAACAATTCTCTGGCACTCAGTAACAATTCTGTCTGTCCCTGAGTAACAATTCTCTGGCACTAAGTAAAGTTTCTGTGGCCCTGAGTAACAATTCTCTGGCACTCCGTAACAATTCTGTCTGTCCCTGAGTATGAATTCTGTGGCCCTAACTAGCGTTTCTTTGTCCCTAAGTAACAGTTCTGTGGCCCTGAGTAACAATTCTGTGTCTGTGCGAGTAACAATTCTGTGGCCCTAAGTAACAGTTCTGTGGCCCTCAGTAACAGTTCTGTGTCTGTGCGAGTAACAATTCTGTGTCTGTGCGAGTAACAATTCTGTGGCCCTAAGTAAAGTTTCTGTGGCCCTCAGTAACAGTTCTGTGTCTGTGCGAGTAACAATTCTGTGTCTGTGCGAGTAACAATTCTGTGGCCCTAAGTAAAGTTTCTGTGGCCCTAAGTAACAATTCTCTGGCACTCAGTAACAATTCTGTCTGTCCCTGAGTAACAATTCTCTGGCACTCAGTAACAATTCTGTCTGTCCCTGAGTAAAAATTCTGTGGCCCTAAGTAAAGTTTCTGTGGCCCTGAGTAACAATTCTCTCGCACTCCGTAACAATTCTGTCTGTCCCTGAGTAACAATTCTCTGGCACTCAGTAACAATTCTGTCTGTCCCTGAGTAAAAATTCTGTGGCCCTAAGTAAAGTTTCTGTGGCCCAGAGTAACAATTCTCTGGCACTCCGTAACAATTCTGTCTGTCCCTGAGTATGAATTCTGTGGCCCTAACTAGCGTTTCTTTGTCCCTAAGTAATAGTTCTGTGGCCCTGAGTAACAATTCTGTGTCTGTGCGAGTAACAATTCTGTGGCCCTAAGTAACAGTTCTGTGGCCCTCAGTAACAGTTCTGTGTCTGTGCGAGTAACAATTCTGTGTCTGTGCGAGTAACAATTCTGTGGCCCTAAGTAACAGTTCTGTGGCCTTCAGTAACAATTCTGTGTCTGTGCGAGTAACAATTCTGTGTCTGTGCGAGTAACAATTCTGTGGCCCTAAGTAAAGTTTCTGTGGCCCTAAGTAACAATTCTCTGGCACTCAGTAACAATTCTGTCTGTCCCTGAGTAACAATTCTCTGGCACTCAGTAACAATTCTGTCTGTCCCTGAGTAAAAATTCTGTGGCCCTAAGTAAAGTTTCTGGGGCCCTGAGTAACAATTCTCTGGCACTCAGTAACAATTCTGTCTGTCCCTGAGTAACAATTCTCTGGCACTCAGTAACAATTCTGTCTGTCCCTGAGTAAAAATTCTGTGGCCCTAAGTAAAGTTTCTGTGGCCCTAAGTAACAATTCTCTGGCACTCAGTAACAATTCTGTCTGTCCCTGAGTAACAATTCTCTGGCACTCAGTAACAATTCTGTCTGTCCCTGAGTAAAAATTCTGTGGCCCTAATTAAAGTTTCTGTGGCCCTAAGTAACAATTCTCTGGCACTCAGTAACAATTCTGTCTGTCCCTGAGTAACAATTCTCTGGCACTCAGTAACAATTCTGTCTGTCCCTGAGTAAAAATTCTGTGGCCCTAATAACGTTTCTGTGGCCCTAAGTAACAATTCTCTGGCACTGAGTAACAATTCTGTCTGTCCCTGATTATGAATTCTGTGGCCCTAACTAGCGTTTCTTTGTCCCTAAATAACGATTCTGTGGCCCTCATTAACAAGTCTGTGTCCCTGAGTAATGGTTCTCTGTCCCTAAGTAACTTTTCTCTGTCCCCAATTATCGTTTCTATGGCCCTAACTCTGTCCCTGTCCCTAGTACAGAGCGGTCTGCCTCTGTTCAATAACTGCAGGCAAATGAAGAATTCCAAAATGGCCGCTATTTATAGCTCGACCATTACACAGTGCTGGCTGGCTGGCTGCTGATTGGCTGATGCGATCACATGTAGTTGAGGAATGCATTATGGGTCAGCGCGCCTTGTCTGCGTGCCTTCCCAGACATCCCCGCTCCGTCGCCGCACATGTCAGCCGCCATTTTCTGAAAAATTTTGATTCGCGCGTCCGAATTAGGCTATTTTTCGGATTCGGCACGAATCGAAATTTTTGCGATATTCGACTCGAATTCCACTTCGGATACTTCGATTCGCTCATCTCTAATAAATCCCTCTAACATAGTCTTATTAATACAAGAAACATGAATAAATAGAAGCAGTGGGGAGCTGCAACACTTTGACGATTGCTTCTGGAGAAAGCACTGTCCAGAGAAAATGCTTTTACTATGGTGTATCTATTAGGTGTACATTATATTTGATGCAGTCATTCCTCTTTAATGCTCTTGGATCCTCTATACCACAATCACTGTAAAAAATGATGTACGCCGTAAATTGAAACTTGCCGAAATTTTTCTATATGAAAAAATAATGACTCATTCTGTATCATGTTCACAGTTTATGCGAATTCAATATTTAGTATTTAGAACAGCTTGTGTTGTCATTGTTCCACTGGTAAAACTTTTAAGGATCTAACCCATATATTTAATGTTCTTTCAAGTGATCCCTCCGTACATTTTACAAAGTAATTACCAATAGATGTATGTTTGCTCATAAAATTCCTGACCAGCTGTTACATCTTTTTTGTTTTTTTTCTTGGCATAAAATAAAATATAGCAAAAATTAAAAATAAAACCCTTTCTTTTTTTATTGGTATATATTTTACCCTTGATTACATATATGCAAGTCCATTTTATAAAAGATGCCGCTTAATAGTAAGAGCTAAGTAAATGATAGCTCCTGCTTTGCTGTTTTATAAGAAGCTCTATCACCACAGCACTTGCCTTTAAAAGTTACTGTCTGTTCACTAACTTCTACATTGCAGCCTACATGGCAGATGCGCAATAGGCGATTTCATGAAATGGGTTACTGCATATAGTGTACAGTATCATGGCCCTGAATGAGGTAAGGTAAGACTGGGAGCAGACGTCACTCTTTCATACAGAGCACAGCTGTCTACAGTTGGTGTACGTGACAAAACTTTGCAATGCATTGTGGTTAAACATTGTCACCATTACCAACTGTGTTATCATAAAAGATTTGTAGAATCTTTTTTATCTTTTTTTTTTTTTAGATCTAAATCAGCTTCATGTGTATGATCTTATCATCATGTGTTAATTTATTAATAACCTTGCCTCTGCAGATTTTGCAATTGTATACAGTATTGAGAGATCTAGCATCAAATGGTAGAACTTTAAAAGGACACCTCCACTCGCTGTCTTCTTTTTAAGGGCTTTTCTGGCCCAGTTTTATTTAAAAGAAAAGTTCAAAGTTCCAGAGAAGAAAAAAACATCATAGGATTCCCTCACAGGGGTTCTTCGGTATTCGTCTTCTATCCAAACAAATGATCCTTCAGAGAAAATCTATGTGCAGTCTCCTGGTTTACACGTACATCACCATAGCTCAGGCTTTACTCTTCAAACCCTGGTCTGTCTCCTACAGACCATGACTGTATACCATTTAGGACCTCTCTCAACAACTTGGTCCAAACTCTTGGCAGCCACTTGCTGCTCCAGCTCCAATCTGTGCTACTAGGCATTGACAGGCATCACTGATGGGCACTAAAAGGCAGCACTCATATATGGCACTGATAGGCGGCACTGACTGGCACTGATAGGCGGCACTGTTGGGCACTGATTGGCAGCACTGTCGGGCACTGATAGGTGGCATTGATTGGCAGGACTGATAGGTATCACTGACTGGCACTGATAGGTGGCACTGACTGGCACTGATAGTTGGCACTGAAAGGCAGCTCAGATGGGCACTATGTGGCATTGATGTGCACTGGTAGGCACTGATATGTAGCACTGATGGGCACTGACAGGTGGCACTGATGGGGCTACACTGATCATCAGGGCACTGATCATCAGTGAAGATGTCTCTTCTGAAGAATGCCGATGACGCTGACAGCCTTGTGAGGAGAAAAATGCAGATAACCAGCATTTCTTTATTTACATGCGGTCAGCTGTGATTGGACACAACTGATCACATGACAGAGCCGATGTCATAAGCTCTTTCCGCTGATCGGTGATCCGCTGTGTCCCAGGGACACAGCGCAGCACCGATCGCCCATGCTGCGCGCCCCCGGAGGTGCACAAGCGCGATTAGAGTGGGACGTCATATGAGAAATGAGAAAACCACCACCCGTCCGTCATTTCCTTACATGACGGGAGGGAGGCAGTTAAAGCCCTGTACACACCTGTACAATTAGTGTGCTGGGGGTTCAGAAAATATGGACCCAGGATTGGAGATTTTAGTGATTTTAGTGATACTAATGTTGTGGTGTGAACAGGGCACATAGAGAACAATTATTTTTTTGTGCTCTTGCAGAAAAACTGATGTCTCTGCACCATGGTGTGAACAAGGCCTTTGTCAAATCTACTAGTATATCTAATGCTACCCTCCCTTCCGACTGACAATGCATACAGAAAAAAAAAATAGCTAAATGGTAAAAACACATTGGAGTATGAAGGTACCTCTCCACATTCAACCACCAGCAGGCCAAGCAAAACCAGCCTGGTTTTGCACCATGCGATTTCCATGCAAATGCACTGTTTTCAGATGCATGGGGGTGCCATTAAGAATGCATTTGTGCATCTGTGTGTTTTGGCTGTGGGTGGTTGCGGGTGCTGGAATAGTTGCGATTTACACACTGTCCAGCACCCACAACCACCTGCACAAGTGTGAACCTAGGCTTAGATAATGACAAAGTATCTCCCCTGCATACAGTAACATGAGTCAAGGTGAAACCTCATAAGGTGCAAAGTTATAATAATGTATGCAAGTGTCGATGCTTGGGCTGCCCATTGTTGATAAGAACAGTGCCCTGAAATTGATATGTCATTGAAGAGGCTTTTACTATATTATTGTTTTTTCTTCTTCTTTGTTTACCTGCTGTATATTAGGAACTGGCAGTGGAATAACACTGTTATTTAGTAATGGTTAAAATCAATGAAAATAATTTTACAAAAAAAAGAAGACAGAGTGGTCATCTTACTTGTGGTTTGTTTTGAACAAAAGGTATATGGAATTCTTTGCAAAAAAGACTGCTTCGAACTTAAGTGTTATCATGGTGAAGGATATTGAATACAGCTCTAATACATTTACAAGTAAACACAAGTTTTAGGTATTTTATTACAGAACAGAGAGCAGTATATATCAAATCAACTTTAGATTCTACATGTAATATACATTAAAATATTCGTAGTGAAAATCCTCTAACAAGTACCTTGAGTGCTTGCATGTGCTTTTTATGAATCACAAGGATTCCTTTACACAGCATCTCTTGGGAAAATTGGAGTATGTGTTTTTTTTCTCCTGACTACTGTATACGGTATAACAGAAGGATTGGAAATTTATTGCAAAGGGATGTCCACCAGTTACTACATGGAATGGTTTCCCAGGTAGTACTCAGTGTAACTACATAGAGGCATTCCCTAAGTAGTCCTTCATGTTATTAGATGGAGGGGTCCCCCAGGTACACCTTAGTGTTACCACAGTATAGGTTTCCCAGGTAGTCCTCCATGTTACTACATACTGTAGATGGGTTTCCTTTATAGTTTATTGTTACTAGGTACAGTTGTCCCCCAGGTAGTCTTCAGTTTTACTAGATAGAGAGGTTCCCTAGGTAGTCTTCAGTGTTAGTAGATGAAGGAATCCCCCGCTAGTCTTCAGTGTTTCTAGATAGATTCTCCAAGTAGTGCTCAGTGTTACTGGATGGAGGATTTCCCCCAGGTAGTCTTCAGCGTTACTACATACTGTAGAGGGGTTTCCTTGACAATTTGTTACTAGGTAGAGGGGTCCCTCAGGTAGTCTTCAGTTTTACTAGATAGAGGGGTTCCTTAGGTAGTCTTCAGTGTTAGTAGATGAAGGGGTCCCCCAGCTAGTCTTCATTGTTTATAGATGGAGGGATTCTCCAAGTAGTGCTCAGTGTTAGTGGATGAAGGATTTCCCCCAGGTAGTGTTCAGTGTTACTACATACTGCAGAGGGATTTCCTTGACAGTTTATTTGTTACTAGGTACATGGGTTCCCCAGGTAGTCTTCAGTTTTACTACATAGAAGGGTTCCCCAGATAGTTCTCAGTGTTACTATATGGAAGTGTTCGCCAGATAGCATTTAGTGTTACTAGATGAAGGGCACTTCTCAGTATTACTACACGGAGGGGTCCCCCAGGTAGTGCTCAGTGTTACTAGATAGAGGGGTCCTCAGGCAGTCTTCAGTTTTACCACACAGAGGTGTTCCCTATATAGTCTTCAGTGTTACTACATACCATAGAGGTGTTTCAGTGTTAGTAGATGAAGGGGTCCCTCAGCTAGTCTTCAGTGTTTCTAGATGGAGGGGATCTTCAAGTAGTGCTCAGTGCTACTGGATGGAGGATTTCTACCAGGTAGTCCTCAGTAGTACTACATAGAAGGGTTCCCCAGATAGTCCTCAGTGTTACTACATAGAAGTGTTCGCCAGATAGCCTTTAGTGTTACTAGATGGAGGGGCTCCTCAGGGATTCCTCAGTATTACTACATGGAGGGGTTCCCCAGGTAGTGCTCAGTGTTACTAGATAGAGGGGTTCTCAGGCAGTCTTCAGTTTTTCCACACAGAGGTGTTCCCTATATAGTCTTTAGTGTTACTACAAGGAGGGGTTCCGTAGATAGTCTTTAGTGGTACTAAATGGAGGGGACCCCCTGACAGTCTTAAATTTTACTAACACTACATAAAGGGTTTCCCCAGGTAGCTCTTAGTATTGCTACAAAGAGAAGTCCCCCAGGTATTTTTCAGTCTTACTACATGGAAGGGTTTCTGTGAAACAAGAAATTTTAATTCATCAGGAGTTTTTTTTAACGTGAAAAGCTTTATGATCAGCTTAGCAGCTTTACAGTGTAAATCAGACGGCCAATTTGTCATGTAAAAAAATGTCTTAAGAGAGGTTAATGTACATCAACAATGTAATAACTCCCTTTATCTCTGCAAGCAATCACTTGTAGATGTTTAATGCTCTCAGAGTGAACATTAGGGTATTTTAAAATGTATTTTTAACACTTAACAAAAGTGTCTTTATTGAAGTGCATGTATCTTAATAATTGTCAAAGACAGTGCGGTAAAGTGCTGTAAGCAATTTATAATGGTATGTATACATTAATAAAGCATGGCATCCAAGGTTCAGCTCATAATGCTGTATTATCATATTCATGGGAAACAAATTGTTACATACAAGCAATTGCTTTGTTTTGAAAAATATATAACGTCTGCTCTAATAAACTAAAACACTCTGTCACATTCCCATCTGACTACAACAGATCATGCTCTGAAATGACACGGATTGTAGAAGGAGGCAGGAGTTCAAAGTGAAGAATATAATCTTTTTCATTTTCCTGTTCAGACAGCATTATACACTGACAAGAATTAATGCTCTCCAGTACCTGCTTTGTTCCAGCAGCACGGACTCTCTCTACACAAACCATACTTGCTTCACAGACTCCAGGCAATGTTCCATGTCTTGCAATAAAGACAATGAAACTCTCTCACTTTGTATATCCATTCAGTACTTGTCTAGTGTTCCACTGTCTTCATTCTGTAATAGTTGCAATTTATTTACTTTATTTACACAGTGCCAAAACATCATGCACCACTGTAGAAAGTACATTTTAGCCATCATATCAAGTGAGTTGGTCAAATGTTCCTACCACATTCATGCATGCAATAGGGCCAATTCAGAAAGATGCCAATTAAAGGGTGGCTTCACTCAAAAGTTGTTTTTTTGCTTTTTTATGTGTTGGCACTTCAAAACCCAAATCTGCCTTCCATAATTCCTGGCTAGAGATGCGTGAATGTGCCCAGGTTTGAATCAGCGAAAATATGAAATTCAGTGAAGCTGAACTTAGCAGCAAATCCCACTGAAGTATATAAAGTCACGGCCAAAAGTATTGGCAGCCCTGCATTTCTGTCAAATAATGCACCACTTCGCCCAGAAAAATGTTGCAATTACAAATATTTAGGCATTCTTATGTTTATTTATTTTCTTTGTATTGGTATGGCACAAATTGGAGAAATGAAAAGCCAAATCTGACATATTCCAAGGCAAAACCCCAAAAATGGACCAGTCAAAATTATTGGCACCCTCAATTTAATATTTGGTAGCACGCCCCTTGGAAACATTATTGAAATCAATTGCTTCCTGTAACCATCAATAAGTTTCTTACACCTCTCTACGGGAATTTTGGAGCACTCTTCTTTCATCAACTGTTCTAGGTCTCTCAGATTTGAAGGGTCCCTTTTCCCAACTGCTGTTTAAAGATCTCCCCTCAGGTGCTCTATGGGACTGAGATCTGGACTCATTGCTGACCAGTTCAGTACTCTCCAGTGTTTTGTCTGAAACCATTTCTGGGTGCTTTTTGATGTGTGCTTTGGGTCATTGCCCTACTGTAAGACCCTTGACCTTTGATGGAGACCCAACTTTCTAACACTGGGCCCTACATTGCACTCCAGATTCACATTTCATAATGCCAGGGGTGCCAATATTTTTGACCATGACTGTAGGTAAATCTTCTTAGCAAATTCTGACTTTTTTTTTAGGGCTAAGAGGCAAACTGTAAAAAAAAACTGGAGCTGGGCACTACCATGGGGGCAATACAAAAATGTACAGCTGGAATAGCAGCTTTAAGGGCAACATGAAAATGCATAAATACCTTAAATATCATGATTGGGGATGTCTTTAATTCCTCCCTAGTGACTGTACATACATATGCAGCCTCATGGAAGTGGATCTTTATCCCTGAGGTTGCATATACTGTATGCATATTTGTGTTTGCGGTGGGAGTGTTCTGCATAGCACGCTCCCAGCATGGAGACTGTGCTCTCACGAAGAGGTCTGTGTTCCACACTAACAATGGGGAACTGGCAGGCCCGGTTCCAAATCACATGATTGCTGTGATAGCCTCTGATTGGCTATCACATTGATCACTCACTACACACTCCGTCCCCATGGTTTTCCTCCTCTTGAATGGAGACAAAGATGCATTGTATCTTTTTCTCCTTTCTAGAGGAGAAAATTTTAAACAAGCAGTGTGTGTAAAAAAGAAAAAAAGCTAGATCAGGGTTCGATCTAGGTTAGGGTAAATGTTAGGGTTAGAGTAAAAAGGCCATGGTCAATGTATTTTTGGCAGGTTAAAAAAAAAAGACATTTTTAAAATTAGTGTCAGTATCAGGGTGTTTTAGGCAGGATCAAAAAAAGCAAAATGCGCACTATTGGTTTTTGGGTCCTACTGTGGGTACTAACAACAAATAACATACACATATGTGGTATCACTGTGATCATCAGGAGCAAGAGGATTTATTGTGCATTACTCTTTGGTGGTAGGTTATATATATATTTTGTGCCAGTTGTAATGACATGTATAGAGTTACTAATATATGTGAAAGTTGCAAAATTGTGTTCAGGCATTAGGATTTGTTTTACCCTCTGTCATGAGTGGGCTAAGCTCTATATGGTGTTACAGAACAGTACAATTTCTAAAAATTTCTCTCACCACGTACAATAGGAGCACATATTTGGTGTTGGAATTGTTTTTGTTTTTTACAATTAGCTTGGCTTGCATACAACAGCAGCATCTGATTAATTTCAGTTTAAAAATAATACTTTTTTTTTGTAGTTTTAGCAGCAAGAAGTGTTTTTTCATTACACGGTAGTAGGCTTGCTTAACCCCTGCAATACACTTTTACCTCCTTCCTTATTCAGACCAATTTTTAGCTTTCAGCATTGTCACACTTTGAATGACAATTGTGTGGTCATACAACACTGTACCCAAATTAAATTTTTATCATTTTGTTCACACAACTAGAGTTTTTTTGGTGGCATTTGATCATCACTTATTTTTTCTAAATAAATGAAAAAAGACAGAAAATTCTGAAAAAAAAACAAACAGGTTTTTCTTCATTTCTGTTATAAAATTTAGCAAATAAATAAATGTTCTTCATAAATTGTATACATTGAAAATTAAGTAAAGATCAGCACATACAGATTCCCCAATGCTTAATACAATGGACACTAAACTCAATAGATATATATTGGTATGGAAGTCTAAAAGAAACGTGAAATAACGTCCATAAAGATTAATGCAATACGTCCATCAAACACTCAGGCAAGCTCTTGAGGCTGTAGCAGGCTCTGGATGAAGAAACAGAAGGAGAAAAAGCTCCTCTAAGTGTAATATGCAGTACATTTATTAGGTAAAGTAATAAGAACCACTCACATGGTAATAGAAAACAACAGGCATGCGTAATAAGCTGTGGAGTAAGGCAGCATCCTCGATGAGTGCACTGTGGTTAGCGCTGGAGGAGACTTGTGATGTTTCAATGAAAGATGGCCGGCATGTGTGAGGGAAAAGATGGCATCCGGAGTTCACCCTGGAGCGCAGCGTTGGCTTCAACACGATGACGTGGGAATGTCCAGCATGCAATGTGACACGTTTTGAAGCATGTGCGAGGCCCACGAAAATTTCATACAGTGTTGCATGACCGCGCAACTGTTATTTAAAGTGCGACAGAGCTGAAAGCTGAAAATTGGCCTGGGCAGGAAGGGGGTATAAGTGCCCGGTAGGCATGGGGTTAATCAGAGACCGAACCAGTGTATGCTTAACGTTTATTTTATCAACAGGAATAGGGGGTGCAGTGAATGTGAGTGACATATTGCGAGATGGTTTAGGTGTTCACTGGTCTTACACTATTTTTCTTTCAAACAATGCTGCAAACATTAGGTAGCTTTAAGAAAAGATGGTCAGTAATAAGTAAATGCTAGGCTTTGAGCACCCTATATTTAAATAAAGGCTCATTTAACATGAAATAAATATCAAGAAAAAAAGAAATGAAAACCCCAAAATACTACCCCTGAAAACAGTCCCCCTTTTTTTTTAAAGAGAAGCCTTGCTGAAAAAAAAACCAAAAAAAAAAACCAGGTTAAGCTAGAATAAAGGCAATACCAAAATATAAGAACAATATACAGACAAAAAAATGAAAAAAACAAACAAAAGCCCATTTTTTTTTCTAAAGGAAAGTCTTTTCCAGGTACAGGCAGCCCCGGGGTGCTTACTATTCGGGGGTCCTTGCAAAGGTCCGGGTTATGTTGCCCATGATTCTACAAGAAGAAGCACATAGTAACGATACACCAGCCCAGTTCGACAGAACTTGCATATAGCCAATCAAAGCTCTTCCAAGGTCCTCATAGGCTCTGAGGTGTCACATGACAGGGGAAACCTGGAAGGACTTCCCTTCCCTCTGCTGGACACTACTTTATATCTGAGACCTGGTGAATGCTCGAATTCAAGGAAAAAAAGGTGATTTTTGCTGCAGGAGGGAATTTTATTATTTTATTTGTGCCATCACGGTTATATATACAAATTTCAGATAAAGACAATTTTACTTTCTCAGTTTTTTTTCTTGGCCATCATTAGTATGTATTTAATTTTCTGTTTAGTACTGAAAAAATGTTGTCTTATGGAGCAACATGGGGTGTTAAAAAATAATGTTCTTTGAGTGTCATATAGACTGAGTACGCCACTGCTTGAGCACCCCAACTTGAATCTGGGTATTATCAGGTGTTCTGGTCAATCCAGTCATAGTAATTGGATGAGAGGCATACGGAAGTGTTAAAGTGGTTGTACACCTCAGACATGAAATATGTACAAAGTATATCAATCTATAGTGTTTACTGGCCTCTATCCACAGCACTAAGTGTAATTTCTGCACATTGCCTCATTCCTGTGCTAGCAGTATGAGTCAGTTTTCCTGGTACCTAGAGAAATATGGTGACAGGGGAGGGACCTCCAGCAGATTGACAGCCCTAGCTCTCTACCTCTGTGCTGTGTAGAGAGGGGTGTGTTTCTTTCCTCCAATCAGCTCTCAGAGCTCTCCTTACTGAGTGTAACTTCAGCTCCCTTCCCCCTGCTGTTTAGAGCTGTGAGATCCTGGGTAAATTCTGCACTTTGAATGGATGTAGGGGACAGACGACTGTAAATAAACAAGTACAACTTATGTAGGAGGTTTGTTTCATCTCCATGTGTCACTTCACTAGGTACTGTATATGTAAGACTTTACAACCGCTTTAAGCACTGTGTTTTTTATTGTAAATGATAGGATCATTCTAAAATCAATTCTAAAATCATTATTGCTTCTAGAGCTTACTGGTGGATTATTAAAGGATAATCACATTACGGAGCACACAGAAATCTCATTTAGTCAGTGTTCTTTGAATGAGGCTGAACTAATCACAGTACACAACACAAGAAAGTTTGAAAAAAAATATTCTAGCCCATATACTGTAGAGAAATACATGCGTACAGCTACAAACTTGGAGAATTGAGTCATTTTTAAGGGTTCCAAACCATTTTTTACACCAATTTATCCTTAGAAAGCTTATTACTTAAATCTGTTCCAAGACCCCATGGTAAAACACAACAACAAGTAATGTATTTAAGTAGTCTTGAAATAATGTTCCAAAACATGACCTGATAAGAGGTAGTGTGGAGACAATTTGGAAACAGCCTTAAAAAACATGGGTCATTATTCATCTCAAGAATGCGAAGAATAATCATCTAAAGCACATTTGCAGGGCAAACCCATGCCAAGAACCAATACTGTTTGTCTTCTCATTATGCACAATCACTATAAACAATCAAGACGGGAACTATTACATCACACTAATGCAGCGAGACTGTAATGAATGTCTAAAGAGCTTCCTACATTTAAGAGTTATCTTCTAAGGAGGTAATTAAAAAAGCACCCAATTAGTTTTGAAAATGTGTTTTATCCCACATTCTAAACACTAACAGGTTTATATTTGCTGCTCTCCTGTAAACAGGAGCCAGTCAAAGAGGAAACAAAGGAAAGTAACTCGGAAAATCTCAAAAGCTTCAAGTATCATATGATACTATATGAACATATGTATAAGGTTGGGGTGCCTAAACTATCGCTCCTGGCTGCCAAAGCTTCATTTAAATACATACTCCTGACCCAATTACGATTGCAACAGGTGGTTAGACCTCTTTAAGAGAAGGTCCCAAGAGGTGGGACTCTGACTCAGCAGGACGCTGACTGACATCTGAGTGTGGTTGGCACCCCAAGGGAGCTTAGCACTGTGCAGTGGAGGAGACATGGAGTACATCTGGCTGATATGTGGAAGATGCCAGTGTGTCACTGTTAAGCTGCATGCCTGGGATCGGTGCAAACATTGTGGGGAGATGTTTTGCTAAAGTTAATCCCCAGTGATCGCCAGCCGAATGTCCTGCTTGTTAACTGGGAGACAGACTACTGTACGGAGCTGCTGAATAGTACTACCTTTAAAGCTCTTGAGGGAGACAGCAGCGTGATGAAGCTACCACTGGGAGCGGGACCAATGATGTATACCAAGACCACATTCTGCTAGACCAGAGAGACACGCATCTCCACCATTCAGGGACCCAGAAGCCAGAGTCTGCTAGTTCCTCAGGTGAGGAGGGACTGGGAGCAATTGATGTTGGATCACTAAAGATTGAAAATTTCTACGGGTTCATAGAGGAGGGAATAGAGGACTAGGGGTCAGTGGAGGAGACTGACTGGGACTGTGAAGTTGGGGAAGGAGAGGGTTCCCAAGGTTCTGGCCCAGACACTGATGAGAGGCAGCATGCCGTTCAGTTAAGGCAGTGTGTCAGATATCTTGGGTTAATCGAGGCCTATGTGGTGAAGAGGCATGATCAATCCCCAACACGCACTATGGCCTGAGTTTAGGTGGAAAATGATGCCTACAGCCACCTCATTAAAAGAGCAAAAATTACCTTTGTTGCAACAGGGAAAGGAGAATGGGATAATCTGCCAAGATTTTCACGCTTCCAGTGGATAGTTCAACAGCGGGTATGTCCCACGGGAAGTTATTGAAGAAACTGATGCAAAAAGGGTCTCCTGGTGTGAAAATGAAGTTTAGGACTTTATGTTTGTGCCCAAGAAATTCTGGAACCAAACATACCCCTATATGTGGCAGCAGTTCAAAGTCATTAAGAGAAACTGGAGTTTAGTGAGGTCCATACACATGGACAAGGTTCTAGTTATAAAGGCTTGTTGCAGGGACCAGGAGTGGTTCATCAACAACTGTGGTCCTGATGGAAAGATGGTCCCTAATCCTGAATTCTACTGGGAAAATAAAATTGGGAATTCACCTGCATCACCTCTGTTGTCCTGAGGTGGGTCTGTTCAGTCAGCCGAGTTGTTGGAACTTTAGAAGACAACTACCCTGGGTACAAGTTGTTCAATATGTTCTCAGGAGTAAAGAGACTCCTGGATTATTCTTTTTGTTGTTAGAGAATACTTTATGGGGGCAACCCCCAATTCCCACATCCCCTTCCCTACCATCCTTGCAAATTAAACAGAAGTGTGCCTTAACTTCCACCCAGAGGAACAGCTGAAACTAAGTTCAGGAAAGTGGCTGTTGTGGCAAAGGGGCAGCTACTCACTAAAGTTCACCAGCTCTAGGGAGGAAAGACGTTTTAATTTAAAAGCTCTTCCTACCAAGTTCCCTAGGATTACAATTTATATGGACATAACCTTTTGTTCTAAATCCTTTTTTGTATGTATTGCATCCTTTTTGGTGCTTTGATTTGTGTTTGGGCATGTTATGCCGAAGTCTTTGCAAAGATTCCACAGGAGAGAAGACTTTATGAAGATTTATATCCCAAGTTCTATGTGCAGGAACTGAACTGTTGCCCAACACGGGGCAACTCTTGTTACTTTCTAAGAGATGACACTTTGAGCTGTTGCTTTGGTGCCAGATGACTGCTCAACAATGGACACTCTCACAAGTAAGAAGTCACTTCTATCCAGCAGGGGGAGGATCCCTTGCTATGTCTCAACTACTGCTTGAAGAAGTTGGTGCTCCTGATGCTGCAGAAGTGACATCACTGCAAGTGTCAGTTGAGCTGAACTCCACATCTTCCACTTTGGTTTATGGACTTTGGCTAGCAGAGCCAGAACCCAAACTGGGATAGGCCAGGGCTGTATCAATATTCATGTTGCCATCTACATAGCTCCACACCTAATATCCAAAAGCTTCTCACGTTTTCTGGATGCAGAGGAAGCTATTAGCCTGGCTGCAGCTGATCACACTGAACAGACCTAACTAGGAGAACACAGCAGCACTAAATTCAGTGTGCAGTTATGCTTTTACCTAACAGCATCTACAACCACACTGTCTACAGTGTGACAAATAAATGTACCTATCAAAATATAAACTAAATCCATCTGAACCTAGCACCTATCTAGAAGGGTGTTACATCTACCCCCCGCCAAAAATAGGACATGTCCTCACTGGCCTGAGCCAATGGCTCCTACAAACTGTTGGCGCTATATTCCTTCCCCTTTGAGTGGAGTGACTATCATATCCCATATCTGGGTACAGCTGACAGTCATTATGGAATCCCTTTATGGACTCAATTAACTACCACTCTTTCGTAAGCTTGAAGCAGATCTCCAGAAGTGGTTGGCTCATACTCTTTCCTGGCTGGGCAGACTGCATTCAGTTAAAATGACCTTGCTCCCACAACTTCTGTATTACTTCTGGTCTCTCCCCACTTCTATTCCATGTGTGATATTGGAGAAATTCCAATCTTCAGCAATTAGATTTATTTGCGGCAATAAGGGCTGTCGCTTTGCTAAAAAGATCCTCTTCTGTCCCAAGACTAGGGGTGGGCTGGGACTCCAAGACTTTTACAGGTATTATCAGGCAGCTCAATTGGACCAACTTTCAGTGGTGTATAGGAGAAGGGATACAGCAGACTGGGTCTATATGGAAAGGATGGTAGTCCCAGGTTTTACACTAGACTATTTACCTTGGTGTCCCCTTCGGAATCGTCCGCCAATATTGGCTCCAACCCTGTCCCAATCGGTATCACTATGGGACAAGCTCAAGGCTAACTCTGCATTGGTCTCTCTATCTTGTCTGCTAGCCCATATTTTCAATAACCCAAATTTCCCATGGGATGGTGGCTCATCAAGGGGTTATATCAGATTGGACAGTATTTTACCCATAGAGGGCTCTTCACGTTACGTTATTGTGTCGAGGTTTTAGAAATGCCCCAAACCGAACGGTTTTGTTTTCTTCAAATCTTGCATTTTCTGCGGTCCCTCATACCCAATAAGCCGCCACAATATAGGATCTCTCCATACGAAAAATGGTGCAAACAGGACACTGGCCAGAGAGGTGGTATCTCTCTCATGTATGGATTGCTACTGGCTTCTCCTTCCAAATTTCCCTGTATGTATGTATGACTGGGAACAAGATCTTGGGGAGGAGGTCGAGATTGAGGTCTGGCACAAATGTTTGTTAAGATCATAGTCTGGTAATATGAATGTATCTCTGATAGAAGCTAATGTTAAACTAATTACCCATTGGTACTTGGTTCCCATAGGGCTAGCTAAAATGTATCCATCGGCTTCTCCTCTCTGTTTTAGGGGATGTGGCATGACTGGATCCATGTTTCATGTGTGGTGGGAATATCCATGGTTGAGAGGCTTTTGCAATAGCGTATTCGATATTTTATGTAGCGTTACGGGGCTATCTATTCCTCAGACCCCATCAGTGGCTGTGCTTAATGCAGGAGTGAGCGATGCCCCTCGACATTTACAACGCTTGATTTTTTTTTGTTCTACTGGGGGCAAAGATGACCATTGTTAGGGCATGGAACGAGTCCTTCTCTCTGGTAGTCTGTTACCAGTTACAAGGAGTATTTGAAGTAGGCACCTGAGGTGTCTGGTACCAGAGGTTCCCTTCCTGGGAAATTGTAAAGTGATACATAGGGGATGTTGAACATTGTTTTCCTTTGCTTTTATTGGAATGTAACTGTTTTACCTGGATATTTGCGGAATGTATGTACCCCTTTGCATTCATTATGGGCTCCTTATCTTCTGTTATCCTATATTCCTCATTTCTGAAATTGATGATGGTTATTTGTTGTATTATGTTAAAACTTTAATAAAACTCCAGTGAAAGTAAAAAAGAATGACTAAACAGGCATGCCTTAACATGAGACCAAAGCATAACAGACATGGTAAAATAGTGCAATTCCTGCACAAGCAAGCCACTCTATTAGTATTCCCATACAAAGAGAACACAGAAGCAACTGACGCTGCTGCAGAATAGGTGTACACGTATTGGTCATAGGGAAATATCACTCTGAAATAGAAAATCAACCACAAAGGCTCATTACTGTACATCTCCCAGCTGGAACATATAAGACCACAATACTGCATTACATCACCTAGCCAGGACATATTAGAAATATTGCTACTATACAGTATGTACATGACAGCTTTCTTCTAAAGAAACAAAAGGTGCAGTAACCCGCTGCATCTTTAGCTACCGGTGATGTTATAATAAAAACCACATAAAGATGCACTGTCCCTTTATATGAAATTCATCACGATAGATACTCAAATACAAAAATCAACAATTCATAAATGGTCAAGTAAAGTGCAATATTGATCACAAAGTGCAAAACCATAAAATGTGCAGTTCATAAAGTACTGTAACCATAAATCGAAAGAAATCAAAACACTCAATACAATCATTCAAATAAATGAGTCTTGATATATAAATTAAAATATCAAATTCATGAAAAGAATCCCCAAAAGCGATCAGTTTCTGAGTCAGTAAACAGAGATGAGACATCATCAGACAAAAAGTAACCAT